>NC_064626.1:383606828-383929555 GCF_023864275.1 Schistocerca cancellata | reverse complement strand
CGCTTCTAATGTGTGTTCACTGTGATGTCGCTAAACATGGATGCGACATCATAGTGCTGTAAACAGAACCTGGATTAATCCGAAAAAATGACGTTTTGCCATTTGTGTACCCAGGTTCATCGTTGAGTACACCATCGCAGGCTCTCCTGTCTGTGATGCAGCATCAAGGGTAACCGCAGCCATGGTCTCCAAGCTGATAGTCCATGCTGCTGCAAATGTCGTCGAACTGTTCTCGCAGATGGTTGTTGTCTTTCAAACGTCCCCATCTGTTGACTCAGCGATCGAGACGTGGCTGCACGATCCGTTACAGCCGTGCGGATAAGATGCCTGTCATCTTGACTGCTAGCGATACGAGACTGTTGGGATCCAGCACGGCGTTCCATATTACCCTCCTGAACCCACCGATTCCATATTCTGCTAACAGTCATTTGATCTCGATCAACGCGAGCAGCAATGTTGCGATACGATAAACCACAATCATGATAGGCTACAATCCGACCTTTATCAAAGTCGGAAATGTGATGATCCACATTTATCCTCCTTACATGAGGCATCACAGCAGTTTTTCACCAGGCAACACTGGTCAACTGCTGTTTGTGTATGAGAAATCGGTTGGAAACTTTCCTCATGTTAGCACGTTGTAGGTGTTGCCACCGGCACCAACCTCATGTGAATGCTCTGAAAAGCTAATCATTTGCATATCACAGCATCTTCTTCCTGTTGGTTAAATTTCGCATCTGTAGCATGTCATCTTCATGGTGTAGCAATTTTAATGGTCAGTAGTGTATAATGCAGAGAATAATAGCAAAGCAGTCTGGGATGTCATAAAAAAGGAAATGGGGAGCGGCAAACAAACACAGAATAACATACTCCTAAGGGAGAGGGATAAAGTAATAAATGATCCACAGCAGTTAGCAAACTATGTAAACTAGTAGTTTTCAAGTATTGCAGAGAACTTACACCAAAAATTACCGTACCCCAAACAAATATAACACCTTTAAATAAAATTGCGCTAAATACAGTGATGTTACTTCCAACCACAGAGAATGAAGTCAGTAAAACAATTCAAAAACCAAAAAATAAAACGTCAGTAGGCTTAGATGAAATACCAATGTGTGTACTGACACAATGAATAGGGATTATACAAGGCCTCTTAACAAATATAATAAGTGAATCCTTCAAATCATGGACATTCCCAGAGCAGTTAAAACAGGCACAAGTTGTACCTTTGCTTAAGGAAAGTAATGCAGAAGACATAGAAAATTACCAGCCCATTTCCCTGCTATCAGCATTCTCAAAAATAAGAGAAGCAATTATGAAAGACAGATTAATGAATTACCTGAATAAATACAATATTTTCAGCGAATCACAGTTTGGTTTCCGAAGTGGCAAAAATATGGAGTCAACCATAGTAGAATTCATAAAAGTTGTACTTGATGTTCTTGATAAAGATGAGTGTGTCACAGGCATATTTTTGGATCTTTCTAAGGCGTTTTATACAGTCAACCAAAAGGTTCTATTAAATAAATTAGAAGCATTAGGAGTAAGAGGGGTAGTTAATGACTGGTTTCGATCATACCTAATAGATAGGGTACAAAGAGTAGAGATAACACTTCAAATAGATCTAAACATTTAGTAAAACACTTATCAGAACCAAAATACATTAATATAGGGGTTCCACAAGGTAGCATATTAGGACCAATACTGTTCCTGATATACATCAATAACTTTCCCAGTAGTGTTACTCACGGTGAAAAAATCCTCTTCGCTGATGACAGCAATATTATAGTCACTGAGAAAACAAGAGAACTCCTCATAGAGGAAGCAAATGAAACTCTCAAGGAAGTTTATGATTGGTCAATAAGTAATAAAGTGACATTGAACAGAAAGAAAAGTAATGCCATGAATTTCAGTTTGAAGAGGAAAAATGACAATGTTAAAATTAAATGTAGATGGCACTTTATAGACTGTGTAACAAATGCAAAATTTCTGGGAATGAATATTGATTCTCAGTTGAAGTGGTGTGAACACGCAAAGGTACTTGCAAACAGAATATCACCAGCGTGTTATGCCCTTAGAATCCTATCATCAGTGTGTAACATGCAGTATCTTTTAGTTACATATTATTCATATGTTCACTCAATTATTTTTTGGGGAACAAATGCGCAAAATATGAACACAATTTTCAAACTCCAGAAATGAGCCAAAAGAATAATAACCAAAAATACTAGTCGAGCCCATTGTAAAGATCTGTTTAGAACACTGGGGATTTTAACTGCTCCATGTGAATACATTTACCAGTCAGTCGTACACATCAAAAATAACATTGGTAATTACTACACAAACAGCTCTGTCGATGACCATGCAACAAGAGATAGACTCAACTTACATTTACCAAGAAAAAATAAACATAAAATTCAAAACAGCATTTTCTAACAAGGAATGAAACTGTACAATAAATACTTGTACAATACTACTTTGGAAGGTTCTTGGTAACTTGTGACAAATTTTTTAGTCTTACCCTTTGCTGTATAAGGACTGGACAACATTAACCACTGTCCTACTCTGTGATGTAGTAAGCTTTCTGTGTGTTTCACAGCTTCTTCCTGTGTCTCCAATGCCTTTGTGTTTACCTTCTACACTCGTTTCAATACTTCTTCACTATTCTCATGAAATCATGGAATGACTCTCCATCCTTGGTCCTTGTTGCCTTAATCATATCAAATCGTGATGACATTTTTCTGCCATATACTACCTTGTTTGGAGATAATCCTGTATTGATGTGAAACTTTGCATTATAAGCCAACACGACAAATGAGATATGTGTGTCCCAGTAATTATGAGGTGAGTTCACATAGTAGCTTAACATCCTTCCGATCATATGATGCAGTCATTCCATTTTGCTGTTGGAGTATGGCTGAACTGGACTAGTTCTCAGTTCCTTCACACTCAACATTTCACATATTTCCTATACTAAGTCCCACATAAAATTTTGCCCTTGATCTGTTGTTATTGTCTCTGGCACTCCAAATATAGGTAATCAATTGTTGATTGATGCTTGTACAAATGTAATTGCTTGCTCTCCACATACCAGGAAGATGATATATTATTGTCAACATGAAACAATTTCCTCCTAGAGTCTGATTAAATGGTCCTAACATATCCTTCCCAATACTTTTAAACAGTTTATGATACAAGTCCACATGCTGCACACACAGCACACAATGTCTCAAATATTGACCCCCCATGTCCCTTCCCTCCCATCTATCAATATCTCCCAGCCACTATTCACTTCTGCACCCTCCTTGACTAGTCAACACATGATCATACACCTCTCTCAGGACTTTCTCCTTCAGCTTGGCCAACATTGCTACACCTAACTGTAATCTAGTTACCTTAGACAACAGACTGTTACACATGATGAATTGTAGTTGTGTTTTTTTTTAACTTCCATTCGCTGTCAACATTGTGCACAGCTTGCCTTTCAGCAAGGCTATGACTTAGTGCTTGTGTTATAACTTCTTCCCTGCTCAAAGCATTTGCATTTCCATGGTTGTTTTTTGGCTTGTGCTTCAGTTCATGGTCAAACTCACTGAGCCTTAACACCCATCCTGTTAGTCTGCTGGAGGGGTCTTTCAACCCTAATAACCATTGCAGAGTGGCATGGTTATTGCTATTTTAATTTTGTTCTCATGAAAGTAACATTGAAAATGTGTGACTCCCTCCTCAGTGTTGATCTCTTGACTCAGGACACATAAAAAAGTGTGGTTAGCTGCAACAAAGTATAAAGGCCTTCTGAAAACCTGGAGAAATCAAAACTGGACTTTCGAGTCCTGAAGCATTCCAGGTGTAAAAAGTATTCCATGAAGTTTCAAGATTGCAGCCAGCTAATGACAGTTTCTTGTCATGATACTTTGGCTGAGAACAATTCATCCATCTTCAAGTGAGTGTTTCGCACTGGAGAATGCTACCTTTATACCAAAACTTGGCGTGAAGATGCATGCACAAAGGTAGCCACTACAAGAGCGACCTCTTTTGAGCTTCACATTCTTACGAATATTGCTTTGTCTATAGCACACTGGTACATGTGCAGTGTGATACTACTTCTACACTATCATTCAGAATGTGCACTCTCAGAGTTAAAATTCAGATATTAAAATTAATTAAATGTAATGTTGCTAGGTGTGTCTTTAGTCATAAAACGTTTCTTTTTCTGAAGAAATTAAAGAAACCACTGGGTTCCACATTTTATTCAGTTGGAAGCTGCCATCATCATTAATAACGTCTGGGGCTAAATTTATTTCCATCAATTCCTTAATAAGTGAATCCCAGAAGAAATTCTGTGGCAAATAATACATGGAATGTCCTATGGAGATACAATGCTTTGTGAATAGTGTCATACGTGTGAGGGACAAAATAATGGAGATTGATTAATAATCGCTGCTTGAATAATTAAAAAAAATAATTGGAAAGATTAATTGAAAGAAATTGGAAGATACACTTATCCTGGGTGAACTTTAACTGATACTAATATCAATAGACCTTCAACATCAATATATTTAAGATCAATATTCATTATTTAAAATTATATATTTCTTCTTATTAGTTCCATTCTCCACAGAGCTGATTATGACAGCTCTGTCGAGCACAGAAAATTCATGTTACATGAGGTATTGCCATCTTTAGTTTATCATACTCACACCCATATATATCATGCGCACATGTAACACTTTGCAGCCAGGTTTTGTATATTTTTGGACTTTGTTTTTGAGCATCTTTCATACAGTTGTATTACATAAAGTTTCTGTAGTGTTCTTTCTATATATTATACACATAACATAAAAAAAATACAAATACAGTTACAAAATACACTTGACCTATTCATTTGCTGACATGCCATTACTGTTGCTTATATACATTATAGTCTGTGTGTCATTTTGTTTTAGTACATTTTGTTAAATTACAATTTCATTACATTGTTTGCACATTTTACTCTCACTTGGTTATAGATTCTTCATGTAACAAGATTCTGTTTTTCTTTATGGCATGAACTGACATATTTCATTTCAATTTACAGTGACTTGCTGTCAAAACATATTTATCAATTCCAGACAATTAAAAAAGTAAACAGTAATTGCTACAATAGATACTACATGCTGCTTGGATAACTACACATGGCCTTGCCTCTCCGGCATTGTGCAGGAAGGATCTACACACTACAGGGTTGAGGAAATTCCTCGGAAAGGCATTTATGTGCTCAGTTACATCTCGTTACTAGGCTTCACTGTGACCCCAATCACAAAATAGTTTGTTGTTTCTAAACAGAGCTCAAATCTGGCAATACCAGTTGTATCAAATACTTATTCAGTGTTTAAAAGTGCAGCTCAATATTTACTTGTTATGTTCATTGTATAAAGGATAACAATTTCATATGCTGAGTTACACAGAGTTATATCATCAGTACAGCATGTTATGTACAGTGAGCATAAAACAGTGTTTACATAAGTAACAAATGTGCATACAAAATTTCAATGTAAATCAGGTGTTTGACACTTTCACGGGCAGTCGACGCTCACAATAGTTTGGTTTTGACCTCCTGATTATTTGATAGTGCTCAATGTGAGTTCAGCATCATGATATGTGACATACTGCAGCTGTTTTCCTGTTCACATACTTCCACACTATTACATTCATACATACGAGGGGGGACCCAAAAGTAACCGGAAACGTAATGCTGCACATCGTGTACTTGTAGTAGCAGGTTGCGCTACCTGAGGGTTGTAGCAGGAGCTCTGCTGAGTCATTCTGCCATGTGGTGTCACCCAACAGTGAGAAGTGTGGTTTCTTTGGCAGTTCTTTGAGTGTGTGTACAGTACAGATGTGACACAAGGAAATGGCTAGTTCTTATGAACAACGTGCGGCAGTGAAGTTTTGTTTCTTGCTCAGCAAGAAAGTAGCAGAAACTGCTGCAATGATTCAGACAGCCTACAAAGACCATGCTCTTAATAAAATGAAAGTGTAAGAATTGTTTTCTCGGTTTAAAAAGGGAGAAATGGTGGTTGAAGATCAGCCCCGTTCTGGTCGACCTTCAACTGCTCGAAGTGAAGACAGCATCAACAAAATCCGTGATCTCATCGGTGAAGATCGACGCAGGACAATCGACCAACTCGAGAACTTGTCCAGGTTGTCCTGGAGCTCAATTCAGCGCATCTTGACCATCGATTTGGGGATGCGAAGAGTGGTAGCAAAATGTGTGCCAAAGTTCTTACCGGAGATCAAAGGGATCGTCGCGTTCAAGCCTGTCTCGAAATGAGGGACACGTTCAAAGATGATCCACATTTTTTCAACAAAATCATTACAGGTGATGAGTCATGGTGCTATGGGTACAATCCAGAAAGTAAACAACAGTCATCACAATGGAAGTCACCTGGCTCACCTCGACCAAAAAAAACTCGGCAAGTGAAATCGAATGTGAAAATGATGTTGGTCTGTTTTTTTTTTATATCAAAGGGATCGTACACTCTGAATTTGTCCCTGAAAACCAGACAGTAAACCAACAATTCTATTTGGAGGTTATGAAACGGCTTCACAGAAGTTTGTCACGAAAACGTCCAGCTTTGTGGGATTCTGGTGTGTGGTTCCTGCATCACGACAACGCTCCCTCGCACACAGCTCTCAGCGTTCTCCAGTTTTTGGCCTCAAAGACAACTACCTTGACCCACGCGCCCTATTTGCCGGATTTAGCACCCTCGGACTTCTTCCTATTCCCGAGGATGAAATGAGACTTGAGAGGGAAGCATTTTGCGGATGTGAAAGACGTAAATCGCAATGTTATGAAAGTGCTAGCAGGTATCAAAGAGGACAAATTCAAAAGGTGCTTCGAGCACTGGAATGAATGTTTGGACAAATGTATTAATGCTAATGGAGAGTACTTCGAAGGAGATTACGGTTGTATTTGAAAACAATAAAGTATATGCTTTCTAGAAAGAAATTCCAGTTATTGTTGGGTCCCCCCTCGTATCCTAAACTTGTAACTATATTTATCTTGTGGTGCGGTCCTTTCTTATTTTTTATATAGTACCTAACACTGTACAAGCAATTATCCTTCTTCACTTAAGGATGTGTCGAGGCATCGTTCCCTGGAAGAAAAACTTAATACTAACTAAATCTTCATAGGTAAGTGTATAGTGGCTCGGTGGCTACTAATTCCTATTCCATATATTCAACCTTGTACTCATTAACTTCATTGTGCAGTCGTGCTATCACAGAACTTATATGATGTCATGTCTGCGTCTCTACTTACCTTATAAATCTGAAAGATAAAGTGCATTATAGCCATGTTGCAACCTCTCATTCAGTTTGCCACTTATCCTGTACTCACTTGTTTACCTGCAGCAAGACTTTTCTGATCCATTAAATATAATTAGTGCATATACCTTTAATACTTAAATTTATAAATATTGTACATATATAGATATAATATATATAGTAATGTAACTTCAGTAAATGTCTCGTAGTTTAGGGTCTCTTTCATGCGTATAATGCCTTAGCTTATCTTTATATATGTGTATTGTGTAGATTGTCGTAGTTGTTGTATAGACCCTCCCTTAATTTTCTATGTCCCTGTTTATGCAGTAGGCTTTACTAATGCTAGTGCAAGATGTAGCTCATAGGGTTTGTTTCCTTTGGGTGCTCCAATACTTTCAGCTGTGTCTGTCTGGTGCTCATGCACCTGTGGTTTTGTTGGCTATCTTGCTCCCCAATCCACATATGCTATGTCGCTCTGACACCATCTACGTTGTGGTGAGTTGTGTATTGCATTGTGTGCTACCGTGCATTTCACAAGTTCATTTATATGTTTACATCTCGGACACATGCAAGATGAAGTGTTGTATTAAGAGTATGTCATCTCTAGACACATTAAGGTAAAAATCTTACTTGTTACATCCACTTAGCTTATTGTTTACATATTTGACACACAAGAAAAAACACAAACATAAAATTTCCTGTCAACTAACACCATAAATTCTGGAATGTGATTTCCCAGCATCGTAAATCTAATATTGTTATACATATATACAACTTAATGGGCATATTTACCTCGATCGTATCTGATAAAGTAAGTGTCAATCAAGCTTGTGCCCCCACTCTCCTCTGTCACAGAATGGGGGCCTACCATGACTGGTTCAAGTTTTCTGGTGTTGCGGTGGCTTTGGTCTCTGGGTTAGGTGTAACTTCCACTATATAAAGTGTTGGTGTTTGATTACACCAGTTAGTATCCTATGAGGCTCTTATCTGGCATATGTGCATTACTTTGCTGGCCAAATTCTGCTGTCTGTGGGTTATTTGGCTGTCTAACATTGTTTTGTGTTTTCCAAGCAATTGGCTAATTATTGTCAGTAGCTTGTGCCTGTACATATTGTACAGGATGGCCATGCACTACTTGTCCATTGTAGTTGTTTTTGCCAAATTTTTGCACGTTTATTTTATTGTTATCCTCGAATTTGTGGATTTGCCCATTGCCGTTGTGATTATCGTTAACATTATCAAAGTTCTGTGTGGGGTAAGGTTGCCATCCATGTTGTACTACGAATCCATTGTTCACTTCTTGGTTTGTAAATCTTTGTGGCACTATTTGCATATTAACCAGCTTGGGTTGTACTGGCGTGTCTTCATATATTAAATCTATTGAGTCCAGTACAGATAGAAAGTATTTGGTGCTGTGTTCTGGAATGGTAATGAGTTTTTCCCTAATGTGGACAGGAAGATGGCGCTCCAAAATTTTCACCTCATCTTCTTGAGGTACTGTGTTCATCCAGTATCAAGTTTTGTTCAAATATTTTTCAAAATAGTGCCTTAATCTTCCATGTTTGCTACTGAATAGAGCTGGGTTGAATACTTCATATCTGGGCCTCTCTTGTACACCCTCAGACCAATATTTACAAGGAAATACTCTCTCAAATTGTTCATAGTTCTGGCAATATTCCACCATGTCCGTAACCCATAGCAGAAAATCACCCTGTGTGTATTCAACAACAAATCTGTTTCTGGGCTTTGGTCCAGGTATGAGGCAAAACATTTCGAAATGCTTTGATAAAGCCCACACGGTTTTTTCTTTTCCCTTCAGAGGTAAATAACAGAAATTGTTGTGCCTAAGTAATCCCTCATCTGCAAGTAATGTTGACAAATATACCGCACTGTCGGTGACAGGCATGCTTGTGTTCACTTGCAGTGTAGCGCATGGCAATTGCGCTTTCTTGACAGATACAGCTGACGGCAAGTGTTGCTGCATTCTGCAACCTTCGCTATTTTCCTTTGATGTGCTAGCCCCGTATTGTGGGTAACCAGTGAAAGTATCTAACCTCTCTAAAGGGGTGGGTTTGTCTACTGTCAAATGTTTTGGAATGTCAGTAGTTTTAGCAGTACTGCCTTGTAACCTTTCCTGTGCTTCCTTTAAACCTGAATCTATTTTTGTTAGAAGTTGACTTTCTTTCTCCTTTAGAGCTTCTCCTACAGTATCTACATAAATTTTGCACTCTGATACTACCTTTTCAGCAAGGGTGCTGTCCTTATCCAGCATCCTGGCTTCAGTTTTTTCATTTATTTCCTTTACATCTGCACACATCTTATCTCTCTGTTTTTTGGCAAATTTTGACTCTAAACATGACTAGTCTACTCTTAGACTTAAATTTTGTACTTCTGTAGGTAAGTTTTTATATACATCTTGCAGCTCGCTGACTGCATCCGTCACATTTTTTTTACCGATGCATCCACTTATGATTGTGTCTCCTGAATTTGAGAATATGCTTCGCTAAGGTTTTGTAACTCACCTGCAAGTTGTTTCTGTTTATTGTCTACTGATGATACTTTTTCATTAACATATTCACAATGTGGGACATGTCGGTAATTATTTCCTGTTTTAGTTGTTTACCTAGCTCTGTCAACTTCCCAGAGAGATAATTCAGTGCGTGTAGTTTTGCTCACCTCACTGAACTATTCACTAATATTGTTCTTGAAATCATTAAATGCCTGATTTTTCTGTGTAAACTGTTGTCCTATATTTTCCTTGTGTTTTGTGAACTGCTGTGTAAGCTGTTTTGCTATATTTTTGTGATGTTTTGTGAACTGCTGTGTCACACCCTTAAGTTGTATTACACTTTCCTGAAATTACTGTTGTTTTGTAAACTGTTGTGTTATTAGTTGCATTAGCTGTGTGAAATTGTTTGTCTCACTAGTATTTACATTCTTTTTATTAACTGTTTGCTGTTCTTGCATTCCTGACATCGCGAGCAAACAACCAAAGAAAGTTTCACTATCACACACTTCAGTTTCACTATTTCAAAAAATGTTTCCCAGTGATAACTGAGAAATTGTCTCATCAAGCATCATAAAAGTGATATCATGATTAGTTATTTACCAGTGTCATCATTTTTCAATACTGGGATGCCAACGTCATTGTTTTGGTAACCACCGACCACTCCCTGAGTAGGCGCATTACCTTCAATTGTTGCCAAGCTCGAATTTCTGACACTTTGGCATATTGCATTTTGTAATGAGTTTTCAACCATGACCATTTCGTTTGACTCCGTTGTGAATAATGTTTAACAAAATTGTGAAAAAAAATTTTTTTTCAAGAATGAAATTTTGTCTGTATTGGTACCTTTCAACTAAAGTAGATTTATCTGCGTATTAACTAATGAACTTGGTTATTATTTGATGCAGTCTTATAGAATTTGATGACTTATCTTGCACATTAGTGACAACTGTATACAAATTTTTGTCTTTTCTGTAGTAATGCTCTTTATGTAAAGGATATTAATTGGAAGGAAAAGAGATTATCTACTGCCAGAGAGACAGTGCCAAGCATGGCCATTAATCATACAGCGTAGCAGCTTCCTACCTTTACCTGTGAAACCAGACTTCCGGGTATGACGAAGCAAGCTGGGATATTTTTACTTCCCCTCTTGTTTTGCCATCTGCCTCCTTAAATACATTTTTTCAGTTTTAACTAATTACCATTAACATACATAAATATAATCTGAATTTTCATAAAAGAGGAAGGTTGGTCCTCAATTTTATAGAATATAACACCAGATCTAATTTTGTGCTTAGTTTTATGTGTGTAATTGATTTTCTAATTTATTTTGACTATAACTAGTTAGTATCTTTTTCTACAGGGTGAAATCAGTAATTGTTTCATAACTTAAATTCCATTGTTGCTGTATAAACAAATATAAATTCTGTACTAAATATAAACATTTGGAGGAATAACTAATAGTATTCTTAAAGGATTTGTCTCTATTCGAAAACATATTAGCAAAGCCGGCTCTTAATTAATTCCAAAGTAATGAACAGTTTTGTCCAAAGTATTGTTTGCATACTTATATTTGCTGATTTCATGATTTAAACAAATAATTTGGCCTAACTCTTGTAGTAAAAGAAACTTTTAAAAATATGGAATTTTTCAGTGTATGCAATTAATTTAATGAGTTAAGTTTTAATTGTAATTTCTGTAAATTGAACATCAAACAATATGTAGTTTCAGCACCTATTATTGTGATGATATATAAGGGCCCGATTTTTGGTCCTGAGACAATCAGTACATGGCTGAGTTTCAGACGAGAAACCTGTGTTATTTAGAACAACAACAATTTTTCAACTTAATTGTGAAGTAAGTGCTTCACAATTACGCCATGTTTTAAAACAATGATAGTGTCTGCTCCATACACACCTTTCTATTCTTTGAGAACTGTGAACTTTATGGTTAGGTTTTTACTGCTCTTAGATGTTCAATAGTAAACTATTGTAGCAGTATGGGGAGGTTTGCCTGCCAACTATTAATGGGGCTTATGGAAAGTTAAAACAACAGTGCACTGGCCATATATATATAACTGCATGTTATTAGGCAGGAGGAGGAGGAGGAGGATGCCCCCCTCCCCCCCCCCCCCCCCCCCGCACCCCCGGCAGGTGGTTGTGAACAGTGAAAGTAAACTGCTGTGAAACACAACTGTGCACCTGTTGGCTACATTATTTAAAGGAGTCAGTGTTGTACTTCCTCACCCCATTTTTCGACCAGTATCACTATGCTGTACGTTGATACCGAAGACAACAAATGAAGAAATAAAGAAGGCGAACTCTCACACCGCACATCTAGATTGTAGGCAGAATGTAATTTTAATTGGCTCCTTGAATGTTTTTCTTACTTCCAATCTCATGGGCATGTATCAAGTGCGACAAAACTTTCATTAGTTTCTTGTGACAATAAAATAAATCATTCATCTCAACAATTGAAAGGTCTGTTCATATTCCACTCAGCACTGTCCTTTAAACAGTTGACATTGAATAGTGTCATATGATTAGGGGGACAAAATAATGGAAACTGATCAATAATTGCATCTTGAATAATTAAAAAGAATTAATTGGAAAGAATAATTGAAAGAAATTGGAAATTAGACATATACTGGGTGAACTTTAACTGGTACTAATATCAACAGACTTTCAACATCAGTATATTTAAGATCAATATTCATTATTTAAAATTATGTATTTCTTCTCATTAATTCCATTGTGCATAGTGCTGATTATGATAATGCTGATACAGGATCGCCCCTCTGATGCTTGTGCAAATTTCTCGTGTGCTTCGAACCTCCATTTCTCCGTGCAGGCGAAATGATGCACAGACAGGTGTTATTGATATATATATATATATATGAATAAACTTGCCTTCCTAATAACTTTTATAACACTGTGTAATATAAGGTTGGAATACACATTTTCAATCAGTACTGGCACAGCGGAGCTAGTCATACGTCCACACACTACCACTTATAGAAACACACAGGTGAAGATACAGAAATTAATAAATATAAGAGCAGATCTCTTCTCTTTTTTTTAATCAAAATATTATCTCTGGCACAAAATAACTAGGTTTTTTTTTTTTGTTTTTTTCCAGTCACAATCCCAGATCATCCTTTCCTGAACTGAGAAAAGCAGAAGTGTCTGTAGGTGGGTGGAAGAATACTTTCACATAATGTTTCCTGAAGGTTCCATCTACTTGAAATGCTCCTTCTCTTCTTCTTGATATTGTGGGTGGTCATATTCATTCTTCCTTAAAACTGTGCACATCTGATGTGGAGAATATCGATTATCTTTGAAACTAATTGTAGGTGTTCCACCTTCTTTGCAAGGCTGTCTTTATTAGACACAATGTGTTCCCAGTGCACCAATATTCAAAGGATGCCCATAATTTGTGACAGGTGGTGGCAACTTCACACTTGCAAATGCAGCTCTGTATGTGTGGGCCTGTAAATAGAATACACCAATGATCCAGCCACTTTCTGACTAATTGAGATGTCCAGAAATGACAGTCCACTGCCCTTCTCTACATCCATTGGAAATTTGGCATTCTCCTGGATGGAATTCAGATGCTTCATGAAATATGACAGTTCATGTTCTTCATAAGGCTACACTACTAAAGTATTATCCACATATCACCAGAAGATTTTTGGCTTAAGTTCTGATTTAAGTTCTGATGAATCACAATATCTTACATTCGTGAAACATCTTGGAATAAAACTGGATTTGACATTAAAATTTGTGTCAACTCTTTGAAAGTTTTCTTATACTCCTGTGTCCACAGGAATATTGCACCTGTTTTCAACTGCTGCATGAGTGGTCATGCAATATGAGCATACCCTCTCAGCAGTCTCCTATAATAGTTTGAGAATCCTAAAAACAATTGAAGTTCCTTATTTGACTTTGGAACCAGTCTTAGAACAATTCTTACCAGCATTCCTTGTTAATCACATGCCCTTACTTTCCCCAATGCAGCAATGAAAAGTGACTCTTTTACCTACTTAATGTCAGTTGTGTGGCCAACAACCTCTCAAATATCCATCTCGGTTGTTGCTTGTGCTTTTCCATGTCCTTCAAGAGCACAGTTATATTGTCCAGATGAACTAAACACTGGCGAGGGTCAGCATCCTCAGTTCTCCATCCCACAACTGCTGAAATGTCACAGGAGAATTCTTCAGCTGGAATGGCATCCTCCAATACTCATAATGACCTCAGGATACTGGGAAAGCTCTGTTTGTTCAGCCCTCTGGCACATCTGCAACTGACTGTATCCACTTGCTAAACCCATGGTAGAGAAATAAAAGCACTCTTAGGCAAACAACTGCTGGTTGATCAACTCCTCCAAAATCAGTTGCAAATATCAATGTATCCAATATGGTTTCTAATACAATGGTGCTTCATTTTCCATCAGAATTTGTTGTTGTGTCATGGATATTGCTCGTAATGGACCCTGAGGAAAAAACAAATCTCCAAATTCCAATAGCAACTCCTCCATCCACACTCTCTCTACTCCCACTGGTTGCTTCATCTTTTTATGTCTTAGCAGTTTTAGTGGTGAGCTGTGAGTCTCCACAGTTTACACTTTCTGCTCATCAATCCTCCCCTTCTGGAATGCCCAAACGTGCTGCTAACACCCTCTTCACCAGCTTACTTTTTTAATGCCAAAATTATCTTAATTCACAGGTACTGCCTTCCACCATATTTCTCCTGTATGCCTACAATATGCCTATTAACAAAACGACTAGCTGAACGCAAAGCATAATTTCCTTTCAGCGGCTCTACTATACATAATGTATCAACAGGCAAGTCTGGCTCCACACTCACCCAAAGTGACTTTCCAGTGCTAGCTGGCACACAATAATGTTAATCAAGCATTAGTGTATTTGTATGCTGCTTAATCAAATTGCCCAGTATGATAGACTCACCCTGTAACAGTTATACATTGGCAATGGCTTCTCATAGCTGCAATATCTTCCCATTAAGTTCCACAATACATTACTGAAGGTCAGTTTTGAGATGGCGTTGATGCAAAAGATCCAACCTCAGGGTCACACTGTAATCCTCACTTACATGAAGCCCTACCTTGGTACACTGCTTAAACCAAACTGCTTCTATTTGAAAGCATATCCCCACTGACCCTAATGATCATACATCATTGTCTCCCACCCCATGCAACATGTAGTGCCATGGGTTACATTGCCTCTGATCATCATGTCTCGATGGCTACTGGGACATGTGCTCTGGTGTACAACCAAAGCTTATACTTCTTGCCCTGTACAAAACCTACTGTTGCACATTCTGCCTTTCTATATGTACTCACTACATCTAAGTCTAACAGGATATACCTAGTGAATGCATGGGGTCTGGTTTTGTTGCAGTGGCTTTCTGCAATGCATAAAAATATAAAAATAAAATATTTAATCTGGTGGGTGCAAATTAGTACTGCTTTATATGTTATCTCAGTTCTTATTTTCAAAAACAACAAATAAACTATTATTGTCTGAAGTTTAGCTTTCTCTTTTCACGCTTTTTTTTTTTTGGCATATTGTCACGTCACATTACTCATCATAAGTGGAGGGAATAAACTCATTTATGTTATGGGTCCAGGTTCAGGGATATATGCAGACATGAACCCCTAGTTTCTTCCTGTTCATTTAATACCTTTTATTCAGAAAAATAGGAATGAATTTTGAAAGTGCTACATATTAATGTACTCAAATTATGTACTCTAGTACAGAAGAAATAACAGAAAATTATTAGAATCTTTTATGATAAACATTTAAAGCTTTGTCAAAGTAAGGAAATTCTCCAGTTATTTTCTAATAGTCGAAGCTCCTGTGACTGTATTCAAGCAAAATTCTGCAGTATGCCATAATGGTGGCCAACAATCAAATAATGCAAATACAGTGAAGGTGTTATTTTTGATAGCAAATATTGTCCTTAATCTAACATACAGCACAGGATACTATTTCCAATGAATGAAAAACATTTATGTTTAGCAGTACTTAATTTATTTTCATATTAACTTACAGGTAATACACTTAACAGACCTGAGGAGATAAAATAGAACACAATGCTTCACAAAGTACCCAAGAAAAGAATGATAAAGCTCACACCAGACAATTGATATCGCTGCTCTTTTCTTTATAGTGTCTTTGTATATTGATGTTCTCTGTTTGACTGTTAATTATTACTGTGTGCCATTGAGCCTTTGACCTTATGACAATTTGCACTTGACACACTAGGACAGTTTTTTTCTCCCTTTTATGGTATCCCAAGAGACGGTTCAAGGAACACCTTTTGGTGGAATTTGGGCTCCATCTTGTTTTTAACAGCTGCTTATTTCCTCCCTCTCCACCGCTATTACTGTTACCGATCTTCCATTGCTGATGCATATTACTTCTGTCCCACTGAGGCTGGCAGCAGTGCCTCTGCACTCCCACATTTGTAACATCCAACATGTATCATGTACTTCTGTTGAGATAATGATTTCCACACATTTCATTGCCAAACTTAGAGCAGAATGGAGATCATTAGAAGCACCTGCCATGCACCCTCTTTGACATATCTGGTGGTAAGCCCCTTATGAAAGTGACAATCACTTTGTCCATGGCTTCCTGCAGCAGCATTTTATACACTTCATCATTCTTCCCAACTCATGTATGTTAATTCTCTTTTCTTATTCTATCATTAAAATTCTCTAAGGTTTCCTCATGCCTCTTCGTAATAGTAATCAATCATTCACAAAAGAACATTGCTTTGTTCTCCTTCTTGTACATCTGCAGGAACCCTTGCTTCAATTGCTCAAACATCTCTGCATTCCTCTGAGTTTCTGTATATCTTACAAAGGTTTTGGCCTCTCTCAGTATACACAAACAACAGTATCCACAAACAACACATCCTCAGACGACCTTTCAGAAAAGGGAATGATTAGGCTAGCAGCAGCTGGATTTATCTCATAATCTGACGCCTGGAGCAATGTTAGTTGGTCTGCTTAGCTTCAAGAGCGATAGAAAATCCATATCTGAGGCCATATCTTTGACTCGGCGAGCAACAGTTCAAGGCAAAAGAGCTATTTTTTCAAATTTTTCCGTGAGGTCTGCTGGACAATTACAAGCCGCCGATTTCAACCAGGAAATCCTTGATGAGATTCCCAGCCACAAAGGGTTTCCCTGCTTTCCCAATTCTCAGTGACCATTTGTAACTTATGCAGAAACTTTGCCCACCTGTTTCCCTCTCCCACCACAGCAAAAAAAGAACATACAATTAATTTTGTACAATCCTGTTTTTAAAACACTTTTACCACTTTAACAATTAACTGTTTCATTTTTTGAAACTCAGATAAAAAACTAACAAAAAAGATAGGTTTTAGGTGCGTTTTTCACCAGTTCCACTGAAAAGGAAAGCGAAATGTGATAGCAAAATAAATTTTTATCTGTTGGAATATTTGTGTTTTAATTAATTGAAAACATAGCTGAAACTACAACATATGTTCCCCCATCCATAAAAACATAAAAACGAAGAATGACTCTTAATTACACTTTGCTGCCTGAGAGCGCGTTTGTGACGGCTTTTCAGAAAGTGGCAAAAAATAACACACCTGAAACTTTTTCTTATGTCTGTGATATGTGATTTAATGCAACCCAAATATAAAAATTAACCGGAAAGAAATGCTCCTTGTTGCTGACAATCTGATATTCGATAACTGTCACATTGCTAAGTGACATATCAGATTATAAAATATAGTTTCATTTATCATCTGTATAAATAATAAAAAGTCATACGATAGGAAACACTTAGTTCATTGTAATGCTGCTTGAAATTTTCTTTCAGTTCTTCAAGCTTTGACTGGTGTTCCTCTTGCGACAAATTTTCGAACTGATCTTTGTGACAGGCATTAAAGTGCCGTTCAATCGAGTACTTTTTTAAATACATGAGGTTCCGATGACATACTAAACATTTATTATGATTTTCAATAGCAGTACACAGGAAATTAATTTCCCTCTTGGGCTTAAGTAGTGTGGATTTGCCGCTCCTTTTTCTTTTTGTCTGCTGCTGTTGACCATTCATCTCGATCCACTGTGGCCTTGCATTTGTTGACTAATAGCTTTGTGTCACTTTTGACTGCTGCTGGCACAGTGGTCTGTCGTCTGTAAGAAGCGCATGTACAGAGGCATGGTGAGGTTCGGCAGGCGATCCACATGGCCAGCTAAGTGACATGGTTCAGCCACTGTGACAACATATGAATTCGCCGAGTGTGCTGGCCATGGGCACTAGTGCCCCTTGGGCATAGTTTGGACATGCCTGGTCTAGTGGAATAAGATCTTCACTTTTCCCTGCATTTAACTGACATTTTTTCCTAGGGTGTACTCAACTAGAAAAAACGAACTGAGGATTTGTAAAGTATACTGTTATAGAGAAAATAAAAATGGAGTTAGAATGTAAGATAAATTATCTGTTTGTTGGTTGTAAGGTACAACAGATGCTAGATAAACTGGAAGACATTATCCCATGTGAAAATCAAAGAACTGGAAGAATGCAGACATATATATTGTAGCGGCACCACCGTTTAAGATAGGATAGTTAGATTCAGTGCAGTATCTCTGATCGCACAAGTTACAGCCAGGCACGAGCCTGGTGACTGTAAGTTACAGTTAACAGCAGTTGCGAAGTAGAATGGAGGCCACAGGGCTGTAGAACTGCTGAAAAGGCAAATGCAGCGGTTTGCATGGCACAAGTTACAGCATAAGGGGCCCACTTGCAGAAGGGGCCCACTTGCCCAACCTAGGTGTTATGAGTACATGACTTGGTGCAGTGCGTTAGCAAAACACAGGATATTTCAGTCAAACACCATCGGAGAACAGATTCTTTCTGAAAATGATAGACAATTTTTTGAGGTATGTGGAGATGGTGGCTTTGGCAAATCAACAGGAAGCAATAGTTGCACAATCGTTAATAAACAACTGGATTTTTAAGTTTGGTGTACTAGAGACAATAATTACTGACCAAGGGACCAACTTCATGTCAGATTTAATGAAGGA
Source organism: Schistocerca cancellata (assembly GCF_023864275.1). Taxonomy (NCBI): domain Eukaryota; kingdom Metazoa; phylum Arthropoda; class Insecta; order Orthoptera; family Acrididae; genus Schistocerca; species Schistocerca cancellata. The sequence goes on along the minus strand of NC_064626.1, from coordinate 383,910,659 downwards.
ACTGTGTAAATTGTTGAATGTAAAGAAGTTGAGGATGAGCACATTGCATCCATACATGAACGGAAGGACAGAACGGGTACACAGAACAATCGGGAAGATGCTGAGTTTTGATGTGGATTCTCATCACCATCAGTGGGACGAGTATTTGAAGCATATTGTATGCGTATACAATGCAAAGGTCTATACCAATACTGGTTTGTCTCTGTTTGAGGTAGTGTACAGGCGAAAAATGCCATCACCATTTGATTTTGTGAAGCTACAGAAAGGAAGGAGAGGTGTATCTGTGCGTCAATTCGCGAGGACAATTCGGGATGTTTAACGGGTACAAAAGGCAAATACAAAGGCTTTGGAAAGGCAGGAAGACACAGTGAAGCGGAAAGGAAGTTTACCGCAGCATAGAGTACGGCAATGGGTAATGCTATCCAGCCCCTATACTCCAAAAGGGAAAACGAAGAATTTCGTCACAAGGTATCAAGGGCCATACCAAGTAGTTGAAACCACATCCCCAATTAATGTTCAGCTTCAGTTGTCAACTAGAACAGCGATAGTACACATTGGGCTATTGCGGCCATTTAAGGGTTGTCCAGATGTGATTCCAAGCATGTCACAGGAAGGGAAGAGGAAGAAGGAGAGAGTGGAGAGAGGTGTTAAGTGCAGGGAAAACTAGGAAGTTAAAGTACAGCATGATGTACCATATGCTTTGCAATCCAGAAAGTAGTAGAGTATTTGTCGTTTTTTGTTTTCTTGTTATGTATCATTGGGTTTGCGTAGATTAATTAGGCATTCTATTTTCATATGTTGTATATATTTCCAAGTATTGTGAGCCTGCTGGGGACAGCAGTCTGTTTGAAGAGGGAGGATGGGTGATGGTGATCCCTGTCCTCAGGTCACTGAAAAGGGGAGCATTGAGCAAGTTTGTATAAGTAAAAACTGAGGAGGTATTGCTGATCTCAACAGTTAACAGCCACTATGCTGAGATGACGAGGGAGGAATTATGGAGCTGCCATAGAGGGAAGGTCCAACCAGGGTGATAAGCACCAATCTGGACACATGCATGGTGGAGTTATTTTTAGCCAGGAGGAAAGAAATAGACTGTCCAAGGGACATCATGGAGCCAAAATTGAGCTTGCAATGGGTCGGGATGCACTGGATCTTCCCCACCTATGAAAATTTGATAGTAGTAGCAAGTTGTTTTGAGCAGGGAGTAATTGCAGAAGCAAAATATACAGAGCTTGAGGGGAGCAGGATTTTAATCAATGGAACTATGTGTAACATAATAGGACCAACCTTCCATCTGCCAGTGTCAATTTCAGGAGTCAAACAATTGAATGTTACACAGCCACATCTGTAGTGGCCAGAAGCAACTTTTGAGTTTTTGCCGAGGCAGAAACTGACCTTATTAAACTCTGGAGTCAGGTCTGTTGAGATTCTAAACCAGTTCATTTCAGAGCAAGAGGGGCACACATCAGCCAAACAGCTTGTGCAACATGTCGCTCAATATAGGGAAAGGCAATTACAAGTAACGATTGTTTGAGCACCTCTGTGCCAAGTGCCATCACAGCCTTAACTTTGTTCTGTGTTGTTTTCATTCTAATCAGGCAGAGAGCCAATTCCAGGAGGGAACCGACTGTAGTCCAAATCCCAGTGGATTGGATACTGAGGGCATGTGATGGGTAGGTAAGGGGTTGATCGAGCTTTAAATGGAGTGGGCATCCAGGAAGGAATTTTTACGTTTTGCCTCAGGTCATGTGTTTTAAGAGGACTAGACCACGTCTAAGTTTTCTAATAGTAGTCATAAATATGTCATAGGAAAGTTTGATTTGGTGCAATATTTCTGACTGCACAAGTTGCAGCCGGGTGTGGGCTTGTTGACTGTAAGTTACGCTTACCAGTGGTTGCGAAGTAGAATGGAGGCCACAGGGCCGTAGAACTGCTGAAAAGAGTAAATGCAGCGGTTTGCATGGCACAAGTTACTGCAGAAGGGGCCCACTTGCCCAACCTAGGTGTTATGAGTACATGACTCGAAGCAGTGTGTTAGCAAAACAGAGGTGCACAGCCACGTGTAAATAGGTGCCGGTTTTCTAGCAAGGGGATTCAAGTGTTGCAGCTCTCCTGGATGGCGAGGCATGTCACACCACCGGCTACACACAGTAGCAGATGGGACGCCAGTGTTCCAGTCCATGGCGGGTTGCTGGTTTGACCCTCTGAGGCCAATGCAGGGTCCATAGCTAGCCAGTGGTGGGCCACTCGACGGCTCGCTACTGCGGGCAGTCTTGTTGGCTCCCAACACACACCGGAGGCATCCCGAGGAGAAGGCTACTGAGTCGGCTGCCGGCGCATCCTGACGTTATCAAAACACCAAGGATGTACACGGCCGACACACCGCAGTACATTGCACAGGTCACAGAGGTAGCCCTTCTACATCAAGCTGCTTTGCAGACAGCGAGGTGACGTCCTTGGCATCACAAGACCCTGTCACACAGCAGAGAGGAATGTGGCACTGTAGCTGGGAATAATAAAGACACTAGAAGATCACAGTCGAATTTTAATACGGCACATCCTGACAGTTTCCATCCATGTCCAACATTCCTCCACCACATGCCGACATCTACATTTGGCAGTGACGGCTACAATATGATGTGTGTCTGAAATATTTAAATAAATGGTTTGATACTGATGATAGTATCTTTCTGTCCTTAAATGTGTTGCATATCACTTGAAAAAATCATTGACTTTCTAAGTGTTTTGAAACTAGCAGAATCACTTTGTATTGTTTATTTCCTTAGTATAAAGAGTATGTATTCATAGATTGCCATGGTTTCTGCATTTTGTGGGGAAGGGAATGAACATCTGAAAGCAATGTTATCTTGTGTGACTATACCATAGAGATGGGTCTACATTAAAGAACTGATTGGCACATAAATAATGTGCAGTGTTTTAGTTAAATTTGTTTTCAGTATATTCATTTCAAATGAATTCATGGAGTGAGTTTCTTCCATTATGAATATTAATTGACGAATGAGTGAAACAGATGTTCAGTTGATCTAATAAAAAATTAACTGTATGCTTACTTCAAGTATAATTTTTATAAGACCCTGCTGCCATATCAAAAAAGTTCAGAATCACTTGCTGATCTGATAAGGCTGTGACAGTATGTGGTGCACTGGAGCTGTTGTATTACTGTGAGACAGGTCAGGTTTGCCTGGTGAAGCTTACCAGTGCAATGGTAATACGCAACAAAGGCAAGAGGATTTCCCCAGCAGTAGTGTTGTCAAGTAAGTGACTAGAAGTGATGAAGTGGTAAAACAGATATGCTTCTATCTTATATAAACAGTTGTTATATTGTAGCCAAGTCCCTGCAGTCCATCAGTTCTACCAGGACATGGGGCCATGCCAGGTAAAAGGATACATGGGGCCACCAGCAGCAGTGAGAAGTTTGAGAGTCCATTGAAATACCATCTTACAGCACTAAGCTTGCTCTCTGAGCCTAGTGCTTCATTGCAGTGGGACTTCCCAGCTCCCAACTGCAGCAACTGGACTCCTGCACAGGGGACAGTGGATACATCCTGTGCACCTATGCACAGCATCCATCTTCCACCACAGATGGTGGATGCTCCTGTAGCTATGCCCCAACAGACACTGGGATGCAGTTATGGAGCTAGTAACCACAGCAAGTTTGCCAAACATCATCATTCACCACTGACACCAGCTGTTTGTGACTTGACCTTCAGAACAAGTCATGCGCCACACACTGAGCACAGTTGTCAGGAAATGTGGGCATGTATGTGGTGCACCTTGGTGACTAGATGCAGTAGACATCTTGCCAGACCTGCAGCTGCCTTTCCATAGAGTGGAGGGTGATGTCAGCACCCTCCACCAACATAGCGATAATGTTTGAATAGAAAGTAAAATATTAATTTTGACAGCCTCATCTTTCCGGGCCTCCGCCAACCTGCTACCCCACCTACACGGTCCACCACCTGTCATCCTGCCATTGCAGCCACTCCTCCACCCAAGTGGTCCACTATGATTGGCATCAGATGTGGCGGCAGCATCTTCAGTAGGCAGCAGATGCTTGTAACCCATTCAGTATGATGTCTGGGTCACTGCCTGCAGTGTCTGCACAGTGAGATGAGTGAGGGAACTGTTGGTATTTTTGGGGTGTCTGACAGGCATGAGGCAGGAGGGAGTATAATAGCAAACTGTTTGTTTAGGCCAGAGGAACTGGTTTATCTGTCAGAAGTCCATGTCCTGAGTCAGTTTCTGTAATATGTTTTACCATCATTATGGTCATGCTGCAAGGAAATATAGAGACTAGATTGTTCATGATAAGACTTAAATATGTAATTTGCTGTTCACTCTTTTTGGTTTGTGATTTGCTACATATTTGTACTTTGTGTATTGCGTGTAAATATGTTGCGGTGGCAGTCAGAGATATGGTGAATTTCAGAGTCGGAGGCAGCACATTTGCTGCCAGAAAAGATAGCACAGTTGTTGACAGATAACATAGATTTGTGGGGGCAAATTTAAGTTAAGCATGAGCTACTAACATTGCTCCAGGCATCAGATTATGAGGTAACTCCAGCTGCAGCTAGTCATAGCATCCCCTTTTCTGAAATGTCATCTGAGGATGTGGTGGTGTATGTGGAGGACCTGATGACATTGGTGGGCATGGATTGTTGGGCTGACAGTAAGTTATTATGGATAGCAAAATTGTGTATACTGAGAGAGGCAAAAAGCTGTGTAAGATGTACAGAAACCCAGAGGAATGCGGAGACATTTGAGCAGTTGAAGCAAGGGCTTCTGCAGACATATATTGTGAATTGTGGCTTATTTGTCTCACAATGTACATAACCTAAATCATTTGATTCAGGCACGGGAGACACGCCAAACTGTGGCAAAATTTCACCATAAGCAGCTGATGTTAACAAACTGTATAATAATAATAATAATAATAATAATAATAATAATAGTAATAATACAAGTTTGTTATAAATGCATACAATAAAATCTAACACTTAATTACCCCTTGATCAAATGATCATTTCATCCTCTATGAAGTCTTCTATTGAATAGTAACATTCCTGCCACAAAATCTGCTGTAGCCTCATTTTTAAAATTTCTAGCTTCATAGTACATGTTTTTGCCCATTAACTTGTCGTATGTTGTCATCCCCATATACTGGGGGTCTGTGCATATAATTTCAACTGGTTTGTGGGTAGCATAAAATTATTTTTATTTCTTGTGTTATATGTATGGTTAAAGTGATTCTCCTCAAGCATTTTTTAATCTGCTGTGTAGGAAGATTATAATTTCAGAAATGTATGTGGATGGAAATGTTAGGATTTGCAGTTTCCGAAATAATGGGTGACAAGACTCTGTTTGCTGTGGTGTACACATGTATCGAACAATTTTCTTTTGCAGTTTCAGTATTTGAGATACACTACTTGAAGTTCCCCAGGAAATTATGCCATATCTAATGACAGATTCAAAATAATTATGATAAGCAATTTTTTGTGTACTCAGGTCAGTGGAATTTCCTAGTATTTGCACTGAAAATGCAAAACTGCTTAGTTTATGTAATAGGAAGTCAATATGTGTATTCTAGATTAAGTTCTTGTCCACATTTAGTCCCAGGAATTTGACTGTGTCAGCTTCTTTCATAGGTTGATTGTTATGTTTTGTTTTAAGTTCCACACATTTCGAATGTTTGGTTTTGAAATGTACCATATGGATTTTTGCAATGTTCAGTTTCAACCCATTTAACTGGAACCAGTCTTCTAAGGAATACAGTGGGCTTATGATGGAGCTCAGAATTTTTTCTGTGTCATCATCTTCAATTAAAACACGAGTATCATCTGCAAATAGAACTGATAGGGAATTTATATTTATGGGTAAGTCATTTACATGGAAAAGGAACAGAGCAATGTTCTTCTGAGAATGACTGACTACTGTTAGAAAGAGGCATGGGGAACCCCTAAAGGATTTTTCTGATAGAATAAGGAAGGAGAATGAACATGCATAAGAGTTGGGGAGAATGATGAAGCATATAAAATGTTGCTGTAGGAAGCCAAGGAAAGAATGATTGACACTTTATTAAGGGCCGTACCACAAGATATGACAAAGAGGTTGTACACCAGGTGCTTCTAAGGATCTCCATTGGCTCTTAGGTTGGCAATGGAATGTGTGGAAATCATTATGTCAACAGGGGAACATGATACGTGTCAGGTTTTACAGATGTGGGTGTGCAGAGCGCTGCCCCCAGCCTCAGTGGGATGGAGGTAATATGCATCAGTAATGAAATTTTGGTAATGGTAATAAGGGTGGAAAGGGAGGAAATAAGCAGTTGTTAAACATGAAAGGTGTTCCTTGAACTGTCTCCTGGAATTACACACACACACACACACACACACACACACACACACACACACACACACACACACACACACACCAGAAAAAAAATGTCCAAGTGTGTCAAGTGCAAATTGTTGTATACTCAAAGGCTCAATGGCAAACAGTAATAATGGGCAGTTGAATAGAGAACACAAATATACAAAGATGCTATAAAGAAAAGAGCAGTGATATCAGTTGTCTGATAGGAGCTTTACCATTCTTTTCTTGGGTACTATGTGAAGCATTGTGTTGCTGTTATCTCCTCAGGTCTGCAAAGTGTATTATTTGTAAGGTAATATGAAAGTATATTAAGTACTGTTAAACATAAATGTTTTTCATTAATTGGAAATAGTGTCCTGTGCTATATATTAGATTAAAAACAATATTTGCTATCAAAAATAGCACCTTCATTGTAATTGCATTAATTGATTGTTGGCCTCCATTACGGCATACAGTAGGATTTTGCTTGAATATGGCCACACGAGATATTATTATTGGAAAATAACTGGAGAATTTCCTTGCTTCGACAAAGCTTTAAATGTTTATCAAAAAAGATTCTAATAATTTTCCGTTACTTCTTCTGTACTGGAGTACATAATCTGAATGCATAATCTGAGCCATTTCTATTTTACTGAAAGAAAGATATTAAATCAACAATTAAAAAATTAGGGGTTCACATCTGCATATTTCTGTGAATCTGGATCCATGACATAAATAAGCTTATATCCTTCACTTATTAGTACAGGGTTATTACAAATGATTGAAGCGATTTCACAGCCCTACAATAACTTTATTATTTGAGATATTTTCACGGTGCTTTGCACACACATACAAAAACTCAAAAAGTTTTTTTAGGCATTCACAAATGTTCGATATGTGCCCCTTTAGTGATTTGGCAGACATCAAGCTGATAATCAAGTTCCTCCCACACTCGGCGCAGCATGTCCCCATCAATGAGTTCGAAAGCATCGTTGATGCGAGCTCGCAGTTCTGGCACATTTCTTGGTAGAGGAGGTTTAAACACTGATTCTTTCACAGAACCCCACAGAAAGAAATTGCATGGGGTTAAGTCAGGAGAGAGCGTGGAGGCCATGACATGAATTGCTGATCATGATCTCCACCACGACTGATCCATCAGTTTTCCAATCTCCTGTTTAAGAAATGCCGAACATCATGATGGAAGTGCGGTGGAGCACCATCCTGTGGTACGTTTAACTCCCTGCTTGCTTTATTCGTCGACTTCCGCGGGCTACGCGTGAAACTTGGCCACACGCGTTCAACCGTTTCTTCGCTCACTGCAGGCCGACTCGTTGATTTCCCCTTACAGAGGCATCCAGAAGCTTTAAACTGCGCATACCATCGCCGAATGGAGTTAGCAGTTGGTGGATCTTTGTTGCACTTCGTCCTGAAGTGTCGTTGCATTGTTATGACTAACTGATGTGAGTGCATTTCAAGCACGACATACGCTTTCTCGGCTCCTGTCACCATTTTGTCTCACTGCGCTCTCGAGTGCTCTGGCGGCAGAAACCTGAAGTGCGGCTTCAGCCGAACAAAACTTTATGAGTTTTTCTACGTATCTGTAATGTGCCATGATCATATGTCAATGAATGGAGCTACAGTGAATTTATGAAATCGATTCAATCATTTGTAATAGCCCTGTAGATGTTGTAGGAGGCAAGAAGTATAAGCTTTTGTTGCATACAAGGGTGCATGTGGCAGTAGCCAGTAGAGACATGGTGGTCAGAGGCAATGTAATCCACAGTGCTATAGATTGCATGAGATGGGAGACAATGATTTATGGCCATTGGGGCCAGTGGAAATACACTTTCAATTAGAAGCAGTTTGGTTTAAACAGTGTACAGAGGTAGTGCTTCATGTAAGTGAGGATTACAGTGTGACCCTGAGGTTGAATCTTTTGCATCAACGCCGTCTCAAAACTGACCTTCAGTAATGTATTGTGGAACTTAATGGGAAGATATTGCAGCTATGGGAAGCCATTGCCAATGTATAACTGTCACAGGGTGAGTCTATCATACTGGGCAATTTGATTAAGCAGCATACAAATACACTAATGCTTGATTAATATTATTGTGTGCCAGGTGGCACTGGAAAGTCACTTTGGGTCAGTGTGGAGCCAGACTTACCTGTCAATACATTACGTATAGTAGAGCCACTGAAAGGAAATTATGTGTTGTGTTCAGCTAGTCGTTTTGTTAGTAGGCATACAGGAGAAAGATGGTGGGAAGGCAGTACCTGTGAATTAAGATAATTTTGGCATCAAAAAAGTAAGTTGATGAAGAGGGTGTTAGCAGCAAGTTTGGACTTTCCAGAAGGGGAGGACTGATGCACAGAAAGTGTAAACCGTGGAGACTCACAGCTCACCACTAAAATTGCTAAGACATAAAAAGATGGAGCAACCAGTGGGAGTAGAGAGAGTGTGGATGGAAGAGTTGCTATTGGAATCTGAAGATTTGTTTTTTCCTCAGGGCCCATTACCAGCAATACCCATGACACAACAACAAATTCTCATGGGAAATGAAACAACAGTTGTTTGCCTAAGCATGCTTGTATATCTCTACCATGGGTTTAAGAAGCAGGTATCTTCAGTTGGAGGTGTGCCAGAGGACTGACCAAACAGAGCTTTCTTGGTATCCTGAGGCAGCAGCGGATACAGAAAAACCTCATGGAAGGGTGCTAAAGATATCTCGAGCTACCTTTACTTTTACTGTAATAAAAAATAATTAAGATCTTTAAACCGATTATACACAAATACAAGATAATGCCATCTTATGATATAAAAAGTTACAATTGTGGTTCTCTTCATTAAACGATGAATTCTGCGTGCCTATTTCATCCTGGCCAATTGGTTAATTACATCATCAATAGGACAATCAATGTCAGGGTGAGTGTTCAACAGAGCTAAGCTATTAATTCAATCACTGTGTACACCAGATGGAAACATATAAAATACGACAATGCAGGCGCGCGTGCTACACAGGAAAGTACAACAACTCGATAACTCAATTCATTTGAGTCGACTGACGAAAGAAAAGATAGTGTACAGGCTAATTGGTGGGGGCAGTGTGGGTGGCATTGCAGGTGGCCACGCAAGGAGGGGCAGTGCCCAGTGTGGCCCCCAATGTACCCGCCAATTTCCTGAGGTCATTATTAGTATCGGAGGATGCCATTCCAGCGTAAGAATTCTCCTGTGACATTTCACCAGTTGTTCGATGGAGAACTGAGGGGACTGAAGTCTTGCCAGTGTTTAGTGTATCTGGACAATATAACTGTGTTCTTGAAGGGCATGGAGGAGTACAGGCAACAACTGAGAGGGATGTCTAAGAGATTGCAGGCCACACATCTGACATTAAGTAAGTGAAAGTGTCACTTTGCATTGTTCCTTTGGGGAAAGTAAGGGTGTGTGATTAACAAGGATGTGGGGAGAATGGTTCCAAGAACTTGAACTGAAAGTCTTTTGGTGATATGTGGATGATACTTTAGTAGTGTAACCTTTAGTAGTGTCATATTTCTTGCAGCATCTGAATTCCATCCAGGAGAATGTCAAATTTTCAATGGATGTAGAGAAGGGAGTAGACTGTCATTTCTGGACATTTGGGTCAGTCGGAAAGTGGATGGATCATTGGGGAATTCCATTCACCAAAAGCCCATGTATACTGGAGTTGTAGGGTCTAGCTGCTGCCACCCATCACAAATTATGGGCATCCTTGTGTACTGGGCACACATTGTGTCTAATAGAGACAGCCTTGAAGGAGGTGGAACACCTATAATCAGTATTCAAAGATAATCAATATTCTTCACATCAGATGAGCACAGTTTTAAGGAAGAAGGAATGTTACCATACACAATATCAGGAAGAGAATGAGCAGTTGAAGCCCAGGGCATTCCTTCTGGTACATTGGCAATATTTCATTGAAGTTAGACAGAACCGTAAGGAAACATTATGTCAACGTAATCTTCCGCCCACCTACAAACACTTGTGCTCTTCTCAGATCAGCAAACAATGATCTGGAATTGTGAAAGGCTGGAATCTACAGAATACCTTGCCAGTGTGGCAAAGCCTACATTGGTCAAACAATGTGCACAGTGCATGAAAGACGCATTGAACATGATTTCTGCACTGGTCTTTTGCAGCCCAATAAGTCAGCCATGGCCTAGCATTGTGTCACCACAGGACATTCCATGAGTTATTCTGCCACAGAAATCCTTCTGGGATTCAGTTATTAAGGCAATGATGGAAATACATTTAGCATAAGACCTTCTTAGTCATGATGGCAGCTTTCAACTGGATAACATGTGGGACCCAGTGATTTCTGTAATTTCTTCAGAAAGAAAACATTTTATGACTAAAGACACACCTAGTACACTTAATTTTATTAATTTTGACATCTGAATTTTATCTCTGCAAGTGCACATTCTGACAGATAGTGTGTATGTAGTATTACATTGATCATGCACCTGTGTGCTATAGAGAAAGCAACATCTGAAGAGGCTGTGAAACTCAATAGAGGTCGCTCATGTAACACATCAATTTTTGGTACAAATGGAGTGAAGTAAACTAGCATTCAGTGCAAAACACTCACCTGAAGATGTATGAATAGTTGTCAGCCAAAATATCATGACAAGAATTTGTCGTTACCTGGCTGGTATCCGGAAACTTCATGGAATACTTTTTACTTCTGGAAAGTTTCAAGAATCAAAAGTCCAGTTTTTATTTTCTCAGATTGAATAATCTAATCACACTTTTTGGATTCATACTGAGTCAAGAGATTAACACTAAGGGACATCCTTGGGCTTTTGCATTAAGAAACTTTATAGTGCAGAGTCATGTATTTTTGATGTCACTTTTATGAGAACAAAACTAAAATAGCAACTGACCATGCCACTCTGAAATAGTTATTAGGGTTGAAAGACCTTTCCAGTGTTCTAACAAGATGGGCGCTAAGTCTCAATTAATTTGACTATGAACTGATGCACAAGCCAAGGAAGAAACATGGAAAACTAGTTATAGTACAGGCACTAAGTCATAGCCTTTCTGAATGGTTAGCAGTGCAAAATGTTGACTGTGAATGGAAGCTATAAAAACACAACTACAATTCATCATGTGTGACAGTCTGTTGTGTAAGATAACTAGGTTAGAGGTAGGTGTAGTAGTGTTGGCCAAGCTGAAGGAGGAAGTTCTGAGAGAGGTGCATTATCATATGTTGACCAGTCAAGGAGCGTGCAGAACTGATTAGTGGCTGGATGATATTGGTAGAGGAGAAGGAAGGGAGATGGAGATCGATATGTGAGACATTGTCTGCTATGTGTGCAGCACATGGATTTGGGTCATAAACAAATACCATTACAGAGACTGCCAGAGGTGCTGAAGCTGTTTAAAAGTATTGGGAAGGATGCATTAGGAACATTTAATCAGGCTCCAGGAAGGAACTGTTTTGTATTGACAATAATATATCACTTTTCCCAATATGTTGAGATGATTTCTATGTTGATCTAGCAAGCAGTTAAAGTTGTACAAGCAACAATCAACAGTTGGTTACTTAGGTTTGGAGTGCCAGAGATGATGATAACAGAACAAGGGCAAAATTTTGTGTCCTACTTGACAAAGGAATTATGTCATTTGCTGTGTGTGAACTAGTCCATTCCAGTCATATTCAAACAACAGAATGAAATGGTGCATCATATTGAAGGGATGTTAAGTTACTAAATGATCTTGCATCATAATGACTGGAGCACGTATCTCTCATTTGTAGTGTTGGCTTACAATGCAAAGTTTCACACCAAAACAGGATTATCTCCAAACGAGGTAGTATATGACACAAAAATGCCATCACTATTTGATATGATTAAGGCAAGAAGGACCAAAGATGGAGGGTCTTTCCATGATTTAATGAGAATAGTGAAGAAGTATCGAAAGGAGTGTAGAAGGCAAACACAAAGGGATTGGAGACTCAGGAAGAAGCAGTGAAACACACAGGAAGTTTACCACATCACAGAGCAGGACAGTGGGTAATGTTGTCCAGTCCTTACAGACTAAAGGGCAAGACTAAGAAATTTGTCACAAGTTACTAAGAATCTCCAAAGTAGTTGCATGTAGGTTACAGTTTCTGACAAAGTCGACAATAGTGCATGTTGGAAGTCTGCGACCGTTCCTAGGACCTCCAGAGTTGATCTCTGGAGTGTTAAGAGCAGAGCCTCAAAAGGATGCAATGAAGAAGAAGCAGCAGAGGGGTAGACATGAGAATGTGGATTGACTTATACAGGAGATACCATATGCATTAAGGTCAAGAAAGTGAAAGATATACTTGTATTGTGTTTATTAATGATCGTTTAGAGTATTATGAGTGACATGTCAGACTGTAATTTATTGAAAGCAAAGGAACATGTTTTTGTGTCAGAGTAAGGGTTGTTTTGATTTTCTTTGTATATGAATGCTGATCATTGGCAGCAGCCCTCTGCAGGGGGAGGGAGGATGATGGCAGTAACGTCCTCAGGTTTCTGTATACTGAGCATTAGAATGTGAAGGATGCTAGTGGTGGCAGTGCTGAACCTCTTTGCCTGGAGTAGAGTGTGCTTGCTGTGGGGTCAGCAGCTGGAGGAAGGAGATCTTTTTTCAAACAAGAGGATTTTGTGGTCATTTGCCATCAACGGATGCTGAGTTTAGTTTTTAAAGCATTGGAATTCTGGAATGAAGGGAGAAAGCTGGTGGATATCTTTTCTAGGCTCTGATGGTGAGCCAAGGGCAAGTTTGTGCTGAGGTAGATTCTGGTGAATGTGATAAGTTGTGTAAATATTTTGAAAAATTACAGTGAAAGAGGCATCAAGCGATAGAGATTGTGCTGGGTTCAGAACACTGATGGAAGAGATGTTTGATGGATGCAGGGGGAAGAATAGACTGTTTTTAGAACAGCTGATGCCAGTAATGTCAGCGAGTTCAATGAGACAGTGGAGGCAGTGAAGAAATTGGCAGAAGACAGTGAATCATTGGTAGAGTGGCACACCATGCAGATAGCAACCTTGGAGAGCAGTGTGTTGAATAAGATGTGTATGCTACAGAAGCTGACGAATAAGATGATGGAGTGTGCAAAAGCATCAGACAACACAGTAAACTGAGATCTGATGATTATGCATGTATGAGTAGATGTGCTGAATACAGGGGTCATTATGGTAAGGCTGATAAAATTGTTAGCGGCCTGTGTATGGGACACAAGTGGTAATGGTGAGCTTACAGAAAGATATACATCATGCATTTCATGAGCAGCTGTGTCCGATCCTGTTATCATATTAGTAGTACTTCTTGTGACTGAGAAAGTGAAGGGGGAAGTATCACTGGAGAAGAGATTGCTAGCAGAATGGAGTAATGAGAGTTTACTTTTTTTACTACCGTGTGGCATCAGTAGAGATGAGGACTAACCAGGCATGGCTCTACATACTGGTTACCAGTGTTGGGGAAAATGCACACTTCAAATGTTATACCGTTATCCTCTATCCAGTGAAATGCGAAGTCATAGGGAATCCACAAGTGAGGACAGGTGGTGGGTTGTTCACCTCTGTACAGGAGGACAAGTATGAGGTGATGTCAGAAGAGGAACTGCAGCATTGTTGGAGGGAGAAGATTATAGTGCATCCATTCAACACGTGGTGTGGCTATTTGTGGGAAGAACAGGAGGACAGCATTATCTGAGGGACATTATGTAACCTAAACAATTATTTCCAGAAAGTGCAGTTACATTGGATTTATTCTGTGTACAGTAATGTGGCAGGGGTGATGGCAAGTTGCTACAAGCATGGAAGGCTCATGTAGGCAAGGCAATTAGAGCAGAGGGGTAGTGAGTTGTTGATTAATAGGACACCATGAGACATAATGCGGCCAACCTTCCATCCACAAGCCACAGTTATGGGAATTATCCAGTTGAACATGATGTACCCACAGTTGTACTGGCCATACGAACTGTTAGAAGCACTTCCAATGCTGGATCTAACCTTCCTAAATAGCACATTGAAACTGGAATGGATCTATTCAATGAACCAATTAAAAGACACCAAGAAGGGCTGATTTCTACAGAACACTTGACAGAGCATGTTAAGCAATTTAGAGTAGGGCAACAATGGGTGACCGTGGCTTTAGCCATGTTCTACCTAGTGCCGCAGTGACTCTAACTGTTCTGTGCATAACATCCTTCTACTTGAGGCAGAGAGCTGCCTTCAAGCCCAAACTCTGATTGTAATAGGTTCTAGTAGATTGGACCAGTAAAGCCTCAAACTGAATGAATGTGGAATACTGTAGGGTGAATGCTGATGAGAAAAGTATTTTCTAGGGTTTAAGAGGATAATAGCCGCATAACGAGCTATGAGATTTTCCAAAGAGAACTGTCATGGGTATAAGACTGGCAAGACATAGTATAAAGGTATGAAGTGATGTGCATTCCAAAAGAACTAAAGGTCTGTTAAATAGTATAGTAGGATAGTGATACAGAACATAGTAGCATGAGGAAATACAGCAAGTAAAGTTTGTAAGTTAAATGTGGTCTCTGAAGCTTGTGAGTTGGGCTGCCAGAAAGTTTTATAATGGAAATTTGTGCTGTACATGTGATACACTGTTGTAGATCAACCCAAGTGAAACCTGAGAGACGGGATCTTTCCGAACATGGGGATAGAGTAATAGTACTGCCATTTGTGAGCAGATTTTTGAGAATATGTGGTGGAGTATTGGAGCAGTTACAGGTAGCTGGCAAGCACAGGGTATTGCGATTTCGGTTACACCAACAGAGCTATTGAATTATTGCAAGATGGGCCAGGCTCACTCTGTTAAACTTGAGACAGCAACGTAATGCTTAACACAAGCAAGGAGATTTCTCTGCCAGCAGCTTCAGTGATGTTGCCAAATATGTGAGTAGAAGTGGTGCATTGGCATAAAAGTTGCGCTGCTGTCTTCTAATATGCCTTCCGGGCTCACTCCAACACCAACTAGTCTCCTTCCCACAGGGAATCTTGTGCATAGGAACTGTGTTCTGCCAAGCTGGTACAGTTGGGCCCACACTATAGACCAATGGATGCTGGGATGCAGTCATCCACTGTGGTCCTGGCTACCAACTGTCTTGATGCAATGCTGATGTCAAGTGTTTGTGTAATGACTCTTGGAATGGGGTTGCATGCAATGCAATGAGTGCAGGTGTCAGCACCACACACTCAGAGACTGACAGAGTGATACTGTATGAGTAGAAAATAAAATATTAATTTTGACAACCACAACTTTCTGAGCAAAGTCCGGCCTGCAACCCTGTCTCAGCCCTCTGCCGCCTGCCATTCTAACATTTTAGCCATCCCTGCAGAGGTCAGCTGCAAATACAATGTATCTGTGTGTGTCCAGCACCTCTTTACAAAGAAATGGATCTGTTTCAACCATATTCGGTATACATACTGCTTGCCCTATTGAGAATCAGTGCTGTGGGGATTAGAACATCCTGGCTCCCATAGGAATGGAGATCCAGACTTACAACAATTTTCAATACTCTACTGTGTAGGGTGCATATCACAACAGGCACAATAGTGTGGGGATAGTAACAGTCTGTTTTATTGGCTACCACCTCTGGGGATGTTCACAACTTCATCATGCGAGGTGCCATGGATGGATGTTTGTACATATGTCTGCACATGTCCAGCATCTGCTGCTGAATCAGTGGATCAATTTCAACCAAATTTGGTACTCATTCTACTTGCTGTCTGTGAATCAGTACAGTGGGTATTAGAATGTCCTAGCTCCCATAGGAGTGGCAACATGGGTGAAAAGGATTTTCCAACATCTGACATTTTGGCTGCCCTGCATGACATACTGGAAGTAACAATTACTTCACTTTGAGAACTCAATGCACCAAACCTTGGCAACAGAACAAGGCTGTGTGTTCAAAGATACTGGCCAGTGTGATTGTTGGAAAATGAACTGGTTATAAATCTAAAAAAGACTATGTATGCAGTGTTTAAAAACAAGGAAAAGGCTGTAGACATGGATTTAGAGGTTGATGGAACAAGGCTGGAAGAAGTAGAATCTGCTAGATTCTTAGGTATTCTTGTGGATAATGAACTGAAATGGAAAAAACATATTAATAATGTCTGTAAGCAACTGAGCTCTGTCATATTCTTAATGATGCAGCTATCACAGTATTCAGACAAGAATCTTCTGTGTACAGTGTATCATGGACTTTTCGAACCATACTTACAGTATGGAGTGACTGTGTTAGGAAACTCAAACAAACAAGAGACAAAACGAGTGTTCAAATTGGTATCAGACTACTAAGAAGTCTGCCCAAAAACCTGCAAGATAGTGTACTTCACAATGACTTTCCAAAGAAACTTAAAGACTATCTCATTGAAAAAGAGTTTTACAGTGTTGCAGAATGCTTATGCCATTAAATTTGTATATATTGTTACTCATTATCAGTGATGTAAAAATGTAAGCTAAAGGTGTAGAAAAATAAGTGATAAAGAATGTTAATACTTTGACATGTCCTATATTACACGTACATTTACTGTACACAATGTAATCTTACAGGATCAAATAAAATTCAATTCAATTCAATTCAATGTTGTGCAGGTTGAATCAGAATGTTTTGTAGGGGCAACACGGGTGGAAGTGCATGGATATGAACAGAGGCAGGGTTAGAAAGCCATGGCCACAGAGTGTGGGTAGTACAGATGGACAAATTGAGGGGGGAGGAGGTGATGGACAGACAGATGGCTAGCAGGAGGAGATAGGAAGACAGATAAAGAAGGGGCAGTAAGAGTTAGTCAGAAACAGACAACAGGAAGAGATGAACAGAGACAGCCAAGAGGAGGAGATGGACAGAGAGAGGTGAGCGGAGCTGGCCTGAGAGACTATGGACAAAGAGATTGTCAGATAGATTTGGGAGGAGGAGATGGACAGAGAGGTGTGAGCATGGGATGGACACAGGCGAAGGAGGGGATGGACAATGATGTGGGAGATGGACACAGGGAGTTGGGAAGGAGGACATAGACAGAGAGATGGCAGGGATGAACACAGAGACAGGAATGGAGGAGATAGAGAGGCACAGTACATGTATTAAATGGTTCGCTGATACATATACCATGGTGACAAGGCATCCGAATAATCAATACAGTGTAAAGAATGTCATAGCAATTGGGAAAAATTCAGACAGCTTTGAAATGTGAAGTGCAGCCGACTACAAAGTCATAATGTTTGTCATCTACATAACACCAGCAACAATGAGGTGTTGTCACTGAGACATTACTTTGGAAGATTTAAGAGGTAACAACCATACAATGGTAGGAGCTATGCTACTCTAATGTGGAGACTTTCATTAATCTTTGTCGGACATCGCAAAGTCTACACACAATGATGCATCAACGCAAGTGAAAAATTGTGTTTGTAGGGATATGTGCAAAAAGTAACACTGAAACAAAACATGAGAATATTTCTGAGGTATGACACTGCACAACTGTTCTCTCAAAAGGTAGTAGGAATTTGAGAAGGTAGAGTACCCATCAATTCGTGAAGCAGTATACAGTCACCACCTCGTTTTTGCACTTTGGTGTATTCCATTACAGAGTTCATAGATGATGTTTCCACTCTGATATTTCAAAGAGCTTTCAATCTACACATTGGTCGCATGACAGGCCATTCTTGCATCTAAAAAAGACATAAATGAGGTTAAGAGTAGAATACTAGACATGTTACCAGATGCAGTTACTGAGTTCAAAACTACTGATGCAGTGATACATACTGATGATACTACACGATTAGTAATACATTTCCTGAACTTGCTTGTTTATGCTATCTGCTGCCACATCACCTTTTACTCAAACTGGAAGTAACAATTACTTCACTTTGAGAACTCAATGCACCAAACCTTGGCAACAGAACAAGGCTGTGTGTTCAAAGATACTGGCCAGTGTGATTGAGGTTGCCATCATAACAGGAAAGTGAATTAGTGTATATCCCACAAATGTCACCTGTTCCAACAGACCTCTCCTTCATCTTCTGGAGACTGCAATTTCCCATGTGACTTGCATTTCTGTTCATGATAAATATAGAACAGAGCACTTTACTAGATACTGTGAAGCAGACTTGTCATCTCCCTGTCGCTCCCACTTGCTCTAGGATAGGCTCACCCCAGAATTTATTCTTCCTAGTGCACGGAACTGCAGAAAAAAACATTGTGTAGTATTAGGTCTTCAGTTAAACAAATATTGTATCCAAATGTGTACATTGTATAGTACTTTCCGTAATGCGAATCATGTTCCTAAAGGTGTGTTCCTCAATTTGCATAATTCTCTATGTGAATAGTTTATAATGTCAAGGTTGCAGTCTCAATTACATGGGAATGACATTTTCTGCAATGACTATTCACATTATGACAAAAGGCTTGTACAAATACAAAACATGACATCCTCTGATTTTGTAGCATTTAGGATTCTGAAGCTTGTACTGTAGAAGCAGAATTGATGAGAAGTTCATAGTAATAGTCACAATAAACTGGGCTCCATCTAATGAAGCCACCACATACATAATTAAAGTTTTCAAGTTCTAATTAAAATGACAAGAACATAAATAAAGCAGTAATAAATCTGAAAATTAGTTGAACAGTTCTTTACTAGACATGGTCCTTTGGAGGTGGTATGCCACTGCCTTCCTCTGACCTTTGAAGTGACGTAACCAGCCAGTTGCAGAGAGATCTACAGTTAACATGGATTCTGAACCATGGTGCAACTTGTCATTTTTTATTTAAGTAACATTGCCAGAGTGGGAAGAAGTGATATGTCATAGATAAAAATCCTAGTACGGCAGGGGACTGAACCTGAGACTTTTGGATTAGTACTTCACCAATGAGCCACCATAAACAAAATGACATCATACTGTTAAGGTACATTTGAATTTGTATATTTAAGGCAAATCTATTATGTATCTACAGTGAAGGCCTTTGTCATTTTGTAGAACGACTCTCTCCTTTATACAATTAATAATAAGAACTATGGTTATCAGCAATACTACTATTAACAACATTTCTATAAATACATCTAGATCAGGAAACAAATTATGTAAATACAAGCGTTAAATGAAAAGTAATGCCTCCACCTTTGTTAATTGGGTTTGGATGCGTGTTCTTTAATCATCAGTATTCACTTTTCCACATAATCACCAGCCAGTTGGATACATTTCTGCCAATGATGAACAAGTTTTCTGAAGCCATCACGGAAGAAGTTGACACTCTGGTTCCACACCCACAGTGTCACAGCTCTCTCAATGTCCTCATCAGAAGCATAATGATGTCCCTGCAGATCGTCTTTCATTATCAGGAACAGATGGAAGTCAGAAAATGCTAAATCTGGACTGTATGGAGGATGCCATATGGTTAGTCTCTGAAGTTCTGCTGTGGGGGCATGTGAAGTGTGTTTTTGCATTGTCAGGCTGCAGGAAAACATTTCCCTTTTCCATCTGGACTCTTTTTAGCCATCATTTCAGAGCTCGCAGCCTTATGATGTAATGCTCTGAATTTATTGTTGTTCCACAATTGAGGAAATCAACATGGATAACACCACCTGAGTCCCAGAACACTGGCCATTATTTTTTCCAGCTGAGGGCTGCATCTTGAATTTCTTTTTCTGGGGCAAGTCTTTGTGTCAATATTCCATAGACTGACATTTCATCTCCGAGTTGTAATGGTGTACCCACATTTTGTCTCCTGTTACAACTGAATGGAGAAAGGTGTCACCTTCATCTCGTAACATGAGAGCAGTTCCTGGCAAATTTCAAGTCTGCACACGTTCATTTCAGAAGTCAGCATCCAAGGTACTATGGTTATCAGCAATACTACTATTAACAACATTTCTATAAATACATCTAGATCAGGAAACAAATTAAATGACAATGGCTGCACTGTTTCCCACATCCCCCAAACACACTGTATATAAACTCGGCTGCTACTGCTACTCGACTGCTACCCATTATGCACAGATCTTCTGATAGCCAAGCAAAGCTATAATGTGACTCACACATTCTTGTGAAATGCTGATTGTGCTTGCAGTTTCTCTCTGAGTGATATATGACAATCGTCCTGAATCAATCTGTCAACATTTTGCTTGTGGAACTTGGTGGTTGCTGTGACAGGACGTCCAACTCCTTATTTGTCATGCAGGTCAGATGTTCCCACCTCAACATATTTAAACTTACTTGCCAACAACACACAGTACTCACATCAACACAATCACCATAAACTAGTTTCATTTCCTGATGAATCTCCTTTGGGGTGACACCTTCTGCTGCCAAAAATTCAATGACTGCATATTGCTCAAATTGCATTGACTGACCGTCTGCACAGGTTTCCATACCTTACACTGCAACAACATAACTGTTCAATGTTAAGGCTTCCTGCCAACTGGAGCTATAGAGAAGAGGCTATGTGCAAGCCAGTACCTGCTGCATACCAGTTCTGCCAACTGTTGAAGAGTTACAGAGGTGGAGGCATTACTTTTCAGTCAACCCTCATACTTGCAGTTAAACTACATGCTCCATTCACATTAATGTGACAATGGCCTATGTTCAGCACCAACATGCAATAACAACTCACAGACAGCAGATGGCAGCAGTAGCAGTCGAGTTTATATACAGTGTGTTTGGGGGATGTGGGAAACAGTGCAGCCATTGTCATAATTTGGAAATAGAGTGATTTATCTGACATTCAGAAGGGCATGATCATTAGCTTTCAAGCAAAGGGTGAAAGCATTTCCAAAATGGCTAAGTTTGTAAACTGTTTGCATGCTGCCATGGTTAAAGTACACCATGCATAGCAGAATGACACTATTCAAAACAGGCACTGGGACAGCTGTGGTGCACCCCAAATCATAGATGACAGTGGTGAATGACAGCTGCAGAGATGTGTACGGATGAACAGACATGCAGCTATTGAGCAACTGACCACCAAAATGAGCCAAGGGGCTACCAACAGTGTTTTCTCAATGACCGTTCAGCAAACATTACCGCAACTGGGCCTCCACAGTAGACACCCCATTCATGCACGCATGCCAACTGCATTTCATTGGTAATGAAGGCTTAAATATGCATGCCAGTACTGCAACTAGATGTCCAATGAGGGGCAATAGATGACCTTTCCAGATGAATCACATTTTTATGCTCCATGAGACAGATGGCCCTTGGTGGGTACAACATGAAATGTCTGAAAGCATACACAGTGCAAAAATTGTTAGAACAGTCGAGGAGAGGGGGATTCCCTGGGTGATCTCATCATTTTGGAAAGCACAGTTGATTGACACAAGTATGCATCTAGCTGTGGGCATCACATCCACCCCTACAAGCAGTTGGCTTCTCCTTGGCACAATGGCATCTATCAGCAGGATAATACATGTTACACAGCTTGCAGTACATGTGCATAGTTCAAAGAGCATCTCAATGTATTTACCACACTCCCCTGGCCACCAAACTCCCCAGATGTAAACACAATCCAGAGAGTCTGTGGGACCACTTTGATTGAGCTGTTCACCCCATGGACCCTCAACTGGCAAACATAGCACAGCTGGCCATGACACTGGAGTCAACAAAGCTCCACGTCCCTGTCAGTATTTCCAGAACTCATTGACTCTCTTCGTATGTGTCTCACAGTGGTCTACACTCCAAAAGGTGGTTATTCAGGCTATCAACAGATGGTCACATTAATGTGACTGGGCAGTGTAGAAAACTAATGAATGAAAAGGAACTGAGGACTAGTAAATGACAAATTGTATTAGCACACTAAAAAGATGTTCATAACCCACTTGGCATCATTTAAAACTGTAATACATTCTGTAAAGTAACTTATAGTCCCTAGAAAAGCATTTCAAAATGGTACATTCCTATACTGAATTCAGTTTTATTTTTTGCAAGTACTCTCCGTGATCAACTGCAACATAACAGTTCACCCAGAGCAGAACTTCTCAACACAGTGGCAATTGCAGTGATTGTTGAAATTGCTTGGTAATTGTTGCAGCAGGGTTGAAGTGAGAGACTGAAACCACCTGACGTATATGTATATCATGTCAGACAATTTTATTTTTTTATTAATTTTTGTTTTGTTTTGTCAAGTGCTGAAGTGCAATTATTTCCACTTGATAATGACCATGTGGACAAACTGCAATAGTGTGTTCATATATTGTGTATTTGTTCCCCAGGAAAAAATATCATAGCTAGGAACTGAGTGTGCATGAATAGTGTGTGACTAGAAGACACTGGCTACTACATATTAATGAGGCATTATGGACATAACATACTGGTGACACTCTTGAAATATCTTTGTGTGTTCATTCCATTTCAAATGAGAATCAATACCATAAAGTGAGATAGTGTGGAACACTAACATTTTTGGACTACATCGCAACCTGATTTCATTTGAGATTTATAGCTGTTGTCATTTCTTTGTGATAAACTAATACTATACATTTTAATGTTTTTTGATATTTTTATGTTTAACATGTTTACTTCCACACTGGTGGCCAAACAGTGCTTTCACTACTGAAGACATGTGGCTGCTGTCAGCCACAGCAGAGCCTTTATGCCTGAAAATGAAAGCTGGCCTGGCAGTGGAACATCTAACACTACATGTGTGGCAGTCAGTGTTTTAATTATATTGGTATCTCCAGTTACTAGTCAATCCTTCTGATGTGGGACTTAATATATTTTAAATCAAAATGGTTGTTTGGTCTCAGCTTAGCTCAAGTTAGAATGTGCAGTTGTAATGTAAGACATGATGCCTAGGAGAGACAAAATTTGTTGTAACTTCAATTTTGTATTATTTTTCAAACAATTACAGCAGTCAGAATCATTACAAATATTCAGTCTGGCAGATATAATTGCCTTACAGAAGACATGAATTTATCAGATCATAACTCACAGACAGTAATAATAAAAGAAGTAGGGAAATTAGATTCACTCAACTTTATCCCCTACAGAGTTATGAGAAGTTCTAACATAACAGACCTAAAGATAAAACCACAAAATGAAAAGTGGCCAGAAATGTACTTATCTAATAGTGTTAATGATAAATATAACAGCTTCCCAGATATCTATTTAAAAATCATTGTAGAGTGTTTGCCACCCAAAACTAAACCAATAAAGAAAAAGCGAGGAAATCTGAGTTGGCTAACAAAAGGTCTATTAGTATCCTGTAAAAAGTCAAAACTTCTTCATGCAATTTGGAAAGCTCTAGATAGGCCTATTCATTTTGTTGAATATTATAGAGCCTATAAAAAGATTTACAATAAAACTTCAATAGCTACAGAAAAACTGTGTAATGGAAATGTTATTACACAAGCTCCCAACAAAGTCAGAAGCACTTGGAAGATAATAAACAGAGAATCAGGAAAGTCATCAGGAAACAACAATAAAAGCCTAAGCCCAAAAATCAATAATGTTGTAACAGAAGATCCAATAATCATTTGCAACAATTTCAGTCATTATTTTACCAGCATCTGCCAACAACTTACACAGGGTAACAGTAGTGATTCTCTGCAAGCCCAAAAACTAGTTGAGAATAAACAAAAGTCGCTCAGTAAAGATATTACAAAAGGAGTGTCTGAATGGTTTACCAGAAACAGGCTAATAGTTAATCCCCAAAAAACTGTCCTAATGAATTTCCACACTGATCAAAATAAAAATCCGGCACAACCTGTAATACGTATAGATAACCAAAACATTAGTTCTGTCAATGAAACTAAATTTCTTGGGATTCATATCCAGGAAAATCTTAAATGGAATACTCATATCACAGCCCTAAATTCACAACTAGCAAAAATGAGCTATGTGGTAAGAA
Organism: Schistocerca cancellata; assembly: GCF_023864275.1. Taxonomy (NCBI): domain Eukaryota; kingdom Metazoa; phylum Arthropoda; class Insecta; order Orthoptera; family Acrididae; genus Schistocerca; species Schistocerca cancellata. Next base: position 383,886,414 of record NC_064626.1, on the reverse strand, counting down.
TTGTCTACAACAGTACTAGTGCAGAAACAGTTAGGGCTGTATACTTTGCTCGTGTACATTCAATACTGAAGTATGGTATCATTTTCTGGGGAAATGTACATCAGGCCATAACAGTTTTCAGGAAACAAAAGGCAATTATAAGAATAATGAAACAAGTGAGCAGCAGAAAATCATGCAAACCTTTCTTTAAAGATCTAAAGATCCTACCCCTTCCCTGCATTTATATACTGGAAATAGTCATGCATATCAAAAAAAGCATACTGAGAAAAGAGAACCTTTTTCCTCAAAACAAAAGTGTCCATGATTACAGTACCAGGTCAGACAGTGACATACATGTCAATCATTGTAACACCACATTATGCCAAAAAGGTGTACATCATGCAGGAACAAAACTTTACAACAGATTACCAAGACATATAAAATCTCTTACTGAACTACAAAGCTTTAAAAAGTCTGTGACATCCTACCTTCTGAAAAACTGCTACTATTCAGTCTCACAGTATCTTATGCAAGAAAAATGTAATTTGTATCTTTAATTGTAGAAATAAGTTATCCAGTATTTCAAAAATTTGTAATTATTAACTGTATAGATCCAATTTGTCATAAAAATTTATAAAGTTTATGTTTGATATTTGAAAATCCAATAGCCAAAAAATGTTTTCTGTCCAATATCCTGTGTACAATATATGTACTTAAAAAGAGATTTATATGGACAAATAAATAAATAAATACTCATGTTACCTGTATCCGGCAACTGAGCAAGAGATAAGAAAAATAAAAGAGAAACTAAAAAATAAAGCATCCACAGACATAAATGGCCTGTCAAATAAAATTTTGAAGCTAAGTACTAGGGAAATTACTAAACCCCTCTGTCACTTAGTCAACTCATGTCTCAAAAAAGGAATCTTCCCAGATAGAGGGAAGATTGCCAGAGTACTACCATTATTTAAAAATGGTGATCACATGTGCCCAGATAATTACAGACCAGTTACCCTCCTTCCCATTTTGTCAAAGACCCTAGTAAGAATAATATTTGTTAGGTTAATGGCATTTTTTGATAAAAACTGTATCATAAATGGTAGACTGTTTGGCTTCCAGAACGAAAAATCTCCTGTGTCAGCTGCTTTTGAACTTATTAGTATAATCTCTGCAGGCCTAGATCAAGGCCAAATCCTGTTTTTTTGTGACTTATCTAAAGCTTTTGACCTTGTCAATCACCACATATTAATAATGAAGCTACACCACTATTGAATTAGAGGAACTGCTCTTGATATCATAAAGTCATTTCTGCAGAACAGAAAACAAGCAGTGGAAGTCTCACAAAATCAAGGGAAACATCTATCAGAACTACAAGATATAAAACATGGGGTGTCACAGGGTAGTATTCTAGGACCCCTCCTTTTCCTTATATATGTAAATGATTTACCTTGTAACGTAGACAGTGAATTAATATTCTTCGCAGATGACACAACAAGCATAACTGTGAGACCGAGCTTACAGGAGGCCACAAGTAAAAGTAATCAAACAGTTGAAATGATCATCCACTGGCTTGAAGTGAATAGGCTAATCATCAATTATGAGAAAACTAATGCAATCCTATTTAGGAACAACAAAAGAAAAACAAGTGTACTGACAAATTTGCAAGAGCCAGATGTAAGAGTAGTTGAAAGAGCTAAATTTTTAGGGATCACCATGTTCAGTTGTTTAGGACAGAAAGATCATATTTCCAATATAAGCAATAAATGTAGCAGTGCTGTTTTTGCTCTGAGACAAATTAAGCCACTAATAACTGAAGATGATGTGCGCATGGTGTATTTTTCATACTTCAATGCTATAATGAGCTATGGTATAGAAATCTGGGGCCACTCAACTGAGGCAATTAAAATATTCAAATTACAAAAGAGAGCAATTAGAATAATAGGAAATAAAAGAACAAGAGATAGTTGCAAGCCTCTTTTCAAAAAATATAAGATTCTAACCTTCTACAGCTTGTTCATATATAAAATTCTGCTCCTTGCTTGGGATCATAAAGATAAATTCGACAAAAATGAAGATGTACACCACCACCACACCAGAAACACCAAGAAATTAAGAATTCCACTGTGTAACACAACTCAATATGAGAGAAGCAGTGGTTACATGGCAGTAAAGTTGTACAACTCTTTACCACCACACATTACTAATGCCAAACCAAAAGTATAAGTTTAAACGGTCAATCAAAAAACTGCTATTAGAAACCCCTTTATATTCAATCAGAAAATTTCTTTCAAACAAAAATAACTGAAGCAAACAGGCATAGTACACTAAAAAAAGGTACACAGGTATAGAGATAAAGAAAAAGTAAAATGAGTTACCTTCTTAACAGCATTGTTTTATCTAAATATTTTGTTTTCTACAGTATTATTGCAGTTAAATTTTTTTATAAATGTAAACAAAACAGGATCTAGAATATGTATGTGCTATATGACTGTATTATACCATATGTATAAAATGATGGGCCCACAGTATAGAATTATTGCAATTAAATGTTCTGTAATTTAAGTACATAGACTATGTATGCCTCATAAAATCCGTTCAGTTTACAGCATCTAAAATTTTGTAGCTATGATGTTAATTTCCAGAAATGTTGTGGCTAAAATTTATTAGTTATCTTAGCGAAACTATAGTTAGAATCAGTAAAAGTAATGTATTTTATTGGAAAACTGACAAAGCAAATATGTACTTGGACTTACTCCATAGATGCACATCATAAGCTGCTAAATAAATAAATAAATAAATAAAGAAGTGCCAATGGAAATTTAGGCCATTAAGAGGCTTTAACAAAAAAATTTGTGAAAATTCAAACCCATAAATGTCATCTACAGCTAGAAAAATAAAAACTTTTGTGTCAAGTTTTGCATAAAGTTTAATGTCACAACACTGAAGTCTTTAGAATGTCATATCACTTCACCTACGAAATTTTTAATTGTACCATCTGTAGCTACCATCTTTGCTCTTTTGTTTTGGCATTTGAATTTTGCGACAGAAAAATACCCAATAAATAAAATTTCTGTACTTATTTTTTCATCTATGCCTTTGTTTTTAGATTAGATTAGATTAGATTACATTAATACTATTTCCATGGATCATGAATACGATATTTCGTAATGACGTGGAACAAGTATTTATACAGCTTCACTGTCTCACAAACAGTATCCCTATTCAGATCTTTACTCATACAATGAAAAGTCCCATTCACTTTCATCAACAGAACTTGATGCATTTTTCAATGCTTTTCGTTATTCTCCTGGTTGAAGATGATGCTGCACTTTTGCCTTTTTGTTTCTTTCCATATGTTGATTTTTTTTTTTTTTTTTTTTTTTTTTTTTTTTTTTTTTTTTTTTTTTTTTTAATTAAATTTCTCTTGCTGGGCATCAGAGAGAATGGAAGAATCAAAGCTACTGCCAAGTGAAATGTTAAGTTTCGTCATCCTTTTCTTCAGAGGTTGTGTTTCTGTAGCAATCAATTCCTGCACATAGTTGGTGAAGGCACCTCATTTTCATTGAGGGTTTAAATTCCAGTCACCCTGAAACCAGCTTTCAGATTTTCTTTTATCCATCCATTAGGTTCTCACACTCTTGAATTACAGGTGGTGAAAAGTGAAATTTTAAATTATCGTCAGTCATTACTTTTAGCAAAGCACAGTCAAAATGTTTGACATGAGGGAGAGTAGTTGCCTTCCAATGTGGCTATAATGAACCATGTGCTTTTTTGATTGGTTGTAAAATATGTCTTCAAGTCCCCCTTTAGTTCAGAAATAGTACATTTTCTGCTTGATACCACAGTTGTGGAAGCAGACGTCCACTGGCAGAGCCACCAAACTTCACAGAAGAACTGGTCAGATAACGGTCAGTTATCTTCTCTGGATGATGATATTATTGACTGGATATAATTCTTTTTCTTCCAGGATCATCAGTGTTGTTTGTTTCATCCTTGTTAAATATCAGTTCTGAAAGGACCAGCGAAAGAAGTTACTAATATGTTAAAATATTCTATTATAGTTTCATTTGATACTGCTGCTCATGAAAGTTTAATGTTTTGACACAAGCAGTTTTATAAGCATCTCTTTTGCCTTTCAATGAACCAACAGGTCCATGCTTTTTCAGTCATATTACTCTTGTGTTGTTTCCCTACTACACCCCTTTTGATAAAGAAAAGACTTTACTATCAAACAGAGGTCATTCTGGAGCAAAAGGGAAACCCCTGTTTGAAGATATTTTGATGCATTCTGTCAATATCTTTGTTTATAACAAATAGTTGGCAAAATATCCCAGTATGTTTTCCTTTTATGTGTCCAGCTACTGTTTTACTAGAACTACATATCTCAACTGCTTTCCTACAACTTAACACATTAACTGCCATGGTGCTGTCTGCTGTGGCCATGTGGCAGTGAATGTGTTAATCCAGCTTTTTCATTTGTCATTGTTTTTTTCCAACTTTTTCAGGCAAACAATGATGATTAGTCCTAGCACCATGCTCTAGAGTGTTGTATTTTATTCATTTTGTCTGCAATCTGATCAAGTGTAACTGTTACTTACAAAGTGTCCCTTTTAGCAATTCAACAAAGACAATATAAAATATAAAATTTATGAGTACAATTGATAATTTGTGACAGCCTTGTAACCTGGAACACGCTATCCCAAGCAAATATCAAAATATCCATTTAGAAAATTTTGTATAATAATAGGGTGCTACACATGAAAACTCAATGCCGCTACTGGGTTATGACATGCAGCCACAAACACTGTAACCAGGACTAGTTTGAGAATATTTTGCCACACAAGTGACTTTTCATTTAGAGACTACGGTCATGCATGTGGGAGCTGCATTTGCTTTTTTGTGTGTGTGTGTGTGTGTGTGTGTGTGTGTGTGTGTGTTTGTTTTCGACACAGGCCTTGTTGGCTGAAAGTTTATATTGTGACAATCTTTTTGTTGTGTCTATCTGCGACTCAGCATCTCCACTATATGGTGAGTATAAACTTTCCTTTTCATAATATTGTTGCATTACATCCTGGGTTTTCCACTGTACAATTGAATATGTTTGTTATTTACCTTTGAGAAACATCCTAATAAATCTAGCAAATGTTCTTCTGCTCTTTTCAAATACTTCACATAAACATGTAAAACCTCGACTAACAAGAATGCTAAGACAATTCAAATACAAGGTGTCCACTTCATCCAAAGTTAGCTCACTTTATGGTATTCATTCCTAGATTTTGTGCATTTGTTACATAGTCTTCCTAGGTACCTCTTACATTCAGTAAAACAGTGTAATTTTCTCTCTCCAAAAAAATCATTGGGCTGTGTTACATACTGACCAACCATAAAATGTAATGGGTTTAATTTACTTTCTCTGCAAGAAGTGCTCTTGATTTTTTAAAGGCTGTAATATTGCAGTAATCATAAAGTTTCCATGACTTAACACTATTGCTAAAATTACTGATGTATATCAGGAACATCATGTAGTACTGATAAGTGTTTCATTAAACATTTAGCCTTATTTGAGGGTATGTGATCTATACACTTTGTACCTAGCTACTTGGTATGACGTGAACAAGTAATTAGCTATGCTTCTTTCTCTTGACTGTAGTTTATTTAGCTAATCTTGTGGTCAGCATATCATAAGCATTAGAAAGATCAAAGAATATAATGGAAGGAAGATTAGGTTTAATGTCTTGTCGACATCAAAGTCATTAGAGGCAGAATCAAAGAATACACCTGTTACACAAACATCCTTCTCAAGAGCATCAAGAACCGCTTTTGGGAATTCTTCAGCTGGTACTTTATGGTTACCAATTTGGAACCAAAACTGTGATTCACTTACCTTGTGTTTATTCAAGTTCTCCTAAATCTGTCTTTCATAATTGATTCTATTACTTTTGAGAATGACAGCAACAGGGAAATGTGCCAGTAGTTTTTTGTCTTCAGCATCACATTATCAGAGGCACAACTATTGGCTTGTTTTAAATACTCTGAAGATTTCCATGATGTAAATGACTTACTTATTGTATGAACTCAATCACTTTAATTACATTAAATACTGCTGGAACACATATGCCTGTTTACAACTTTTTTGTAGATGTTCTTTATGAATCACAATACCCAAAATTTAGCATACTGTGTTCCGAAGTTAATTGGGCTTATCTTCTTATGTATAATCAAGTCATCTTCCAGCACTGTTGTTTGAAAGTGTCACAGTCATTGTGCAGGTTCATCTGGAGTAATGGCACGAAAGTAATAAGTTTTACTTTGCAATGACTCAGTGTTATCTGCCTCAGCAACATGTGAGTGAGAACTGTAGAGAGTGAAACTATCATAATGGTGGTTGCAGACTGGCCTCTCATAGAGAGTTCTTGTAAGAGCATTTATCATCCAAGACATAGTAATAAGTTTTCTCTGAATGCCCATTTTGTTGTTAATAACTTTTGCCTTTGACTACACACGTATTATGCCAGAGGGACAACAGTGTCAAATGTCAAGTATCACTGCGAAGAACACGGAGATGCTGCATATTCATGAGACACATGAGTATCTGCACCCAACAAAAGTTTTCAAGGGACATCATTGTGGAACTCCAGTTGAATCTTGCAATATCCAGATTTGTGAGGTAGTCTCATGTGACAGTGGTCAAGTATAAGACCACATGGGAAAGTGAGAGCTAGCATACTTTTTGCGAAGATTCTGGCCAACCACATCTGGCCACAAGCGAGGATCATTGTATTGTGCACCGTGCAGTTTGTAACCCCTTCAGATCTGCGTATGCCATCTGACAGCAAATAATGGTCACCCTGCAACATTCTTTTCCATCCTGGATCACTGTTGGAGACCAACAGAAACAGACTATGGAATTACTGTGCAATGTGTAGGCTGCCATTAACACAACACAAATGCCTGCATCTTGAGTTGGTGCTGTGTCCATGAAGCTTGGACTGTGATGAATGGCATCACACTGTCTTCAGTGATGTATCAAAGTTCTGTACTATGCTGGTTGACAATCATTGGTGAGTAGAGCAGGGACCTGGGGAGAGGTCACATCCTTCCAATGTTTCAAGGAGGTGCAGCTGCATTAATTACGTCATGGGGTGCCATTGGATGACTTCAAGTCATGGCTGGTAGCAATTGAGGGAACTCTAATGGCATAATGGCACAACCGTGTGTCGCGGACATCCTGTGTTACCTCTCAGACAACTATATTATGGTGCCTGTAATGAATCATATTATTTTGTATCAGTGATAATCTCGGGATACAAACAAACCAAGTAGAGATACACTCATCAGTTGATTGATATTACTGTATCTTCACCTGTTTGTTCTTGTAAGTAGTAGCGGGCGGACATATGAAGAGTTCCGCAGCATTAGTATTTATTAAAAATGTCTATTCTAACCAGACATTAAAGAAGTGTTATAAAAGTTATTAGGTAGACAAAGTTTATTAACAACTGCATCTGTTCATCATTTGGCCTATGCCAAGAATCCTACGTCATGAGGATCGAAGCAGACGAGAAAAATTTTGCACGAGCAGAGGAGGGGTGATCCAGAACTAGTATTGTCATACTCGGCTCTATGCACAATAGCGGTAACAGAAAAAAGAAGTACATAAATTTAAATGACAAATGATAATCTAAAATTGCATTGAATTTAAAGGTCTGTTGATATTTGTGCCAGTTAGAGTTCACTCAGGATATGTGTACCTTCCAATTTCTTTCAGTTATTCTTTCCACTTGTTTTTAATTATTCAAACAGCAATTATTAATCAGTTTCCATTATATATTATATTTTATGCCCCCCCCCCCCCCCCTGTTTCCTGCCACTATTAAATGGTGACCTTTAAAGGATGGCACCAAGTGGACTATGAACAGACATTTCAATTGTTGAGATAAAATATTTTTTTTCAGATAAATGATCCATTTTATCATTGCAAGAAACTAATGAGACTTTTGTTGCATATGTTACATGTTCATGAGATTGGGACCAATAAAAATTTGAAGTAGCAAATTAAAATTAAATTCTACCTACAAACGAGATGCGCCAGGAATGTAGATTTCAGCGGTAAAGGTAGGTAGCTGCTACACTGTATGCTTATATGGCAACACTTGGCATCGTCTCTATCACAGTACATAATCTCTTTTCCTTCCAATTAATATCCTTTATGGAAAGTGCATTTCTATAGAAAAGAAGAAAATTTGAGTAAAGTCATTATTAAAATGCAAGATAAGCCATTCAGATTCATTAAGACTATTTCAGAGAATAATCAGTTTAATTCATGAATACGCTCACAAATCTATTTGAATTGAAAAGTACCGATACAAACGAAATTTCATTTTTGAAAATGTTTTTTTCATACTTTTGTTAAAAACTGTTCACAGTGGCGTCAAAGGAAATGGCCATTGTTGAAAACTCATTATAATATGCAATACACAAAGATGTCAGAAAGCCGAGCTTGGCAACAGTTGACAGTAATGCGCCAACTCGTGAACTGGCCAATAGCTACCGAAACAATGAGGTTGGTGTCCCACTATTAAAAAAGGATGACACTGGTGATATAACTAATCATGATGTCACTTTTATGATACTCGATGATACAATTTCTCACCGGGAAACATTATTCCACATAGTGAAACTGAAGCGCTCGACAGCGAAACTTCCTCTGACTATTTGCTCATGACATCGCAAATGCAAGAGCAGCAAGCAGTTTGAAAAAGCAATGTAAATACTAGTGACACCCACAATCTGAAATAACTCATGCAACTAATAACACAGCAGTTTAATAAACAACAGGAAATTCAGGAAAGTGTAACTCAACAGCTTAAGGGCATAAGAAAGCAGTTCACAAGACATTAGGAAAATATAGTACAACAATTTACACAGCAAAATCAGGCGTTTAATAATTTCAAGAGTAATATTAGTCAACAGCTCAGTGAGGTGAGCAAAACCATGTGCACTGAATCATCTGACGAACTATCCAGGAAGTTGACAGAGCTAGGTAAACACCTAAAACAAGAAATAATTACCGACATGTCCTGCAATATAAACATGTTAACAGAAATGGTATCATCAGTAGATGGTAAACAGGAACAACTTGCAGGTGAGTTACAAAACATCAGTGAGGCATATTCTCAAATTCAGGAGATGCAATCCAAAGTGGATGTGTCAGTAAAAATTGTGATGGATGCAATCAGCAAGCTGCAAGACTTGTGCAAAAACTTACATACAGAAGTACAAAAGTCTAAGAGTAGACCAGTTAGGTTTAGAGTCAAAATTCACCAAAAACCAGAGAGAGAATTTATGGGCCGATGTAAAGGAAATAACTGGAAAATCTGAAGACATGATGCTGGATAAGGTAGTGTCAGAGTGCAAAATTTATGTACATACTGTAGACAAGGCTCTAAAAGAGAAAGAAAGTCAACTTCTAGCTAAAATAGGTTCAGGTTTAATGGAAGCAGAGGAAAGGTTATGAGGCACTGTTGCTAAAACTACTGGCATTCCAAAACAACATATGACAGAAAGCAAACCCATGCTTTTAGAGAAGTCAGATACCATCACTGGTTACTCACAATATGGGGCTAGCCTGTCAAAGGAAAATAGCGAAGGTTGACCAATGCAACAACACTTGCCGGCAGTTGCACCTGTTGAGAAAGCACAGTTGCCATGCACTACACCACAAGGAGCATAAATATGACTGCCACTGACAGCACTTAGGCATTGACTATTTCCGATACTTACCTCTGAAGGGAAAATAACACACCCTGTAGTATTTATTATAAAATTTTGAAATGTGGCCGAAGCCCAGAAAATTGTATTTGTTGTTGGATACATGCTGGTTGGCATTCTGCAATGGGATATGGACATGGCGGAATGTTGCCTCTATTATGAACAGTTTGAGAGAGCATTTGTGGATAATTATTAGTCTGATGCCGTACAAGAGAGGCTCAGATGTGAAGTATACAACCCAGCTCCATATGGTGGCAAGTTAAGGGGCTATTTGGGAAAACATTTGAATAAAACCAGATACTGGATGAACCCAGTATGTGAAGTAGACATTCTGAAAATTTTAAAGAGCAGTCTTCCTGCCCACATTAGGGAAAATGCAGATGCCAGACTGAGATTCATTGGAAGAATCCTAAGGAAATGCAATCCGAAAACAAAGGAAGTAGGTTACAGTACGCTTGTTCGCCCAATGCTTGAATACTGCTCAGCAGTGTGGGATCCGTACCAGATAGGTTTGATACAAGACATAGAGAAGATCCAACGGAGAGCAGCGCGCTTCGTTACAGGATCATTTAGTAATCGCGAAAGCGTTACGGAGGTGGTAGATAAACTCCAGTGGAAGACTCTGCAGGAGAGACGCTCAGTAGCTCGGTACGGGCTTTTGTCAAAGTTTCGAGAACATACCTTCACCGAAGAGTCAAGCAGTATATTGCTCCCTCCTACGTATATCTCGCGAAGAGACCATGAGGATAAAATCAGAGAGATTAGAGCCCACACAGAGGCATACCGACAATCCTTCTTTCCACGAACAATACGAGACTGGAATAGAAGGGAGAACCGATAGAGGTACTGAAGGTACCCTCCGCCACACACCGTCAGGTGGCTTGCGGAGTATGGATGTAGATGTAGATGTAGATGTAGAAAAACTCATCATCATCTCGGAACACGACGCCGAATACTTTCTATCTGTACTGGACTCAATAGACTTGATATACCAAGAGAGTACAGTACAACCCAAGCCTGTTAATACACCAATAGCACCACAGAGATTTATGGACCAACAAGTAAACAATGGATTCGTAGTACAACACATGTGGCAACCTTACCCCACACAAACTTATGCTAATGGTAATGGTAATCACAGTGGCAATGGAGAAAGCTGTAAGTTCAAAGGTGGATATAAAAGAAATGGGCAAAAATTTAGCAAAAACAACTACAATGAGCAAGTAGCATATGGCCAGCCTGTACAATATGTATAGACACAAGCTACCGGCAAACATTAGCCGATCACTTGGCAAATGCTAAACAATAACAGACAACTGAATAACCCACAGACAGCAGAATTTGGCCAACAAAGTAAGGCATATATGCTGAATAATGCACAGAGGCAAAGAGAATTTCAGTCGAGTGCCTCACAGAATATTAATTGGCATAATCGAATACCAACAGTCCACTTAGTGGATGTTACTCCTAACTCAGAGGCCCATACCAACACGGCACCAGAAAACTTGGACTGGTCATGGTAGGCCCATGTTCTGTGACCTTGGGGAAGGGTGGGGACATTGACACTTGTTTTATCAGGCATGATCATGGTAGTGATATGAAAGATGATATGTATCAAGGTAATGAGGGTACGCAGAAAAACTTGACATAGAGCAAGGTACAGGTTACAATTACAGTCAAAATATTAGACTTTGATGTACCCATTGTGCTTGACACAGGTGCTATGACTAATTTGATGTCACAGGGATTCTTTCAGGAACTTAAGAAACGTGGGCTTGTGTCGACACTGCCAGTGCAAAATTGCAAGGTACAAACTGCCACTGTCAGAAATCGAAGGGAGTCAAGATACAAGCCTTAATTCCCATACAATCAGGACAGTTTTATGTATAATGCAATTTTTTGATAGTAGAGAAATTAATAGTTGATTGTTTAATCGGTGTGGATACATTTAGGACATACCAACTACAAATTGATATAGGAAAATGTCAAAGTCATTTCACTGTAAATAATCAGGGGAAGTACTAATAGATGCAGAACTAAAGTTACTCATGACTTTGAAGTTCAGCTGGTAAATCCCATAGTTGTGTTTGTCAACTCATAAAATAATGAACACTCAGCAGCAGAAGAAGTAAAAATCAACACAATAAGCACAAAGGCAAGTGAATCAAAGTGCTTGTCTCAAGAACAGCAAGCGGAACTTAGGAAACTGATACTTGCTTATATACATGTATTTGAAAAAAGACCAGGAATCATTAAGGATGATACATAGAAAATGGAAGCGTGTTCTCACGAAACTTTTTGTTCTACCTTCATACCCTATACCGTGGACAAAGAGGGAAGCAGTAAGAAAAGAGATTAACAGGATGCTTGAATGGGACATAATACAACCATCATTTTCCCCTTATTGTAGTACTATTTTGGCCGTGAATAAGCCAGATGACAAGGTGTACTTGGTCCTCAATGCACTTAACATTAATAAGATTATTGTACCAGTCTGAACACATCCAGATGATTTAGAGGAACAGCTTATGAAATTCCATAATGCTAAATTTCTTACTATAATTGACTTCCAGTTTTCATACTGACAAATAAAACTACATGAAGAAAGTTGGAAGTATACTGCCTTCATATGTGAGGACAGGAGCTTCAAATTACAAGTATTGAATGTAATTGTAGGTGTATTTATCTCTGCATTTGACAGAGTGCTAGAGCCCAAACTTTTGAGTAAGGTAACAGTATACATGGACAAACTTTTAGTCACTACACCCACTTGGGTGGAATGTTTAAGGTTAATTGAACAAGTATTGAGCCACTTTTCTGAATATGGGTTAACAGCAAATCTTAAGAAATCTAATTTTGGACAAGGAAAGGTAAAATTTTTAGGACACATATTCTCTACAGAAGGCATACTGCCAGATCCCACACTTCAAAGTGTGTTTTTTAGTCAACATTGCCAAATGATTTCTGTAGATCTACAGATGCTATAAATGCATTATTTCAATATATCTTCTATTATCAGTCATAGAGGTCACATTACCTGGTGTGTTCTTACATCTTTCCAGAACTCAACCTTGTCTTCCTTGAAGTTGGCTTCTCCCTGTTTTTCATTCTTCTGTATTGGGCCCACAGCTGGTATGAGGTGGCTTGACTAATTAAGAATGCTCCAAACATTTAGTATATGAATAAAACATGAAAATTTTTATTTGCAATATGTACACAATAATCAAGTATATACCTAACTTTAATAACTGTGAATTCAGTCCTGCAGTGATTCTGATACATTCATTACTGTATAGTCTTCTGAATGTTAATAACATAATTTAAGGTGCATAATAGCCTCATTATGAGTCTTATGAGATCTGAGGGAGGAACTCAGTGATTGGCATCTTAAGAAGACACGTGAACTCATATGTTTACATGCAATGAGTGGAAGCGAAGACAACATCCACTGGAGGCAACTGTAGCACCACCCATAAGAATATGGTGAGCTCTGTAGTTAGTGTGGCTAGTGGTGGCGCTTGCTGGCAGCTAGTTTATGTATTGTTTCTTCTGCAGAGATGTGAGCACTGTGTGGCACACAGTGTGTGTTCAACATTGACATTCTCAATTCTGTCCCCCCCCCCCCCCCCCTCCCCTCTCAGCCAAAAAAAATTGTGCATCACTATTGGATAGTGTGAGTGTGAGTGAAAGCATGGAGAAGATCTGTGCCATGGTGCAGCTGATGCAGTTGGATGCAGTGCAATAGCAGATTGTGCCAACAAACCCATATCCTGACATTCTCTTTCCAAACCATTCAGAATATCTGCCAAAAAACAGAGATTGTACATACATCCAGCAGCACAGGTGAGTGCAGCAGTGGCACTGCCAGTGTGTGTAGCATTGGCGATGCTGAGGATGCTGAAGACCGTGTGCCTGTGCACGTGCTCATTGTCTGTGACTGATGTTGCTGTGAACTGTGATGGTTGTGTTGGCTGCTTCAACAGTTGCCAAGGCAGGATGGGATCAGTTTCCATGGAAGAGGAAGAGTTGTCTTTTGACTCATGTGTGAATGTCAGGCATTGGGAAAGGCTCCTCAGGGCAGCAGTCTGGGCTGCACGTATCATTTATGAGTAATGAAAATCTATGGCAGTATCAAAATAATCATGAGAACAAAGTCAGTTTTTGTAGCTCCATCTTGAATAAATGGAATGGGGCTGTGGCTGATCAAATACTTGAAGAAAATAAATACCGCCAGTCACAATTTGATTAATTATTTTATTGGACTACTGGGTTTGGTGCCCCATTGGCACCATCTTCTAGCTTCTGTGGATTTCTGAAGCTTCAAAAGGCTTGTGCTGACAGTTGGCATTAGAGCTGCAGAGAGTCTGCATCTGCAGATAATCCATTTGAAATTAGTGATCCCTATAATAGCATGGATGTTTAGATGACTGTGTGTATTGGGGCCTGACGATGGTGCCAATGAGACACTGAAGTTGGTAGTCCAATAAAATAATTAATAAACTTACAGCTGTCAGTATTTATTTTCTTCAAATATTTCCTGCAAGAAGTCAGTTCTGGTGCCATCACTGCTTGCCCATTTTGCTACAAACAGAATAATGAGCTCTGCCAGTTATCTTAGTGACAAAGGCAGATTCCCAGTTGTGGGAACTCTTGTACACATGATAGAAAACTTTGTTCTTCATATGGATCTTTTTTGTGAAGTTAGCATCTGAGCAGCATTTCAAGGGTAAGACAGATGCAGCAAATTGTGGTGACAATGACCATGTGACAATTATGCCAGTAAAGGACCTCCAAAGGCAAAGCGTTAAAGGTGCTGAGTGACAATAACAAAGCATTTTCCCTCAACTGCACAGAATGATGTTCAGACATCTGACCCTTGAAAGTGTGAATGAAACTTTTGGCTTAATCATTTGACTGAGGAGACAAATGGTGCCATTCAGATATAATGAATGCCATTTTGTTGGCAAAATTGAAGAAATAACAGCAAGGAAAATGGTGAACCATTGCCTGAAACAAATATTTGAGGCAAATCTTCTAAAGAGACATTACTTTGATAGTGCTAGTGCTCATCACTGAATTCATGACAATGAGAAACAGATATCTATTGAAAAAAAATCTTCTCAGTTTTCAAGTTGCATCAACTTGAATAAACTTCTCAAGCTTTTGATGGCTACCTCTACCATCGTCGTCAGGAGTAAAACTACTGACTCCCGGAGCTGGCAAGATTTTCCATTTGTGTAACCATGGTTGTGGTCACTGGCACCGATCAGAGAGGGCCGAACAGATGTGCATGTGGAAGGTAAGTTGGGCAGCTCACAGCAGCTCAGGGCTGCCACAGGACTGAGTGATGTCAGGTGATGTAAGGGGCCCATGCCATGTTTGAAACAGCCACTCCCACCTCCTTACAAGCATTAAGCATCTAGCATTACTTTCTTTTGACATCCAAAGTCCGCCCCCATGCCCTACTCAGTGTGTATCCATGGTCTCCACCAAAACTGTTGCTGTTCATTCTAGTCTCAGTCACCTACTTTATAACAGAATCCCAGTATGATGACGCAAGACTCTCATGTTTTCAAACTGTATTTTGTGTCAGTTTTCCAGGCAATGCTCAGCTATGGCTGACTTGTATAGCTTGCTTTGTTTAACACATCTCTTGCACTTAGTATAACATTCTGCAAATGGGCAGATTGTCTGCCCTATGTACATACTGCCATATTCACAAGGTACACCATACACACTGGGCACACAAAGAGCTATGTTGTCTTTAACAGGGTGCAGCATATCTTGTATCTTGGGAGTGGGCTGGAACACTGGTCTCAGTCCATGTCTAGCAACTTGCTGCTTGTTGTTCTACAGTAAGGCAGGAAAGCCACTGGCTTGGCTTCTTATGCCAATTCACAAGCTGTCCTTCTTTGGTGGCACCTGAAAGTATCTGCAATGCCTCTTTTGCTATAGCCATTCTCTCTGAACATGTGTCTCAATTGCTGCAGTTCAGACTGTAGGTGGACATCAGTAAAAATAACATTTGCTATGTATGCTAGTGTGTTCAGCACCACTTTCTTGTGCACTGGATTATGACAGATACCTGTTGCGTGTACAGACAATAAATAACCATCATAAGTTCCAAAAAGTACTAGGAAAATCATACATTGCCTAGGACTCTCACATTGAGGCCAATTGAAAAATTCCTTGTGTGGAGCTGCCTACTTGTCCATCTATGAAAGGGTAGTATCTATTTATTGTCAGCATTTCAAACATATGGCGAATAATGGTACTTCTCATGGAAATGGCATGAGGAATGTGAAAGGCGGAAATGCTGTTGGTACTCAGTGTGTATGTGTGGGGGCCTCATTAAGCATGTTGAAGAGATTATTCTGGCAGCTGTTCACCGAACTGCAGATTGTGGCACTCATGAAGACAAACAATATCTGTTGTCTAAGCTTCAAGGCTGTACATGGATCATTCCAGTGATTGGCAGAGAAGGCTGAGAGTACCAGCCTTAATCATGACTTATAATCTTCAGTGTTGTCCCTAGAACACAGTGTGACCCCCTGGTTCTGAGTCAAGTGGAAGGCTTGAACCACAGGTTGCAAATGTTTTGTGACAAGGTAAGCTATAACTTCCTGGAATTGTGTCGTTGGGCTGATAACTGCAGGGCCCCATAAATAGGTCAAGGGTGCATTAAGCTTTATCTAGGTAGCTGACTGTGTGTGGGAGGGATTTAGATTAGGTGACTCAGTCCAGATAATGACAGCTGTAAAAGAACTGGAATCTTCAATGAAAGATCCAAAGAAATGCCCCCACTCACCATCTACCCTCTACAGGTGAAAGTATTAAAATCCTAGTGGTTGATTGCCAAAGTATTCATAACAAAGTGCTAGAGTTCAAAGCACCCCAAAAAGCAGTGAACCTCACATAATACCAGACACAGAATGCTGGCTAAGACCTGAAGTAGGCAGCAGTGAGATTTTTGGGGAAAATTTAAGCATATATCAAAAGTATAGGGGCTAATGATAAATAGAGGTGGTGTATTTCTCGCAGCAGACAAGAAGCTCAAATCTAGATATGTACCCAGTAGAACAGTTCATGATGGGAGTGACTCTACATGGTATACAGTCACAGTAAAGCAACCCTAAAGGAACAGAGACTACTGCATAACAGGTTTAAAACAATGGACAGAATGATAGAGTGATGTTGAATGAAATACACTTGCTTGTTGAGTCAGCAATGCATGAAATTGTCAATGACTTCTGTAGGGGAATATTGCAAATGATCTTTCACAACACCCAAGGAAATTATGGTTATATGTAACTGCTTTTAGTAGTACCAAAGTTAGTGACCATACACTCAAAGATGAGACAGGAATTCAAATTGAAGGTAGCAAAGCACAAGCAGAAATGCCTAACTGTATTTCCAAGTATTCCTTCAGGAAATAAAAAAGAGAAAAAACAGGAATTTTACCCCAATTTAAATCTCATACCACTGAAAAGATGAGCAAAATTGATTTTAGTGTCATTGGCATTGAGCAACATTTGGAACAGTTAACTCTCAAGTGGGCACATCTGTGCACAAAGTGTACCAACCACAAATAACATTAATTTGTACCATTTCACTGTCATTTTACATTTGTGGGTCCATACCTATTCCTTCTTTAATGCATCAGCTAACACATTGATAAGCTATGTTATCATATGTTCAAGGAAGCAGCCCTAACATAAAATAAACAGCAAATTATATTAAAAAAAAAAATGATCCATGAAAGAAAATGACCCACATTACGAACCAGCAGCACAATCCAGCAGCACAATCTCATAATGATGCTGGTGTCCACAAGAAAAATAGCGATCAAATAAGCAGTTGGCTGGGATCTGATGCAGCTGTGCTGTTTACTACTTCGAATGGGGCATTACTGTGAGGTTACACTTGTATATGGAATAGTGTGAAATAATGAATGTTTATTTTATTATTTTTAATTAAATAGTGCTTTAGCTAATAGAATGTAAGTTTAATATATTATTGTTGAATCAAACAAAGATCAAACTGTGACTTTGCTCATACACGTTTACATGTGTGCAAGGTGCATGATGCACCTGCTTGAGTTACGAAAAACCGTGTGCCCGCTCGATGGCTAAAACTGAACATAGCTCCAGGCCTCGAAGGACTTCCCATTAGAATCCATACTGAATCTGTGTCTGAGTTAGCCCCTCTTTTGTCTATAATCTGTTGTAGACATCTCCTCCCCCCCCCCCCCCCCCAAAAAAAAAAAATCCCTCACCCAAATAAAAAAAACATGTCCAGTAGTTGGAAGAAAGTGTAGGTACATCCTTCTACAAGAAGGATAGCAAAAATGATCCACAAAACTACTGTCCAGACTAAGACTTTACGTCTTTGGAGTCAATTGGTGGTGAGCTTCATTTGTATTCACACACAACTTATGTATTGCTACCAAGTAAAACATATGCATAGTCTGTATTTGCAGTCTCAATCATTCTACTAAAGCATCGAAACATGAGTCCTCTCCACATGTCTAATTGTTGTAGAATCTTAGAACGTATTCAGAACTTGAACATAATGAGGTATCCTAAACAGAATGATCTCCTCCATGCCATCTAGCACACATTCCAAAAACATAGATCATGTGAAACTCGACTCACACTTTTCACACAATACACGGAAAGCCATAGATCAAGATAGCAAGTTAGAGGTAGTATTCCTTGCTTTCCAAAAAGCACTTGATTCAGTACCACACCTATGCCTATTATCAGAAGTACAATCATATTGGGTATCCAAGCACAATTTGTAACTGGATTGTGGATTTATTGCAGGAAGGACACAGCAAGTTACCTGCTGGGATTTTTGCACTATTAAAGTAACATACAACACTTAAAATTCACTTTCAGAGAAGAACAAACATTAAAATATAGATTTGACTAGTAAATTTCAAAACAACTACAGAGTTCATGTTACATCTACTGTTGTCCACGGAAACTATTAAATGTATTTCAATAATTGATGGTCATTACAGAAATATAGTCAGTACATGAAAATCATCAACACCTGTTTAATTTTTAGCTTAAATATTTATCTCTGTTTATCATCTGCATTAAATGGTTAAAATGTAATCACTTACTGATTTTGGTTGTAATGTGTTGGACACTCAAATGCTAAGGAGCAGAAGCTTTTATGGTGTAAAAGAAAACAGACATACTTAGGTAGTGCTCATTTATGTCAAGTATTATGCAGTTGTGGTGTCCATTGTGAAGTATTTTGTTACATTGAGTTACATTGAATCTTCTGGTGGAATAAATGGAGATCTTCAGTTGAATTATACAGCCAGATTTTTATTCTTAACAATGCAGAACCCATTACCACAGAACAACAAGGGACAAGACATGATTCTGGAACAATCAACTACATGGTTTCAACATGCATGAGATTGCCATGATTCAAGATAAGTAATTTTTCAACTTGGTTTCTCACAAATTTTGGATTTGTTGTTCTAAACTCATATAACATATGATACATTTATTAATTTTGGTTAGGATTTATGAGTGCCGTTACAGGTTGTAGCCAGCAACATAAGCCAAGCTAGAAGGCTGTGACCACCAGCCACCTCCGAGTCAACTCCAGCAGAGTCCACTGTAGTATTGCATCAGGTGCCACCAAGCCTTGTGCTACTGTATGGGGCAAGCACTACAATGCAGTCCCACTTTATTCAAGACAGATCAACAACTAACCACACCTGTAGGATTGGGACACCTACTCAGCTCCAGCAATGTATCTGAAAACATGTGATTAATGAAGAATAATTTGTAACTGTTGGTGTCCTGCTGGCTGGTTCATGTCCTTCACAACCACTGTTTAAACCCAAAATGGCTTGGTAGGAAGAAGCCATGCTGTGCTGACAGAATAAAAATGGCTCCCTATCCCTCCAGTAGCAGTCATAAAAATTTCAACCTCTACAAACTAATTTGGCTGTAACTGTAATCTAATCAGTACTTTCTTTAAAATTACATCAGTGCTTAGTTAGCCAGTCTCTGATGGCAATCGATTCTGCCTGTAGCTACAGCTAGAAACATCCTCCACTACTCACAGCAGGCTCTTAACTGACAAGAGAGAACAACTGTCACTTGGAAATATATCCAGACCATAGTAACTATGAGTGCTCAGAGCAAGTACTGATTGTTATTCAGAGATAAAAATTTATACCAAAAATTTTCTGGATGACACTGAATGTTCCCTCATATATTTTTCTACAGTTATTTTAGAAAATAGTTATCTGTGAGTGCTCAGAGCTAGTACATATTGTTATTCAGAGGTATCAAAAAATTATTCCAGAAATTTCCTGAAAAGACCAAGAATTTTACCTTGTATAGTCTTCTAAAGTAATTTTATTTGAATAAATACAATAAACAAGGTGAGTGAATATATTGAAGTAATGAGTTGTAAAATACCAAAAATCTTGTGTTTTTAGTATTAACAGAGTGCTTGAAATAAGCTATTTATGGTGTATGAAGATAGGCTACTCTGCTGATTGATATTTTTTCAATTTTGCTGTCAAATTTTGATAAGTTTGCTTTGCTGCAACCAATCTAGCTCTGAGATCATCACAAGATGTCTTTAATGCTCCAACGTTTTTCCTTAGTGATGCTTCCTTCTCTGTTCCCTGGCTCTTGCTAGTGTGCTGAAAAAAAGTTTTTCATTAGCTCGAAATAATTTTATTATTTCTTAATATACTAAAAATTAACATTATGGATTTTATAAACATTGTGAATGCATGAAAGAAATGTTGTGACAAACTTCAAGGTGGGGTGGGGCACACCGTACAGGAGAATACTGGAGGAGAATGTGAGTGTTTCTTCATTTGAACATTAGCCAGCATACAAGGAGCATGGAACGGTATACAAATGGTGAGCTTGCAGAGATGCACTTAATGTATGGAATAGCTGAGTACAATGGATGAGCCACTGGATGCTTTTATTGAGAATGCTTCCAAGACAGACATCAACCACACCACAGTTTGTTTGCACATCTGCACCAAAATGTTTGCAAGTATGGGTCTTTAAGAAGTGACAGGGCTAGTGACAGCAGGCCATGACCAGCAAGGTCAGTCATTAAGGAACAAAGTGTGTCAGGTGCCATGGAAACTAATCCAATCACCAGTCTACAAGCCATTGCCTTGGAATTAAGGATGTCTCGTAGGAGTGTTCAGAGTGTTCCGAATGTCAAGTCCTTACGTGCCTTTCACTCTAAAGGGTGCAGTTATTGCACCTCAATGACCATCCTCAGTGTGAGTGTTTCACAATGTGGTTTGTGCAACAAAGTGGTCAAGATTTGCATTTCTGAGCTTAAGTGTTCACTGATGAGGCCACATTCACTATGGATGGTGAACTCAATCACCGTAATGAACATTTTTGGGAACCAGAAAACCCCCACAGTGTGCAGCACCTTGTGGAACACCACCACTTCCCAATTAACGTATGGGTGGAGTGACTGCTTGGTCAGGCCATACCTATTACCATCCTGCTGGATCGCCACAAGTAATCAGCTCTTTCTGGAACAGTTTCTTCCGGGCTTGCTTGAAGATGTTCCAACAAATGTGAGCTGCTGCATGCAGTCCCAATACAATGGGATGCCTACTCATTTTGGACTGGCTGTTCACAGGCATTTGAAGAGGTAATTTCTGGCTGAGATGGAAGTTCCCTGGCACTTACATACTCACTGGATTTATTGAGCCTTGATTTCTTTCTTAGGTGACCCATGGAATCTCTCATGTATCACAGTCCTGTGGAGTCTGAAATGGATCTCATCATAAGAATTCTTTGCAAAGTTCCAGCAGTGTGTCCAAGGAGGTTCAGCAGTCAATTCTCCAACAGAGTCTGGTGTATGTGGCATCTGATGGTACGAACTTTGAGCATCTTTTGTAACAGAGCTGTATTCATGTTGCACACCATGTGCACTTCTTATGCCCAATGAATTTTTGAAATTGATCACTCTCTTATTTGCTCTTTGAATCTGGTACCACTTATTCCACACACCACACACACACACACACACACACACACACACACACACACACACACACACACACACACAACATACACACATGCACGCAAACACACACAGAGGGTGATTAAAAAAATCTTTATGCACTGACATGGCACATTGGGCATACAACAAGGATCAGTAATCACATATGAACTGGGCTTCACACCACGAAAGGGCATTAGAGTCACGAGAGGGCGTTACTATACAAACATGGATGGAGCCCACGGAGACCAGTGCCATTCACACTGTGGAAGCGTTGCGAATAACATGGCTAGCTACACATAGTGCAAAATGGCTGAGATGCGTTTAATTTATGGTATGGCGAACTTCAATAGATGAGAAGCTGTGCAATTGTATCATGCAAAGTATCCTGATAGAAAGGTGCTGTACCAACATTATTCACCACCCTGCACCACTGATTTTGCAACATGGCCCTTTCCATGTGCACAAGCTGGATTCTGTTTGCCAACAAACAACATGGACAGCTGTGAAAGAAGAAAGCATTCCTGAAAGTGCAATGTATGCCATCAACATTGATATCCCCCAACCCTCCATCTGGTGAATTATACACAATGAAGTACTGCATCCATTTCATTTTCAATACATTCAGGCATTGCAACTGGAGAATTTTACTGATGAGGATGCATTCTCACTTGAGGGCATGATGAACATTTACAGTCTGCATACATGGATGGATAAGAAACCACATATTACACATACACATGCCTCACAATGCAAATTTACCCTTAACACGTGGGCTGGCATCATAAGAGTCTGTTTGACAGGCTGTACATTTTCCTGGATCAATTTGATGGTGACATGTATCTGATATTCATGTGAAAGATTCTGCCAGACATGCTGAATGATGTTCACATACCTATTTGTCATTGAATTCAATTTCAGTAAGATGTAGCTCCCACACATTTCAGCAAACAAGTGAAGGCACAACTGCAGGCAACCTTTCCCAGTTGTCTACATCTACCATCTACATCTATACTCTGCAGACCACCACAAGGTGCTTAGCAGAGGCTACATCACATTGTACCAGTTATTAGGATTTCTTCTCACTCCATTCACATATGGTGCACAGGAAGAATAGTTGTTTGAATGCCTCTGTGCATGCAGTAATTATTCTAATCTCATCCTCATGATCCCTATGTGACTGATATGTAGGGGGTTGTAGTAAATTCCTGGAGTAAATTTTGTTAACAGTCTTTCTCAGGGTTGTTTGTGTCTATCTTCAAGAATCTTCCAGTTCAGTTCCTTCAGCATCTCTGTGACATTCTCTCATAGATCAAACAAACCTGTGACCATTCACACTGCCCTTCTCTGTACGGTATATGTTGAATTGTGTTGAATATCCTCTGTTAGTCCTATGTGATATGAGTCCCATACACTTGACAATATTCTAGAATTGCTCACATGAGTAATTTGCAGGCAATCTCCTTTGTAGGCTAATTGCACTTCTCCGTTTTTCTACCAGTAAACTGAAGTCTACCACCTGTATTACCCATGACTGAACCTAAGTGATTGTTCCATTGGATGTCCCTACAAGTGTTACACCCAGGTATTTGTATGTCTTGGCTAGTTCCAACTGTGATTCATTGATATGATAGTCATAGAATACTACATTTTTTTCAATTTTTGAAGTGCATAATTTCACATTTCTGAACATTTAAAGCAAGTTGCCAATCTCTACATCACTTTGAAATCTTATCGAGATTCAACTAAATATTTATGCAGCTTCTTTCAGATAGTACTTCATTATAGATAACTGCATCATCTGCAAAAAAATTGATTTTGCCACTAATATTGTCTGCAAGGTCAATAATACAGCATGAACAACAAGGGTCCCAACACACTTCCCTGGGTCACACCCAAAGCTACTTTTACATCTGACAATGACTTTCCATCCAAGATAAAAAGTCCTCCCTACCAAAAAGTCCTCAATCCAGTCACAAATTTCACTTGATGTCCCACATGACAGTACTTTTGACAATAAGCCTAGATGTTGTGTTGAGTCAAATGCTTTTCAGAAATCAAGAGATACAGCATCTACCTGACTGCCTTGATCCAAAGCTTTCAGTATGTCATTTGAGAAAAGTAGGAGTTGGGTTTCACATGATTTATGCTTTCAAAATCCATGCTGGTTGGCATTCAGGAGATCATTCTGCTCAATATACCTCATTATGTTTGACCTCAGAATACGTTCGAACATTCTACGAATAATCAATGTCAACAACATTGGATGGCGGTTTTCTCAATCACTTCTACTACCGTTCTTTCCAAGAACTGGGCACAGTTTTTTGTTCAAGGGATCTACAAGGTGAGTCACAAACTATTGCCACCAAGAATAACTCCGAAAGTATGATAGGAGCTGAAAAGTTTGTGGGACAAAAGTTGCATGGGACAGTGGGGGCCATAATATGATGTTGGTTTTTTGTTGTTAGGTAGGGTCGCTTCAGAGATATGAAGGTCAGCTTTGTTTCTTTTAAATGGGATGCTATAGTTTGAGACTTATTTTCTGATAGTGGTTATCAAGATGAATCCAATGATGTGTAACAGTCAGGTCTTTGAAGGTCAACGAAGGTCACAAAGGTGGCATGAACATCCATTTACAGAATGTGTTTGAAGTGATGACCATTGGTATCAATGCAGTGCTGCAATCTTCTTATCATGGATTGAGTGGTATTCCTTATCACATTGGCACCTATCGAATCACATGCTCGACAATTCTCTCTCACATATCTTCAGGTGTATTTGGAACGTCTTTATAAACAATGTCTTTTACAAAATCCCCACAGGAAAAAATCCAGAGGCATCAAGTCTGGCAAATGAGCTGGCCATGACACATCTCCTCCATGTCCAATCCAATGATTTCAGAATTGCTTCTACATTCCACTTCTAGCCATCAGTGAAAAATATGCGTGACGCCCATTGTGTTGATACCACATTCTGTTCCTTGTTCATAAAGATATTTCTTCCAATAACAGAACTGATGTTTCTTGCAGGAATGTGGTGTACTTCCCACCATTAAGATTTCCTTCGATGAAATAGGAACCTATAATTCTGTCCTCCAGAATCCCACACCATACATTCACCGATCACAGTTTTCGGTGTGCACCATGCCACAGCCAACATGCATATTTAGTTGCCCATTGAGCCCATTTGCAGAATTTAATGTGATGCATACAATCCGTACGAGTTAATTCTTGGTGGTAAGGATGATATTTATGGCAATGCAGAACACAGGTAAAACTGCTCTGGCTCATGCCAGATTTCCTTGCAATCTGAGGTGAACTAACACAAAGATCTCAAACCATAGTGGCAGAGTACCAATTTCCGTTTCCTCATTAGTAACTTTCCTTTGCCGGATATGTTTGCAATGCATTAAAGATCCAGTTGTTCTCAATTTATCATACACATATTTAAATGTATGACATGTAGGGCGAATTTTGTTGGCATTCTCCATAAATGAGAAGCATATCAACTTTTTCTTCAAAGGAATACATCATTTACATTCATCTGATTCGACAATATTAGTCTTACTGTTCCTATCAGTGTTGTATTGAGAAACTGTCAAATGGTGTTTACATGTCAATGGCACGTTAGGTGGATACGCCATATTCAACGAATATTTACTACTTGCACATTATTTTAGAGAGAATTGTCAGAGCATGTGCTTCGATAAGTGCCAAAGTGATAAGGAATACCACTCAATCCATGGTAAGAAGATTGCAGCACTTAAATGATACCAATGGTCATCACTTGGAACACCTTCTGTAAATGGATGTTCATGCCATCTTTTTGACCTTCATTGACCTTCAAAGACCTTACTCTTACACATCACTGGATTCGCCTCAATAGCCACTATCACAAAATAAGTACCAAACTTTAGCATCCCATTTAAAACAAAAAAAAAAAAAAAAAAAAGGTTGACCTTCATATTTCTGAAGTGGCCCCACCTAGCAACAAAAAACCAATGTCATATTATGGTCCCCATTGTCCCATGCAACATTTGTTCACAAAATTTTCAGCTACTATCATACTTTCAGAATTATTCTAGGTGGCAATAGTTAGTGACTCACTCTGTATAATAGTTTATAGCTAGAAGAGGGGCTAACTCAGCTACAAATTCACTACAGAATCTGATAGGGATTTCATTGGCCCCTGGAATTAGTTCAAGTTTAACAATTTTAGCTGTTTCTCAACACCACTGACACTATAGTTATTTCATTCATCTTATCATTGATAGGAGCATTATATGTGGGCAGTTCTCCTGGGTTTTCCATTCTAAAGGAACATTTGAAAATGGAGTTAAGCATTTCAGCTTTTGCTTTATATCGTCAAGTTCAGTTCCTGTCTTATTCACTTGGGACTGGTCACTAATATTGGTGCCACTAACAACCTACAATTTCTTTGGGGTTCTATGAAAGATCACTTGACAATATTGTGCTATGGTAGTCACTGATGATATCGTGAATTGCTCTCTTGACAGCCAAACAAGTTTCACTCAGCATCTCTGTTTCTTTAGACATTTATTCACAGTGACTGTATACCTTGGAGGTTCCCTCGCATTACGAACTGTTCTACTGGGTTCATACACTATGTCATCAAAAGTATCCATACACCTGGCTGAAAATGACTTACAAGTTTGTGGCGTACTCCATCAGTAATGCTGGAATTCAATATGGTGTTGGCCCACCCTTTAGCCTTGATGACAGCTTCCCTCTTCGAGGAATATGCTCACTCAGGTGCTGGAAGGTTTCTTGGGGAATGGCAGCCCATTTTTCACAGAGTGCTGCACTGAGGAGAGATACTGATATCAGTTAGTGGGGCCTGGCATGAAGTAGGCATTCCAAAATGTCTCAAAGGTGTTCTATGTGATTCAGGTCAAGACGCTGTGCAAATCAGTCCATTACAGGGATGTTATTGTTGTGTAACAAGTGCCCCACAGGCCATGCATTATGAACAGTTGCTTGATCATGTTGAAAGATGCAATTGCCATCCCCAAATTGTTATTCAACAGTGGGAAGCAAGAAGGTGCTTAAAACATCAATGTAGGCCTGTGCTGCGTTAGTGCCACACAAAACAACAAGGGCTGCAAGCCCCCTCCGTGAAAGACATAACACCACCACCTCCGAATTTTACTGTTGGCACTACACACGCTGGCAGGTGACATTCACCAGGCATTCGCTATACACACACCCTGCCATTGGATCGCTACATTGTGTACCGTGATTTGTCACACCACACAACATATTTCCACTGTTCAATTGTCCAATGTTTGCGTTCCTTACACCAAGCAAGGCATCATTTGTCGTTTACAGGCATGGTGTGTGGCTTACGAGCAATTGCTCAACCATGAAATCCAAGTTTTATCTCATCCCACCTGTCATAGTACTTGCAGTGAATCCTGATGCAGTTTGGAATTCCTGTGTGATAGTCTGGATAGAATTCTGCCTATTACACATTATGACCTTCTCCAACAGTCGGCAGTCTCTGTCAGTCAACAGACAAGGTTGGCGTGTATGTTTTTGTGCTGTATGTGTCCCTTAACGTTTCCACTTCACTATCATATTGGAAACAGTGGACCTAGGCATGTTTAGGAGTGTGGAAATCTTGCATACAGACATATGACACAAGTGATGCCCAATCACCTGACCACATTCGAAGTCCATGAGTTCCGTGGAGCACCCCATTCTGCTCTCTCACAATGTCTAATGACTAGTGAGGTTGCTGATATGGAGTACCTGGCAGTAGGTGGCAGCAAAATGCATCTAATATGAAAAACGTATGTTTTTGAGGTTGTTAAGATACTTCTGGTCACATAGTGTAACTGTCCAGTGCATCGTCAGCTATTCTTTTAAACTTGAGCCAGAGTTCCTCTACATGCTCCTGCCGTGTGATGAATGTTCAAGTTCATCCACTGCTATTGGATTAGTCACAGTGGGCCAGTTGTATGGCCAACACAATCACCCAATCTGCCCAAATCAATTTTTGGCTGTGAGGGTATCTGGAGGGCCTTGTGTATGAAGCACCTGTTACTTCAGTGGAGGACCTAGTGGGCACGGTTGTTGTGGCAGCAGCATGTCTTCAAGACACACCATTTATCGTTGAGAGGGTGCACCAATCAATGCAACATTGATGTCAGGCATGTTTTGATGCGTGTGGACAAACCTTTGAGCATCTCCTGTAGTGAGCATCTATTTGTAGCATGGACTAAATAACTGCAATACCATTTAGTTGCCCTGGATTGCCTTTGTGAGCCCCGATTCCTGTGTAATTACTGATCATTACTGTATGTCTGATTTTCCATGTCAGTTTCTAAACTTTTTTGAAATTCTACCTTATGTCATGATAAAAGTAACATATTTAGCAATTATTTTAATATTTGAATAAAATATCTGGTTAATTCCTATTATGTAGGTAGTCCAACAATGGCAACTTTTTCATCAGAAAAAAATAATTTATCTTCAAAAATGATATACAGTATTTATTCACTCCAATATTGCTTTTTAGCAGCTCATGAATATGTAATTAAGTTGTAATAATCCGATCTGTTTATTACATCTTATTTTAATTTTCACTCTCTTCATAACTATTTCACTTCTATGTTCATCCTCCTGTGAATCAAATTAACACCTGTAATAGTTTTATTCCCATTTCATATATGCTCCAAAAACAGCTTTTTGAAACAGTTGACTGATTGCTTATGTTTGTACTGTACCTTCAGATATTTTTGGTATCAAATAAAGTAAAATCCTCAATAAAACATGTTCGTGTAGATATAAATAATTAAAAATTTATATTATGTGTCAGACAATGACATGAATGATTTGTTTCTCCTACCTCCAGAATAACTTAGTGTAATCTCAGATGACATTGATGGTGACAGCATACTAAACTTTAATATTTCTTCCTTGCAAAATAATTATGTAGTGTTGAATATATAGTAAAGATAAGGGTAAGTTAAATGAAAAACTTAAATATCTTATACATGTAGTTTATTGAACAAAAGTTCACCACACTTCCTCAGCATGTAGGAAAAAATTCTTGTGATCATGTGTGCAGCTATATATGAACTGCCTGGAGCAGCTCTTCATTATAATGGGATTTATTTTCATCCATTGCCTCTCTGAGAGGTCCAAATATGTGGCAGAGGTCCAAATATGTGGTAATCACTTTGGGTGAAGCTTGGCGGTTCTTTTCCATGGCTGTCCCGAAATCATTGGACATGGTCCATGCAGTTAGTGTATTTCAGAACTACAACACATGTAATACAAAGTTAAAATAATCCTGTAACTAAAGGCTATTTAATTAATTTATGATTATGAGTTCATTTTGTTTCTTTGTTTGTCAAAAATTTGTTAATTTTGTGGCTATTCTGTGAAATAAAGTGTTCTATAATATAAGTAAGCAGAATTTGGAAGAATATCAATGTGAAGGTCATTGACTGTTGCAACTGTTGCTTAGGCAGTATGAGGCCAAGTATTGTCATATTGCAAAATGATACTTTAAATCAAACATTGTGAGGCTGAAAGTGCAGGAGGTCAGGTCCATGTGTAGGAGGATAAGAGTGGAGAAACTTCAGGATAAGGAAATCAGACACAAGTCCATAACAGTGATCTCAGAAAGGTACCAGTTAGTTGAACGTAGTCAATTGCAGTCACTGGAAAAGGAATGGACAAGGTACAGGGACACAGTACTAGAAGTGGCCAAAGAATGTCTTGGAACAGTAGTGTGTAAAGGTAGGATGAAGCAAACAGCTTGGTGGAATGACACAATCAAGGCAGCCTGTAAAAGTAAAAAGAAGGCATATCAAAAATGGCTACATACTAGAACTAAGGTAGACAGAGAAAGTTATGTTGAAGAAAGAAACAAAGCCAAACAGATAATTTCAGCATCCAAGAAGAATCTTGGGAAGACTTTGGAAACAGGTTGGAGACCTTGGGTCAAGCTGCTGGAAAACCATTCTGGAATGTAATTAGCAGTCTTCGAAAGGGGGGTAAGAAGGAAATGACAAGTATTTTGGAGAGGTCAGGAAAACTGCTGGTGAATCCTGTGGATGCCTTGGGCAGATGGAGGTAATATTTTGAAGAGTTGTTCAATGTAGGTGAAAATACGATCAGTAATGTTTCAGATTTCGAGGTAGAATGGGATAGGAATGATGATGGAAATAGGATCACATTTGAGGAAGTGGAGAAAATGGTCAATAGATTGCAGTGCAATAAAGCAGCTGGGGTGGAGGAAATTAAGTCGGAACTCATCAAATACAGTGGAATGTCAGGTCTTAAATGGCTACACAGGGTAATTCAAATGGCATGGGAGTCGGGACAGGTTCCATCAGACTGGACGAAAGCAGTAATCACACCAATCTTTAAACATGGAAACAGAAAAGACTGTAACAACTACAGAGGTATCTCGTTGATCAGCATTGTGGGTAAAATCTTCTCAGGTATTGTTGAAAGGAAAGTGCGAGTATTAGTTGAGGACAAATTGGATGAAAATCAGTGTGGGTTTAGGCCTTATAGAGGTTGTCGGGACCAGATCTTTAGCTTACGGCAAATAACGGAGAAGTGTTACGAGTGGAACAGGGAATTGTACCTGTGTTTTATAGATCTAGAAAAGGCATATGACCGGGTTCCTAGGAGGAAGTTATTCTCTGTTCTACGTGATTATGGAATAGGAGGCAAACTTTTGCAAGCAATTAAAGGTCTTTACATAGAGTTAGAGTTGACGGTAAATTGAGTCCATGGTTCAGAACAGTTTCAAGAGTAAGACAAGGCTGCAACCTGTCTCCACTGTTGTTCATATTATTTATGGATCATATGTTGAAAACAATAGACTGGCTGGGTGAGATTAAGATAGGTGAACATAAAATAAGCCATCTTGCATATGCGGATGAGTTAGTTGTGATGGCAGATTCTATTGAAAGCTTGCAAAGTAATATTTCAGAGCTAGATCAGAAATGTAAGGACTATGGTATGAAGATTAGCATCTCCAAAACAAAAGTAATGTCAGTGGGAAAGATATATAAACGGATTGAGTGCCAAATAGGAGGAACAAAGTTAGAACAGGTGGACAGTTTCAAGTACTTAGGATGCATATTCTCACAGGATGGAAACATAGTGAAAGAACTGGAAGCGAGGTGTAGCAAAGCTAATGCAGTGAGCGCTCAGCTACGATCTACTCTCTTCTGCAAGAAGGAAGTCAGTACCAAGACTAAGTTATCTGTGCACCGTTCAATCTTTCGACCAACTTTGTTGTATGGGAGCGAAAGCATTATGGATTCAGGTTACCTTATCAATAAGGTTGAGGTCATGGATATGAAAGTAGCTAGGATGATTGCAGGTACTAGTAGATGGGAACAATGGCAGGAGGGTGTGCACAATGAGGAAATCAAAGAAAAACTGGGAATGAACTCTATAGATGTAGCAGTCAGGGTGAACAGGCTTAGATGGTGGGATCATGTTACACACATGGGAGAAGCAAGGTTACCCAGGAGACTCATGGGTTCAGCAGTAGAGGGTAGGAGGAGTCTGGGCAGACCTAGGAGGAGGTTCCTGGATTCGGTTAAGAATGATTTTGAAGTAATAGGCTTAACATCAGAAGAGACACCAATGTTGAATAGGAGATCATGGAGGAATTTTATAAGGGGGACCATGCTCCAGACTGAAAGCTGAAAGGCATAATCAGTCTTAAATGATGGTGATGATGAATCAAACATTAAAGTCAGTTTTATCCACCTGCAGGCTGAAAATGATTTTTCAACAAATCAGAATATGATACACTGGTGATGGTATTTTCCCTAGGCTTCTAGTGTTTCAAGATAACACCTCTTTCAACCCAAAAAGAGTGTCAGTATAACCTTCCCTGCAGCTGGCTGTACCTGGAACTTATTGGGTTTTGGTGATGAATGGTATGGTGATGGTCAACTTAGCTTTCACCTCTTGTAACAATTTTTTCAAGGAAGTCTTCAGCATCTACTTCAAAGCACCTCAATAGTTCTTCACAAATGCCAACATGTTGCTATTTCAATTCTGAAGTGAAATCCTGTGGCACCCACCTTGCAGATACTTAGCAATGCACATTATACATAATGTGATGTGCTGAGCCACACTGATACATAGATTTGTGGCTATTTCATCCAACATCACACAGCAGTTTTATGTCACAATGGCTTCAGCTATTGCAATAGATTGATGTGGGTGGGGAGCATTTTCTACAGATATCACATCATTTCTATATCTCTTACTACACCCATACTCTTGTTGAAGTGATAAATATGCCCCACCATACTGGACTTCCATTCATCAGTCGATTTCAATAGACTTAGTACCTTCACTGCCCATAAAATGTGTAACAGACTGCTGTTCTTCATTGGTGCATGTTACAAGTGGGACTGCCAACTGATACTGAGGCAGTATTTGACTTTCAATATACTGCACATGTTGAGCATTCTCACAAGGAGCATGACAGCATTTCTGTTCTTTCTTCCACTCTGCCCCAATTCTGTGTAAGGCTAGTACTCAGCCTTACATATTCACAGTCATTGTGACAATTTTTCCCATTTTTCTTTGCATAAGAATTCTGTAAATAAGCCAGATAACTGATTTTCTGTAGCACTGTGCTTATGGGACGATGACCTGTAAAGTTTGATGTCAAATCTGAAATCAGACTAAGGAACAAAATGTGTGTTTTTATATCTTTGTTTATTCCATTCATGGTATCTGGATTAAGCTGGTGTATTTTTCAGTTTCTGATGTTGATGGTAATAAAGTGGTTTAAAATTATTAAAACAGTATTTGAGTGTTATTGTGCCTACTTATCTGCATGAAATTTCACACACTGGTGACCTGCAACAAGCATATTGAATTATCACTACTTTGGCAATATGCAGTGCTATGTTCATACCAAACAGTGGATCATGAAACTATAGCGGAGACACTGTAAGAACACCCTTGACAGTCACACTGCAACTAATCACAGCAAATGTCTCTATTGCGAAATTTCATTGTTGCCAGAGCTCCATAGAAGGCTACTGCTTTTTTGTCTGCAGCTGTTAGAGCTTCATATTTGAAATCTGACAACAGAGATGCAGGCTGTCAGTGATCAACTTACTCTGATTTGACTATAGATAAAAGTTATGGAGACCTTATCACTTATGGAGACCTTTCAGGTACTTTTTTTAGTAGATTACAAGATGTGATGAATGATTTGAAGCAGATTATTTGTGAGGTGAAAGGCGAAAATGATTTTATTTCTCCTGCCACATACGTGGATGAGCACATGGAACATTTACAATGAATTAGTGTGGCACAACCCTCTAGTTTTATATTATTGATGAGGTGGATCAAACTACCTCAGCACAAAGCTGTGTTCATGTGTCTGAAATGGACTGCCATGTGAAATTTCACCACCAACACTAGGCCCCATTTGTATTTCATTCTGTTTCTGTGCTGTAAATTGATCAAATGAACCCATTTCTTCTCCCATGTTGAACCTGGCTGGCCAGGTCACTCAAGAAGAATTACAGTTTATGTCTCATGCTGCACAAGATCAATGGGATTATGCATGACAGCACCACTGGATCACATAACCTTGTGCCATATGGGCATAATTTCAGTGATGTTTCTACATCATTTCATTTGTTTCCTAAACTGCTGTCATTTCAATCTAAATATCTCAGACTTTGACTGACATCACATAAACTGTCCAGACTACCCACAACATTGTCAATAATGCATCAAAATATTCTGCTTTATTGTGTCATCAGTCAATGATGTTGCCCAGTGACCTCCAATCGCTTGCAAATTTGAAGCAGTGAAGGCAGGAGAAATAAAATCATTTTCACCTTTCACCTCTCAAATAATCTCCTTCAAATCATTCATCACATCTTGTAATCTACTAAAAAAAGTTGTGCAAATCATGAAAGCAACAAGATACAGAAAAGATACAGAAAAGAAAAGACACCTTCCCAATTCTTGTGATATCTGCAGGAATTAATGGACACTATTCTTATGCATGATGACAGATTTTAGGTGCTACTGATAAGCAAGTTACCCCCTCAAATCCAAGTTTTTTTTTGTTTAAAATGAGAGTGACACGTATGATATCAAACTATAGACCACTGATGGATATTTGCACCTCTGAATCAATGCTATTACTGCTTAGGAGCCAAAAGCAGCCTGCAGCAGTGGTGTCTATTATGCACCTCATCACAGTAACTAGGAGTCACAGCATTTAGATAAACACAATGTTGCCCCCAGCTATAAACAATAGCCATCTCTCAGGATTCCTTGTAGTCAGACCATGGGAGACATTACTCAGGATTCCAACAACAGCCAGCAGATGACTTGCTAGTTTTGGTTTCATTCACACTTTGGAGGAGGTGCTTGCAAGTGCGTTACACCATGCTCATGCCCAAACACAATTCACAACCTCCTGTAGGCCTCACAGGCTGCGATAAGATGCAAGAATGTCTGCATTTTAAGCATGTGAGCCAAACTAGTTCACCTCAGTTTTCCAAGGACAGTGACAGATTGACAGAAATAAGGATCAGTATTTTTTTGTTGATTTGAGCTCCGAAGTAAGTGCAATCCCAAAGGCAGCAGCTCAGTCTGATATCTCAGGTACCCTTCCATAGCTCCTGGCGCTGAATGACACTTTATGGTACTACCAACTGACAAACAATCAATTTAAGTCTAAGACCATGTTTAGATGGAAATTCACTGTGACAGATGTCAACAAACTGCTGTTGGGTGCCATTTCCTATGTCACTTCCACCAGTGCTCTGATTTCATATATGGAATACTTTGCCATAGCAGTGATTCCATACTTGGTATTATCAGCAGACCTTCTGTTCATGCACCTCTCACACTGACAGATTCCTACATGTCACCAATAAAAGAGCTTCAGGACTCACACGGTTCACTAAAGAAGCAGCTATCTACAGCAGAACAGATGTACACAGACATCAAGGCTAAACAGTCAAATTTAGTGTATGATAACTTGGTTTTACACAGAACTTTGAAGGACAAAAGCAACGAGCTAGCTAAGGTCAAGCATCAGCTGTCATAGTTGAAGGTTAGCTCTATTTCCAACACTGAATGAGTTCTACCTAGAGGCTGGGCCTCATGCTGCTAACCTCCTACCGCCTGCGCAGCCACTGACCAAGCACGGCGTTGCTTTCCCCGGGCTACGCGCATCAGCATGTCTCCACCACGACACGAGTGGTGGGGCTGAGCTACCAGAAAATGTATTGGAAGAACCAACAATAAAGAAGAAGATTGCAAAAAACAGCCACCTTCTTCTACCCAGCCATGGCCTACAACCCCGACCACGTCACCAACTCCGGTCATCCTATTACAAGTGGTGTCAGTCGGGCAACCTGCGCATCACACACTCCTGTTACAATTGGTGACAGTAGTGGTCTTCTCCCTGGAGGAAATTGAGGCTGGTAATCAACAAGGATATGTGGCACCTGAGAAGGGCAACAATGGATCAGCAACTCCTGCAACATGACAAGTAAGTGCCAATTTTTCATTTGGTGGTATGTCTGAACCTGTACCATAGTCTGTCTTCCCTTCCTGTTCTTCTTTTTGGGCTTACTGTTATCTTGATTTGATAACTGGTAGTAATGGAACAGTCTGTGTCAGCAGAGATGGCCATTCAGCAGCTACTTGAGCGAGTGTAAGAATTAGGGATAGAGCTTGCTCGGTCTAAAGAAGCGAGCAAGGAACGGTTTCCTGTTAATGCAGTAATTCTTGACACTAATGCTGCATCTTTGGTCACCCCTTCCTCGGGAAAAGCTGGGGAGGATGTTATGATTTTTTTTGAGAACCTTAGCATGGCCGCTAAATTGGGAAATTGGGGAGCAGAAACATTTTTGCATGTGGCTAAGTTGAAAGTAAGTGGGGATGCCAGAGTGTATGTTACATGCCATGAAGAATTAAGGGATGCTTGGACATTTGAAATATTCAAAAAAGGGTTGCTGGAAAGGTATCAGAGGAAAAATACGTCTAGATATTATTGGGAACAATTGAATAGAATGTATCAAAGGAATGGGGAATCAATAGAAGATTTTGTAGATCGAATTCAAAAAATTAATGTTATTACCTATGAGCTAATGGATTCCAATAGAGTTAATGAAGCCATTCTGCAGGAAGCTGAGCAGAGGGCACTAGACGCATTTTTGTGGGGAATACAACCCAAAACCTCCCGCAAGATTAGGATGGAATTCCCTAAGACTCTCAATGAGGCAGTCGGAATTGCTGTGGCGTCAGAGGAAGTTGAAGCAGTAACAAAGACGTGGGACATGAAAGCAGTGTTTAATGCAGAAATAAAATGTTTCAGATGTGGTCGGATGGGACACATTAGGTGCGATTGCAAGGAAGTGCAGTGCAGGAAATGCAGGCGTTGGGGTCATCAGGAGCGTAATTACAATGGGTCCTGGCAGAAAAATGATAGGAAACTGCAAGGTGGGCCTCACCCCCCCCCCCCACCCCCCCTCAGTTGAACGGGACAACACCCCCGGTAAGGATTAATGCTAATGCAGAATCAGTGGCAGACTTTTTTCTGACTGGCTTGGTGAGGGGCAGACCTTGAAAATTTTTATTGGATACCGGGTCTCAGGTATCCATGGCAAGTAGAAATGTACTGTAAAGTAGAATTAAAACCACCATGCTGGGCATTAAGTGGTGTGGGTGGGGAACAGGTGAAGTCACTCGGATCAGCGGTGTTAAACTTCCGAGTGTAAATGAGGAACTTCCACGTGAAGGTAGAGGTTCTTCCAGTTGTTGGCAGCAGCTATAATGTCATACTCGGATCAGATTTCCTGGTTGTGCATCACACAAAAGTTAACCTGGAATGGCGTACAGTAGAACTGGACAGAATACAATTTTGCCTAGGTTCTGTGGCCGAAAAACCATTACTGTCGCAAGGAATCGCCCAGACATCGTGTGGGCCACCTAAACTGCATACAAGGTCCCTTAGGGTTAAATTGTGGGATACTATACCAAAGGGTACAGGGAGAACAATCTGGGCAGATGTTGGAGCTAGCGTGCCAGTAAATACGTTGTGTGTCATTGAACCTTTCTCTGAGAATGAGCCACTGGATAAAATGAAGTGTTTTACACGCCGTAGCGTGTCCTACATGTGGGAGATAGAAGGAAAAAAGGTTATGCCTGTCAGAATTGATAATTTTGGCCTTGAAGAGGTGCAGTTAGCACAGGGTAGTGTAATAGTGAATCTGGAGATAATAGGTGAAGATGAACTGGATAAGGATTTCACAGCAGATTACTCAATACCGGAAGAGTCTGTCAGCTGGTCCACACTGAGGGGTAAAGTAGCACACTTAGAACGGCAAGACAGAGAAGTCATGGAGAACCTTTTGACGGAATATAAAGGGTTATTTAGTTCTTATGGTCCACTGCCTGCTACACCATTAGTTCAGCATTATATCCCCACTGGGAATGAAGCACCAGTATATAAACATCCATATTGTGTTCCAAAAAGTTTATCACCTGTAATGGAAGAATTTATTAATCAATAGCTTAGGGATGGGATAATAGAAACCAGTAGTAATCCCTGGTCCACTCCTGTCATAATAGTGGGTAAAAAATCACCTTAAGGGGGCAAGGCATATCGTTTTTGTTGTGATTATCATTTCCTGAATCAAAAAACTGTATCAGATGCATACCTAATGCCTAATATCACTGAAACTCTGGATAATTTGGGTCAGTGTCAGTTCTTCATGACCTTGGATCTTTGAAGCGGGTACCACCAGTTGGAGGTCGCCCTGGAAGACCGACCGAAGACAGCTTTTTCAACACCTACAGGTCATTTTCAGTATTGGCGAATGCCTTTTGGACTCAAAAATGCTCTGGCAACCTTCCAACAGTTACTAGATAGCGTGTTACAAGGGCTGAAACCTAATCAGTGTATGGTATACTTGGACGACATAACTGTTTTCTCAAAGGACGTGCAAGAACATGTGCACCGTTTGCGTGAAGTTTTCGACTGTCTGAAAGCAGCGGGGTTAACTCTTCATATCGAAAAATGTCATTTTTTTTTGCAAAAAGTCCGTTATTTAGGTCATATCATAGGACAGGAGGGTGTCCGCATGGATCCAAAACTTGTAGAGGTGGTAATGAATTTTCCAACACCTACAAAAGTAAAAGAGTTGCAGTCTTATTTAGGTCTCACCAATTTTTACAGGAGGTATATTCCAAAATTTGCAGAAATTGCGAGGCCCCTCATGCAGTTGTTGAAGAAGGGAGCAAAATTTCACTGGTCAGCAGAATGTGAAGAGGCTTTTCAAAAGTTAAAAAATTTGTTAACTACTAGTCCTGTTTTGGCTTTTCCAGATTTTAGTAAACAGTTTATATTATCTTGTGACTCTAGCAATTTTGCTTTGGGTATTGTATTACCTCAGGAAATAGATGGGCAGGAACACCCAATAGCATATGCTTCCAGACAGCTAAACAATGCAAACAAAAATTACTCAACAACCGCAAAGGAGTTATTGGCATTAATTTTCGGAATAACCTATTTCCGGTTTTATTTGTATGGATGACTTTTCAAGGTGATTACTGACCATGCAGCACTTAAGTGGTTGTTAGGGCTTAAAGACCCAATGAGTAGATTAACTAAGTGGGCTATGCGTCTTAGTGAGTACAATTTTGAAGTGATTCATCAACCAGGTAAATCGCACGGAAACGCGGATTGTCTGAGTCGTAAAGTATGCACCATGGAATGCACAAGAATGAATGAGAACGAATGGGAGGAGGCACAAACCACCGACACAGATTGTCAATGATTTACCTTGCAGCGACAGTTCATTATAGAAGATGGGATATTGTACCTTAAAACTAGGAACGGTCCACGTATAGTCGTACCAGATAAATTGCGAAGCAAAATTTTAAGGCAAGCTCATGATTCAATGTTTTATGGTCATTTGGGCTGAAGAGCAACATAAAGGAGGGTAGCACAGAGTTATTGGTGGTCAATGCGTAGGCAAGATGTTGATCAGTACATAAAGAATTGCATTCCGTGTTCTCAACGGGCGGAATTGAGTCATCAGAAAATTGTGTTGCAACGACTACCGGAAGCAGATAGACCTTTTCAATTACTTGGCTTAGACATCTTGGGACCGTTTGTGCAAACACCAGCGGGTAATCACTATGTTTTAACAATAATAGATCATTTTTCGCACTATGTGTCTGTGACAGCTATTCTGGACCAGCAAGCCGAAACAGTGGCTCACGCCATGGTACATCAATGGATATTGAAATTCAGAACACCTGAAACTATAATTACAGATCAAAGGACAAACTTTATGTCCAATTTGATGAAACAGTTACGCAAGTTGTTGCATGTAAAGAAATTGAGAACGAGCGCGTTACACCCACAAGCTAATGGTTGGACCGAGAGAGTTCATTGTACAATAGCTAAGATGTTAAGTTATTATGTAAATTCGCAACACAACAATTGGGATACACTATTGCCTACTGGCATTCGTAACTGCGGCGTATAACTCAAAAGTGCATGAAAGTACAGGATTGTCTCCGTATGAAGTACTGTTCGGTCGGAAGATGCCATCTCCGTTTGAATTGCTCAAGACCCCACCAGGAACCGATATTTTGGTTGTTAAGGATTTATCCAGGAAGTTGAAAACAATCTGGTGGCAGGTGAAAAAAATGAACACTAAAGCATTAGAGAGACAGGACAAAGTTGACAACAGAAAGGTAGCTTTACCCAAATATCATGTAGGACAATGGGTGATGATGACCAATCCATATGTGCCAAAACGCAAAACGAAAAAATTTGTATCCCATTATCAAGGTCCTTTCCAGGTGATTAAGATGACATCGCCGGTGAATGTAAAATTACAGCTTCCAACTTGCCCTACTATTGTGCATGTGAGCTGAATTAGGCCTTTTAGGGGGAATTTTGAGGAACTTCCTCCATTGTCTGCAGTAACTTCTAGTGGAGAGAAAGATGAATCTAAGAAAAAGAATAAGAAAGAAGTAGATAAACAAGAGTTTGTTTGTGGATCTGAAAATCTGAATACATTAAAATTTTGTGAGGTATATCTCAAAAGGTCTCAGTAGTGATCAAGAGCTATCTTAGCAACAACAGACAAGAATGTAGTACATGTAGGAGGGGGGGGGGGGGGACACATACTTCAAAAGATGCTGAAGGGAAGATTTAGCTGGGCTGAGCTGGACCAGTGTGGACAGCAACAGAAAGGTAGGTCTTTGAGGACAACATCATGCTTGCTGACAAAGGAATAACTGTAGGCAGATTATTAACAGTTTTCCCCATGGAAGCTGCATTGAATCATATTATTTTTCTTTCTTTTCTTTTCTTTTCTTGTACATAAGCTATATGTAAACTGAGTGAGCTATAAATCAAAGTAAATTAATGAGTTGTTTTGTGGGAAGGACAATGTTTTGATGGATCATTAAATGTCTGTATGAAACAAAGTAAGAAATACACTCTTCAATTTATTAATTCATGTACCTTCACCCTTTTGTTTCGGGAAGTGGTAGCTACGGATGTATGCTGGGCTCTGTCACACCAGCATTGATAAAAATGTGTATTGTAACTGTTCATTAAAAGTAGTATACAAAGTTAGTAGAAAACGATTATTTATTCATATGATTATAAGTTCAACACTTATCTAGTCATCATATCACTCACTGCTGAGATCCTGCATCAAGAGGTTTGGTGCAGACAAGAATAATTAATGCCTACCTGTAGGAGCATTCCTACATTGACATTGTCTCACTCAAGACGAAACATGATGGAATTAATGTGAAGGTAATGACTCAGACTTGCTAGGCACCTATTGAAATTGGTTTACTTATGCTAAAAACATTGTGCTTCATGTGTTTAAGGACTTATAGACAGATCGACAATTTCAATGGTTGCAGTGATATTTGGTACCATACACTACTGGAAGCAGCAGTATGTAATGCAAATTATATTTACTGACATTGAATGTAATGACATTCAAGGTGATTGATACTGGTATCAGTTAGAGTTCACCCAAGATTGCGGACAGATTCATAAATAACCTTCAAAATTTTCTCAACTATTCTTTCCAATCAAGTTTTCCAATTATTCAAACAATTATTAATCCATTTACATTTCCACATCATTATACAATGGCACCCATGACAGGATGGCACCTAGAAAAATATGAACAGATCTGTCAATAATTGAGATAAAATTTTTTGAGATAAATCATTCATATTATTGTTACAAGGAACTAATAAAACTTTCATTGTATTTGTTACATGTCCATGAGATTGGGAATGATAAAACCACTGAAGAAGCAAATTAAAATTAAATTCTGCCTTCAAATGAGATGATCCAGGAATGCTGATTTTCAGCGGTAAAGCTAGGAAGCTGTTACATTGTATGCTTATGTGGCCACACTTGGAACCGTCTCTCTGGCAGTAGATTATCTCTTTTCCTTCCAATTACTATCCTTTATGGAAGCTGCATTTCTACAGAAAAGATGAAAACTTGTACGAAGTCATCATTAAAGTGCTAGATAAGTCATTAATTATCTATAAAACTGTGTCATATAATAATCAGTTCATTCGTGAATATGCAGCTGAACCTATTTTAATTGAAATGTACTGATACAGATAAAATTTCATTCTTGGAAAAATTTATTCATAATTTTGTTAAAAACTATTCACAATGAGTCAAAGGAAATTATCATTGTTGAAAATTCATTACAAAATGCAATATGCCTAGATGGAAATCCGAGCTTGACAACAGTTAAAGATCATGAGCCAACTTGTGAACTGGCCAATGGCAATCAAAACAATGAGGTTCATGTCCAACTATCAATAAATGGTGACATTGGTAATATAACTAATCATGAGGCCACTTTTATGATGCTTGGTGGGACAATTTCTCAGTTCTCACCAGGAAACATTTTTTCAAATAGTGAAACTGAAGTGTGCAACATTGAAAATTCCTTTGATTACTTACTCACAACATCGTCAAAGCAAGAACAGGAAACAATTCATACAAACAATGTAAATACTAGTGAGACACACAATTTGACATACCTCTTGCAACAAATAACACAATAGTTCACAAAACAACAGGAATTTCGGGGAAGTGTAACACAACAACTTAAGGGAATGACACAGCAGTTCACAAAACATCAGGAAAATATAGGACAACAGTTTACACAGCAAAATCGGGAATTTAATGGTTTCAAGAATAGTATTAGTCAACAGTTCAGTGAGGTGAGCAAAACTATATGCACTGAATTATCTGACAAACTATCTGGGAAGTTGATAGAGCTAGGTAAACAACTAAAACAAGAAATAATTACTGACATATTCCACACTATAAGTATGTTAACAGGAAGAGTATCATTTGTAGACAATAAACAGGAACAACTTGCAGGTGAGTTACAAAACCTTAGTCAAGTGTATTCTAAAATTCAGGAGTCGCAATCCCAAGTGGACGTTTTGGTAAAAAATGTGACGGGTTCAGTCAGTGAGCTGCAAGATGTTTGCAAAAACTTACCTACAGAAGTAGAAAAAGTTAAGTCTAAGAGCAGACCAGTTAATTTTAGTCAAAATTTTACCAAAAAAACAGAGAGGTAAAATATATGCAAATGTAAAGGAAATAACTGAAAAAGTTGAAGACGGCATGCTGGATAAGGGCAGCACCCTTGTTGAAAAAGTAGAATCAGAGTGCAAGATTTATATACACTCCTGGAAATGGAAAAAAGAACACATTGACACCGGTGTGTCAGACCCACCATACTTGCTCCGGACACTGCGAGAGGGCTGTACAAGCAATGATCACACGCACGGCACAGCGGACACACCAGGAACCGCGGTGTTGACCGTCGAATGGCGCTAGCTGCGCAGCATTTGTGCACCGCTGCCGTCAGTGTCAGCCAGTTTGCCGTGGCATACGGAGCTCCATCGCAGTCTTTAACACTGGTAGCATGCCGCGACAGCATGGACGTGAACCGTATGTGCAGTTGACGGACTTTGAGCGAGGGCGTATAGTGGGCATGCGGGAGGCCGGGTGGACGTACCGCCGAATTGCTCAACACGTGGGGTGTGAGGTCTCCACAGTACATCGATGTTGTCGCCAGTGGTTGGCGGAAGGTGCACGTGCCCGTCGACCTGGGACCGGACCGCAGCAACGCACGGATGCACGCCAAGACCGTAGGATCCTACGCAGTGCCGTAGGGGACCGCACCGCCACTTCCCAGCAAATTAGGGACACTGTTGTTCCTGGGGTATCGGCGAGGATCATTCGCAACCGTCTCCATGAAACTGGGCTACGGTCCCGCACACAGTTAGGCCATCTTCCGCTCACGCCCCAACATCGTGCAGCTCGCCTCCAGTGGTGTCGCAACAGGTGTGAATGGAGGGACGAATGGAGACGTGTCGTCTTCAGCGATGAGAGTCGCTTCTGCCTTGGTGCCAATGATGGTCGTATGCGTGTTTGGTGCCGTGCAGGTGAGCGCCACAATCAGGACTGCATATGACCGAGGCACACAGGGCCAACACCCGGCATCATGGTGTGAGGAGCGATCTCCTACACTGGCCGTACACCACTGGAGATCGTCGAGGGGACACTGAATAGTGCACGGTACATCCAAACCGTCATCGAACCCA
Organism: Schistocerca cancellata; assembly: GCF_023864275.1. Classification (NCBI taxonomy): domain Eukaryota; kingdom Metazoa; phylum Arthropoda; class Insecta; order Orthoptera; family Acrididae; genus Schistocerca; species Schistocerca cancellata. The sequence goes on along the minus strand of NC_064626.1, from coordinate 383,842,939 downwards.
TCGTTCTACCATTCCTAGACCGGCAAGGGAACTTGCTGTTCCAACAGGACAATGCACGTCCGCATGTATCCCGTGCCACCCAACGTGCTCTAGAAGGTGTAAGTCAACTACCCTGGCCAGCAAGATCTCCGGATCTGTCCCCCATTGAGCATGTTTGGGACTGGATGAAGCGTCGTCTCACGCGGTCTGCACGTCCAGCACGAACGCTGGTCCAACTGAGGCGCCAGGTGGAAATGGCATGGCAAGCCGTTCCACAGGACTACATCCAGCATCTCTACGATCGTCTCCATGGGAGAATAGCAGCCTGCATTGCTGCGGAAGGTGGATATACACTGTACTAGTGCTGACATTGTGCATGCTCTGTTGCCTGTGTCTATGTGCCTGTGGTTCTGTCAGTGTGATCATGTGATGTATCTGACCCCAGGAATGTGTCAATAAAGTTTCCCCTTCCTGGGACAATGAATTCACGGTGTTCTTATTTCAGTTTCCAGGAGTGTATAAAAGTCAAAATAGATTATTGGAAAGATAAATGTTTATGATACAGGGAAATGCAGTAAACTTATATTTAAAAGGGAAGTAGTGGAATGAATATTACAGGAAATAAAGAAAAGTGCAGATGTAATAAGTATCCAAGTTTGAAAAGCCTAAGAAAGGATAAAGAACTTTTAGTTAAAACAAAAATATGTATCTTATGTAAAAGATTTAAACTTCATAAACATGATACTTACAATCAAAATATTGTTGTCCAGATATTTCACAATGTTCTCTCTTTCAAACAACAATATGTTTTTTAACAAGTTGCTGCAGCTACTATGCGAGCAATACAACAAAGTTAACAGGGGGAAATTTTAAATGTTTTAAAAATTTATAGGTTGCTGACCATTATGTTATCAGATACTATGTCATAATTTAGATAACTATCTTGATGTTTCCATCTGTATTGTCATAAGGGTAAGATTCCACTAATGTCACACACATTATTTTCTTACTGATATGAGATTACTTGGAACACGTAAGGCAGCTATCTGAAAAATAGATACACCTTTTGCAAATTGTAATGAATCAACTATACATAATAATTGTTATTCATGGAAAGTATTCTTGCTGGCCCATATAAATGAATTACATCTGAAACAGCACAGCAACATTTGAAAATACTAATTGAAATTTAAAATGAATGAATAATTTTACTTTTTGAGCCACATTGACCTTGGAGATGTCATGTTATACCTTAAGTTACTATCATGTGAATCTTCTTTTATGGTTATGCAAATCTTTGATGGTCCTGTTCTATCATTACAATTTTTAGTGGGTCACTTGAAGCCATAAGCCTTTAGCCTCTGATTTTGTTTAGATTCATTGATGACATCTTTGCTATATGGACTCATTGTCAGGCTCACTCATTAAAATTCTTGGAATCTCTAAACAAACTCTCTCAATTAAATTTCACATGATCTTATTCCAGATCCCATATCACTTTCCTTGATGATGATTTCATCTTCACCTAAGGTTAGCTACATGTTCCTGTTCACATTAAACCTATGAATAAACAACAGTACTTACATTTTCGCAGTTGCCATTCTTTCCATGTCATATGGTCCCTCCCACAAATCCTTGGCATCTGAGGCAAACACTTTTGTTCAGATGCAGACTCTTTACCATAATACACCACCATTCTCACCTCAGCCTTCACTGGACATGATTACCCCAACAGCAGATTTCCTGGGCTGTAACGTACAATCCTGCCACTGCTGATCCCTCCAAAACACAAATTAGGAGCACACCACTTGTCACTCAGTATTATCCTGGTCTTGAATGTATTAATCAGCCATTTCAACAAGCCTATGACTTCCTAAAATCATGCCCTGAAATGAAGTCAATTCTGTCTGACATTTTACCCACCTAGAATAGCTTTTTGTTGTCCTCCCAATCTCTGCAATATTCTTGTCAGACCCTATGGTCCTTCTGCATTGATCTTCCTACCCTATGGCTCCCACCCATGTGACTGTCTCTGCTCTGAGACTTGCCCTGTGCACCATCCTACAACCACCTATACCAGCCCTGTAACTGACAAAACATATACTACTAAAGGGAGACCAACAGGTGAAATGACACATGTTGTATACCAGCCACTAGGTAAACACTGTTTAGCCTTTTACTTTGGCATGACTACCACACAAGTTATCAAATATGATGTATGGGCATAGGCAGAGAGTGTGTACTAACAACACACAATATCCTGCTGCAGATCATGCTCTACGACTTGAAAATTGTGATCTCAGCACCTGTTTCACCACAAGTGGATTCCTCCCCCAGATGCCAGATTCTCAGAACTACATAGGTTGGAACTGGTACTACAAAATGTGCTTAATTATTCCCATCCATCAGGACTTAATTTATTTTAATTTCTTTGGTCTCAACAGTTCTTCACAGTAGCTATTCCTTTCCTCACTCCCTTTATAATTTTCTACATCTTTTATTTGTGACCTGTATACTTTCACTACCATATCTTTCTCCTTTAAGCTCTCAGGTTCTCAAATCTCATCCAATGCACTCCCCAATGACCAGTCTTTCCTACTCATACTATCTGCTAAGTCTCCTCTCACCCACGGTTTTGTGCAACTTTTCCAACTTTATCCCTTTTTCTGAAACCTCACTAATCCTTCTACTTTGTAGCTATTCCATCCCGTTCAAACCACCTGCCAGAAGAAGGAGCCACTGGCTTATACAACTTGCAAACTTTAACACTTCTTTTATGTGTGTTCCCCTCCTATTGCCTGGTGAGTGGATTTTTTACCCATCCAATTGCATTATATTTCCAAAATTTGATTATTTTCATTAATATAACATATTTTCAAACAGAAAACTCAATCTTTCTCAAAAACCTAATGTAAATGTTACTGAAAAATCCATAACATATTCAAAGAGCCTGACGAATTAGGGTAAAAATCTTATGAAGAAAACAAGATTCATCCAAGGATGAGTACTAAGTTATTAATTTTCATCTGAAATATTATGAAGTTTTTTAAAGATGTTTCAGTGTCAATATTCCAAAAACAATTTTATAGTATAATTCACTGAACAAATATGTAAAAAACAGATAAAAAATTCATCAAATAATGATGTAAATCAATGTTCATACTTTATCTTAAATTTTAAGCTTAATTTTGTACATGGAAAAAACTGTCAATTATCTAAAGGAAATCATATTTTCTCTGAAATATTTAACTGAATTATCATTCTGAGCATAAAATTACTGGTATTATCTAGCTATAAGAGGACTGAAATTTCATTTACTGAGTTTTCTTGTATTATTTAAAAGTTTTGTGTGCATATAATTGCCAAGATTTACAGGCTAGACTTTGTACACCATACTCTTGCTGTTGTCCTTGCTATTCAGGTAATTTATTTCAACCACACAGTGGTTACCATTTTTTGTGGCCTTACTGCAAGATTTATTTAAGTGGTTTGTAAAGAAAAAAAGTTTCTTAGTATTATTTTATGTAATGTCAAACCTTTCAGGTAATAGCCTAAAGATGGCAAATTTTACAACTAAAAGCCTCTAGAACATTCAACTTTGAAGAAGACTTGCCTTAAAGAAACTACTTTTCAGATGTGACAACTAAAGTCACACAACATTGAACAATTTTTGTGTCCAATATTTTGTGAGGGGGATATTTTCATAGAATGTGGCGTAAAGAAACTTTTTCTTCAATAAGCAAAGTTTATGATACCACTCAAATTTCAACATTATTTGAACTTGTTTCCATTGTCAGATTATATGAAACATTTCTAAAGATACTAGTGAATGTATCTAGCTCTTGAACACAAAATTTTCCATAGTTATAAATTTTATTTATGTGTCGATAGGTTTTGCACCCAAAGAAATATGTCAAAAATCAGTGTTCACAAATCCTTCAGCAAATCTACTTCAAAACAAACTATAATATTTACTGTTGTTTTTAACACTCATTTCTAGTATCAGTTAAAACATATGTCACAAATTATAGCATTTATATGTTGCTAATTGACAGTAACATTGATATTATATTTTAACAGAAAATATGAAAACTCAATAATTACAAATGTTCAAACTTTTATCATGAACTATCTGTCTTAAAATCATTAACTAAATAAATAATACGAGGAAACAGTCACTAAATTACAGCTGAAATGTAGTATCAAACAGGAAATCAAGCTAGCATTATTCCAGCTAACAGAATGCTCAAGAAATATTGAGAAACTCTCTGTCACTCTACATTATTGTTTGCACAATGCCAATTGTGGCAATCGTATCAGAGTTAGTTTTGTGCCAGCACATGTCCTGATCTCAGGAGACATGAAGTAATGTCAAAGCATAACAAGTTTTCAAAAACACTGATTTTGATGTCATCCTGTGATGTGATGAAAAACATGCTTATGTAACATGGAGAGATCAATAAAAATCATGGTTTAATAGAAAAACACAGACTCCAGGCAGACTTATTCAACAACCTGGGACCTATTCTGAGGATTGCACCACACTTCCACTGGATGCCAAAGCCAATAAAAAGATTAGACACTCGCATTTACTTTGTTGTGACACTTTTACCTTTGGACTTATAGTTCCATGGCACGACACCAGTTCGTGATTTGTATATTTTGTCATTGAAGTATAAACTGACAAAGGGGAATAGCATCTAACCACCAGTGCTTTATACAAACAAACTCTTATGTTATTGTCTGACGTTGTTCTTTATGTGCCATCTGTGTGCAAATACGTGCTCCATAAGTCAACAGACTTTGAATTCAAGAAGTTTTGAACAGTGATGCTATTAACAATAATTCGTCTGAATTTTGAGATCATCTTAGATTGCTAATGATTGAATCTACAATTTCCAAGGCAGTGATAAAATGTGTGGTTCATTCAATTGCCTTACACAATAAGTGCTGCTTTGATTTCAAGTAATGCAAACCTGGACTCTCACTTTCTCTTTGATAAGCAATTTCATAATATTTTGTTCCACAACAAAACATTTGGGGTCCTCCAAACCAGCAATGGCATTGCATGTTGTAATGGGACACCCTCCTCTAATGCTACCTTTTTTTAAAGAAGTAACCGATACCATGTATATTGTCGATTCTTCTATAGGTGATCATTCTCAGTTATTTCACTGAATAAACTTCATATGATTTTGTATATGATGTGTTATGTTTTGGGTTAAAATATGTAAAAAGAAATCAATTTGTTAGTACTCTGTACGTAAAATTAAAATTCTTCTTCTTTTAGAAATATTTGAAATTAGAAATTTTGGCATATTTAAAATTCATATTATTAATTACACAATCTAACAGTAATTACTAAATTTATTTCTGAATTCGTTTCTAAAATGATAATATATCTTGGTGATGATACTTGTTTCTCATCAAGAAAGTTTGTAAACTCTTTTGTTTTGTAAACTCTTTGGAATACTGTGAGCGCCGCAGAATGTTGGGAGTATGGACATGCCTCCAATGGAAGTAGACGTTTTTCTGAGTTTGTCAACAACAATGGAAAATCCAGAATGGAATGTAACAATACCAGAGAAGGAAAGTTGCCACTCACCATATAGCGGAGATGCTGAGTCACGAAAGGCACAATAAAAAGATTCACAAAATCATAGCTTTCGGCCATTAAGGCCTTTGTCAGCAGCAGACACACATACACACACGCCAACACACACTCACACAAATGAAACTTGCACACACGTCTGGAGTCTCAGAGAGCTGAAACTACACTGCGAGCAGCAGCACCAGTGCATGACGGGAGTGGCGAATGGGGGGGTGTAAGGAGGAGGCTGGGGTGGGGAGGGGGAGGGATAAGGGATAGTGTGGTGGGAGTGGCATACAGTGAAGTGTTGCAGTTTAGACGGAGGGCAGGAGAGAGGGTGTGCCGGGGAGGGGGGGGGGGGGGGAATAGTAAGTAGCAGAAAAGAGAGAAATAAAAATAAAAATAATTAAAAGACTGGGTGTGATGGTGAAATGACAGCTGCATAGTGTTGGAATGGGAACAGGGAGAGGGCTGGATGGGTGAGGACAGTGACTAACGAAGGTTGAGGCCAGGAGGGTTACGGGAAAGTAGTATGTATTGTAAGGAAAGTTCCCACCTGCGCAATTCAGAAAAGCTGGTTTTGGTGGGAAGGATCCTTATGGCACAGGCTGTGAAGCAGTCACTGAGATGAGGGGTATCATGTTTAGCAGTGTGTTCAGCAACAGGGTGGTCCACTTGTTTTTTGGCCACAGTTTGTCGGTGGCCGATCATGCAGACACTCAACTTGTTGGTTGTCATGCCTACATAGAATGCAGCACAGAGGTTGCAGCTTAGCTTGTAAATCACGTGCCTGGTTTCAGAAGTAGCCCTGCCTTTGATGGGATAGGTGATTTTAGTGATTGGACTGGAGCAGGTGGTGGTAGGAGGATGTATGGGACAGGTCTTGCATGTAGATCTATTATAGGGGTATGAGCCATGAGGTAAGGGTTTGGGAGCAGGGGTTGTGTAAGGATGGACGAGTATATTGTGTAGGTTCGGTGCACAGTGGAATACCATGGTAGGAGGAGTGGGAAGGATAGTGGATAGGACATTTCTCATTTCAGGGCATGATGAGAGGTAATCAAAACCCTGGCAGAGAATGTAATTCAGATGCTCCAGTCCCGGATGGTACTGAGTTACGAGGGGAATGCTCCTCTGTGGCCAGACTGCGGGACTTTGGGAGGTGGTGGGAGACTGGAAAGATAAGGCATGGGAGATTTGTTTTTGTACAAGGATGGGAGGATAATTACGGTCAGTGAAGGCTTCAGTGAGGCCCTCAGTATTTTTAGAGAAGGACTGCTTGTCACTGCAGATGCGATGACCATTGGTGGCTAGGCTGTATGAAACGGACTTCTTGGTATGGAATGGGTGGCAGCTGTCGAAGTGGAGGTACTGCTGGTGGTTAGTAGGTTTGATATGGATGGAGGTACTGATGTAGCCATCTCTGAGGTGGAGGTCAACATCTAGGAAGGTGACTTGTTGGATTGAGTAGGACCAGGTGAAGCAAATGGGGGAGAAGTTGTTGAGGTTCTGGAGGAATGTGAGGACACCTTATTCACATTCCTCCAGAACCTCAGCAACTTCTCCCCCATTTGCTTCAAATGAAAAATTGATAGCCCGAGTTGACAACTATTTTGCAGGCCTGGAGGACACTCATTTTTGAGATGGGATCAACAGACTAGAACATCATTGGACCAAGCGCATTAATCTACATGGAGACTTCATTGAAAAATAAAAAAAAAATTTCAGTGATGTAAGAACTTTTTTTCTATTCCATTCCAAGAACTTTTCAAACCACCCTTGTAGCAATAAATCAAGAGCTCCATTTACAAAATTTGTACATCCACAGCAAACACATGGTGATGATATTGGCTAACAGCAAGCATACCAAGGTTTCCATCAAACATTTCAAGCTGGCCTATCCATTCCAGGCAGTGGGTGGTGTGGTTTGGGCTCCATATCATCACCCAATGCCTACATAAGGTCACATAGCAGCTGTTAACCTGATATTGTCACTACACCAGTCTCTACTCCCATCGGCTTTGTTGAACGATGTGACTGCTGACAAGACTACACCATCACCAGATCAATCATCACAGAATAATCGCCCAGTTTCTCCTACTTCACATCCAGTTTACATAGGGCCTTGTGGGACAGAGGGCATAAATATCACTTCAATCCAGGAGCAGTGGGGGTATGAGGGGGGTGAGGGGTGTTGTGTGCTGATGCAGTTAGTCAAAGACTACGACCAGAAGACTGGAGTATAGAGTAAGTCTGTTTCTGAACTCTTTTATTTACTTTTAGTGCTTGTTTTCCCTGTAAGTATGTAGCATGTTATGTTTTAGTGAGTATTTTCTTTGTAGTGTCACATGTATTCAGTTTGCAATTTCATAAAATGTGCGTTTCAGATATCATTAGTGATTTACTGGGGTTTAACGTACCAACATTTGTATTTACAAAAATATTCATACTAATCAATATATGTGTTTCATTTTATTAGTTTACACAGAAAACTACAAACACAACACATAGGAACTGTTTGATACATGACTTTTATATTTACAAAGATGTAATGCAAACTGCTTACCTCGCCCATTTGTGAAACTGCAGGTCTTTTGGTAGCACAATACTTAGATATATGATGCTTTAGGTGTGCAGCCAGATATTGCAATCTGAGAAGCAAAATTTTTAGAATTATGTTATAGAGCTGACAAGTATGTTAATTTGATTCAGTGTTCATGTACAAGACTTCTCAATTTAATACAATGTTTTCCCAATGAGGATCTCTGGCAATTTAATCAAACTGCATTTATATTACAGGCACACATCAAGTAACTCTAGTTATCAAGAACAATTACATTCACTAAATAATAATAATAATAATAATAATAATAATAATAAAGCCATGACGGAGCAGACAGCTCAGTAAACTATGGAGTCAATCCCTCACAGGTCGGTAATGGGATCGCTTCTTTTTCTGATGATTAGCACAATGGACTCACATTCAGAATGATGATGGTCAAATCCCCATTCTGCCTTCCAGCCTTAGATTTTCTGTGATTTCCCTACATTGCTCCAAGTACATGACAGGATGGTACCTTTGAATAGGACATGGCCAGTTCCCTCTCCAATCCTTTTGCAAAATGGGCAAGTGGTTCACCTCTAAATGACTGTGCTGTGGGCAGAATGTTAAATTCTAATCTCCCTTCCTCCTTCTCCTGATTTATATGGATGTGTATGTGGATGTGATTATATAAAACATTTGTTTGCAGATAAGTAAATGGTTAACAAAAAACCAACTCATTAATAAACTACAGGAAAACCAAATCAATAAATTTTCATACTAGTCAAAATAATAATCTGTGTATTCCTGATGTTTCCATCATGCTCAATCAATTGTAAACAAAGAAGCAACAATGTTGATGGGTATTTGAATGCAAAGAGACTTAAACTAGGACAAATATATTGAAATATATTCAAAGCTGAGTGTAGGCTGCTACTATTAAAGGGTTCTAAAAGAGCTGAGTACATGCTGCTATTTAAGGGTTCTAAAACAGTGCATAAATGAGCATTTACTAATGAGTGTTTACTATATTTAATGTGTATTAGAAATACAGCTCATATTTTGGAGAGTTTCTCCAGTAGCTCAGGGGCTCTTCAAAACCCAAAAAAAGTGTCATCTTTAGCTTTTGTTGTCCTGCTGTCCTCAGGTGCATATAATACTAAAAACATCAAAAAAAGTTTTGCATCACCCCGGTTCCCAGAACTCCGGAGGATAGACATTGACTGTGGATATTGACTGTTCAGAGATGTCACTAAACCTGGACAAAGATGTAAGCAAGCATGCGTGAGCAGCGCCTATTAGATGGAGAGGGTCCAACAGCTGATCAATTCCACTCATTCCACCAGGAAGCAGGTAAACAGCTCGTGTTGCCTGTAGTGCAACCATGCCTAGACACTCAATACCACAGTTCAATCATGTCCACATTGTTACTTTGTGCCAGGAAGGGCTCTCAATAAGGGAAGTGTCCAGGCGTCTCGGAGTGAACAAAAGCGATGTTGTTCAGACATGGAGGAGATACAGAAAAACAGGAACTGTCAATGACATGCCTCACTCAGGCTTCCCAAGGGCTACTAAAGCAGTGGATGACCACTGTCTGTGGACTATGGCTTGGAGGAACCATGACAGCAATGCCACCACGTTGAATAATGCTTTTTGAGAAGCCACATAATGTCATTTTAAAGAGTCAAACTGTGTGAAATAGGCTTCATGATGTGCAACTTCACTCCTGACATGCATGACGAGTTCCATCTTTGAAACCATGACACCATACAGCACAGTACAGATGGTCCCAACAACATGCCGATGAGTGTCGCATATGCCTTCAACCAGAAAATCATCAGAGATGTGTTTGGAGGCAACCCAGTCAGGCTGAAAGCCTTAGACACACTGTCAAGTGAGTGCAGCAAGGTGTAGGTTCCCTGATGTTTTGGGGTGGGATTATGTGGGGCCAACATATGCTGCTAGTGGTCATGGAAGGTGCTGTAATGGATGTACGATACGTGAATGCCATCCTCCGAACTTTAGTGCAACCATATCGGCAGCCTACTGGCGAGGCATTCATCTTCATGGATGGCAATATGTGCCCCCATCATGCACATCTTGTGAATGACTTTCTTCATGATAACAACATCGCTCGACTAGAATGGCCAGCATGTTCTCCAGACATGAACCCTATTGAACATGTCTGGGATAGATTTAAAAGAGCTGTTTATGGATGAGGTGACCCACCAACCACTCTGGGGGATCTATGCCAAATCGCCATTGAGGAGTGTGACAATCTGTACCAACAGTGCCTTGATGAACTTGTAGATAGCATGCCATGATGAATACAGGCATGCATCAACGCAAAAGGACATGCTACTGGGTATTAGAGGTACCGGTGTGTGCAGCAAGCTGGACCACCACCTCTGAAGGTCTCAACATGCAATGTGTGGTTTTCATGAGCAATGAAAAGGAGAAATGATGTTTATGTTGATCTTTATTTCAATTTTCTGTACAGGTTCCTGAACTCTCGGAACCGAGGTGCTGCAAAACTTTTTGTGATGTGTGTATATTGACAGTTGCATCATCAGTGACATAACATGAAGTAAAAGAGCATTCATATTCTTACTGGTGGGCTAATGAAACTTTAAATGACAGACACAAAAAACACCTTTAAACCCAGAACGAAAACAATAACACCTGTATAGCAGCATCTAGAAACCTTGCCACTAATGATGCCTTTGAAAAGATGAAGGCGAGAAACATGTAGCATGATCAGATTTGTTTGTTCATTTGTATACAAACAGTCCTAACTTGAAAATTATCAACTTAACAAAAAGAGTGTCATTATAGTAATAACAGAAGGGAAGGTCAGACATTTTGTAAACCATTGTATAAAAGACTGCAAGTACTAGCATTAAGATGCATGTATCCAGAATGAATTGTCACACTGCAGCAATGTGAGCACTGATATGAAACTTCCAGGCAAATTAAAACTATATGCCAGGTATTGCTTGATAAGGAAGCTTTAGAATATTGATTTAAGCAAAAATTAAAAAAAAAAAGAGGATGTGGATGATCATAGCACCAGAACCTCATTTTTACAAATCAAGCTCTGTGTGTGTGTGTGTGTGTGTGTGTGTGTGTGTGTGTGTGTTCGTGTGTGTGTGTGTGTGTGTGTGTGTGTGTGTGTGTGTGTGGTGTGTGTCCTCCTAAACCACTGGATCCATTACAACCAAGATGGTGAGGAGGTGATGGACAGAGAGAGGAGATGGTCAAAGAGATAACAAAAGTAGAGGGATGGAGGAGCGGAGGAAATGGACAGAAAGAGAGGGAAGGAGGAGGTGGTCAGAGAGAGGGAGGAGGAGGAGATGTGTGCAATATATGAGACACACATACACAATTGAAGCCATTGGTAAAAAGCTAGTATGCACACATAAATATAATCTTTGTAACACTAAATTTAAGTAATTTTGAACAGTTTACTCCATATGATGCAAGGGCTAAAAACATAATTTTTTGTAAAAGTAATTGGATAAACTGTGATCTAAATAGTTTCTTTTCTTTATCACATAGAAAACATTTATTAAAATGATACCAAGTTTCAGTAATGCTGGCAGTTGGAGATGGTGAATGGAGAACATTCTGTACGTTGAGACACAAAAGTCAACTGCTTCGTAAACAGGTAACTATTTTAATAATTATTTTAATGCAGTCAAGACTGTTTTAATTTTTAAAAACTAATTTAATTTTTTGCTTTCAAATTGTTATTTCCTTTGAGAACAAATGACAGCATTGTCCTCTATGCACACTTGCTGATATTTAATATTTCATAGAAAAGAAATCATGTAAACCTAAAATTATGCAGTTAACACAGAATAATAAAACAATGAAGTTGTAAATTGTAGAAATGTACAAAAATTGTAAAAAAAGTATTCCAAAATATGTAGGAAAAGACAGATTGCTACTTACCATAAAGAAGATATGTCAGGTTGTAGACAGATATGATAAAAAGACACTCACATTTAGCTTTTGGCCACAACCTTCATCAGTAAAGAGACGAAGACACACACAGACACACACACACACACACACACACACACACACACACACACACTAAAAAGCCGGCGCACCTCACACGCACACACGAAGTGGAAGTAACAGTAGTGTATGGATGGCAAGAAAGATGAATGCTGTCTAGAGGAGTTTGCAGTGACTAGACTGCCAACGAGTGCAGCATCAAGAGATTGTGGGTCTGGCAGGTGGGGAAAAAAGGAACAAAAAGGGAGAGGAGTGGGGAAAGACAGGCAAATGCATTGGCAGAGGGCTGCAAATAAACAGGATGGGAGATGAGAATTGGGAGGAGATGATAGGACAGATGGGATGGGAACTATTGGGTGGAGAGTGTGGGGACAGTATGTTACTGTAGATTAAGGCGGAAAAAATTTTGGGAGTGGAGAATGTATTGTAAAGAAAACTCCCATCTGTGCAGTTCATCACAAATTCATTTTTCTTGTTTACTTTAATTTCTACATGTTTTAAAAATTTTTTTGTTCCTAAGGCAGTAGAATTAAGTTGTAGGTGTTTATTGTTAAATGTTCAATGTCATATTAAAGAAATATTGAATGTATAAACTATAATGACCCATGTTATGACAGACTCATGTTTAAGACAGCAGAGTCATTTGTAACAGCAATAAACATTTAAGTAAACCACTGTGTCTTGTCTTGGTCAAAAGACTAGAAGTGACCAAATTGTAGTGTTTTAATATAAGAATTGACCATATGTCAAATAGAACAGGCTTTGTCTCCTGTACATAATTACAAAAATACATAATTACAGTTGTACTTAATTACAAACAAATATAATTCCACACATATAGCCATGATTTTGAATTTAAACACATTACTTTAACACTAAGTGCCTCAAAAATTAGTTATATTATGATATGAGTTATCAGCTAACCAGCTATAAAGTTTACTTTGAAACAATTTCTAAGACATGGAAGTGCCTCAAAAATTAGTTATATTATGAAATGAGTTATCAGCTAACCAGCTATAAAGTTTACTTTGAAACAATTTCTAAGACATGGATGACAGTGAAGGTGTAATTTACTGGTAATCTGACTCTTCGTAAGTGGATTACTTTTATCAGTCTGTATCTTGAAACATCAGTTTTCATTCTGTCACTAGCTCTGTGCTGGTGAATATCTTGTCTTATATTAAATTCTTTTATAATCAGTTTTAGATATAGTGATGAAACACATATGCATCTGTTCAAGTTTGAGTATCTTAAGTTTTATAAACAAAGGTTGACAATGATCTCTTGATTCAGTCTATACATTTCTCATCTGATGTTTTTGTATAATCAAAATATCTCTTATACGAGGGTGAGTCAAATGAAAACCTTAAATTTGTAATAACAAATCAAAATTTTGCGCTGTTATCCTGTCAGTTGGTAAGCGTGCTACAAACAGCGTGGAGAATGGCCTGTAGGTGGCAGCATAGTGCAGATGCACACATACCGTCGCAGTATCAGTATAAAGATGGCCACCCCACTTGTACCAGGGAAGAATAGCGTTCTGTTATTTGGTTTTTGCATAATGAAACCTATTGAAATTCATCGACGAATGAAGGTTCAGTACGGTGATGTATGTTTGTCACAGCAGCAAGTCTATGAATGGTGTAGGAAGTTTGCAAATGGTGGACTTCAGTGGAAGATGCTCCTCATCCAGGTCAAGCACAACAAGTTGTGACTCCACAGAACATTTCAGCAGTTGAAGCCATAGTGAAGGAAAACTGCCTAATGACACTGAATGACATTGCAGCATGTTTACAAATTAGTCATGGGCCATCACACCACATTGTGAATGATGAACTATAGTTTCACAAAGTGTCTGCAAGATGGGTGCCATGGCAGCCGAAATGAGAGAATGACGTGTTGATGCTTGTGAAGAACTTCTTCAGCACTTTGAACAAGAAGGTGATGGCTTCCTTGCAAGAATCGTTACTGGGGATGAAACCTGGGTTCACTTCCACCAACCAGAAATGAAGAGAGAAAGCAGGGAATGGCGCCATTCCTCATCACTAAAACCAAAGAAGTTTCAAATAGAACCATCAGCAGGGAAGGTTATGCTGACTCTCTTTTGGGACCAGAAAGTCGTCATTTTGGAGCATTGCATGCCTAGAGGGACCACTGTCACCAGTGCATCATACATGGATCTCCTAAAAAATCATCTGTGGCCTGCAATCAAATCAAAGCAATGTGGATTGCTGTCAGCAGGTGTCCTTTTGCAACATGACAATGCAAGGCCCCACACTGCCCATACAACAGTTGCAACAATCACAGACCTGCATTTTAAGTGTCTTCCTCACCCACCATACTCACCAGACCTTGCCCCAATTGATTTCCATATGTTTGGACCACTCAAAGAGACAATGGGAAGAAAGAAGTTCCGTTCTGATGAAGAGGTATGCTGCCCGGTGCGTGAGTGTTTGCGCGGACTACCAATAGAATTTTTTTCTAAAGGAATTTATGCACTTTGTAAGCGCTGGAGGACTTGCATTGAGCATAGGGGAGATTATGTTGAAAAGTGATACAGCTTTGTACCACTTCTGCACAATAAATAATATTTTAAAAAAACCATTTGCAGCTTTCATTTGACTCACCCTCGTATGAACATAGTGTCCCCACAACAACACGCCATAAGAAATGTGAAACTAATGTAGTCCAAAACATGACAATCTCAGCTGTTCAGAAATAACTTCATTGCTCAGTTTCCACATTAGATGCTTTTATTTTGACATTATTAAAACTGATTGTAAATTGTGAAGGATTGGAAACATAATATAATTGGATGGATAAAAAATCTACTCACAAGTGGCAGCAGGAGAAAACACAGTGGCTTCTTCTTCTTCTTGCCAGGGGATACTTACTGGCGGAGATAAGAAGGAATGACTTATTGTTGGAGACTGCTTTGGATGAAATTTAAAAGCTGAGAGGTCAAAGGTGAAAAGTAGGGTAATAAGCAAGACAAAGATTTCTCACAAATCTTCATGCAAGAGCTAATAAAAGCAAAAAGCTAAGTGTGTTATGCATTGTAGGCAGTTGTGATTGGAAGGGACAGACAAATCAGAAAATAAAAGAATAATAGAAAACTAAAAGGGAGTGAAGAGAAGGACTAGTTAATGAAAGGAAAGGTTGAGATTGATGAAATTAATGTAAATTCAGGCAAGTTGTAAGGTGAGAACCAAGGACATGTTGTAACTCCAGTTTCTACCTGTAGAGTTCTGAGAACTGGTGTCAGGGGGGGGGGGGGGGGGGGGGGGAGAATACAGACGGCACATGTGTTAAAACAGGCATTGAGGTCATGACTGTAATACTGTAGGGCATGCTCTGCAAAAGGATATTGTGTGCTGCCAGTTTATCATCACTGTCTATGATCATTCAGTGTAGAGGGCCAAACTATGTGCACATAACAGCTGGTACATGACACATGTCAGTTCACAGGTGACTCTCCCTTTATTAGGATAGGCAGTTACAGGGCTTGTATTGGTGCTGGTAGCAGGGTGCTCAAGGCATATTTACTGTTGGGGCACTCACAGGGGTAGGAGCAATAAAGTAAGAAAGTGAAAGCAGAAGGAGCATCGGGTAAGACCAAAATGGTGGGAGGAGTGCAATGAAAAGCTGTTCTATGTGTGGTGGACAAAATGTCAGACTGAGTGGATCTCATTTCAAGGCATGATTTTAGGAAGTCATGGCCTTGTTGAAGTTCCTAATTAATACATTCACAGCCAGGATAATAATGAGTGATGAGAGTTGTACTCCTAAGTTGCTTTTTGGAAGGATCAGCAATACCAGAATGGGATGCAATGGGCCACTAAATCTGTTAATTTGTAACTAGTCTGGGGTGGGGGGATTATGTCCAGTGAAGGCTGAGGTGAGAATTGTGGTGTATTGTTGTAAAGAGTGTGCATCTGAACAAATATGTTTGTCACAAATGCCAAGGCTGTATGGGAGGGAACATTTGGCATGGAAAGGATGACAACTGTCAAAATGTAAGTAGTGTCATTAGTTCATTGGTTTAATGTGAATGGAAGTGTGCAGATGATCCTCAGTAGGATGATATCAACATTGCAGAAGGTGGCATGTGTTTTGGAATAGGACTTTGTGAAATTTAATTGGGAGAATGTATTTAGATATTCCAAAACATTTTAACAGGTCAGCCTCACCTTGATTCCATATGGTAAAGAAGTCATCAATGTTTCTAAACTAAACCAGGAGCTGAAGACTTAAGGAATGCAGCAAAGCCTCCTCCAAGAAACCCATGAAAAGGCTGGGATAAGAAGGAGCCATCCTGGCTCCCATGGCAGTGCCCATGATTTGTTTGTATGTCTGCCCCTCAAAGATAAAGCTGTTAAATGTGAGCAGCAAGGTATGTTATACATCTGGAATCAGATGGGCACTGGTTGAGGTAATGTACAGCAACAGACAGATGATGTACATGGGGGTTGTTGATATAGCAGTAGATGACATCAACTGTGACAAGCAAGGTGTGTGATGGGTGTGGGACAGGCACAGATTTCAGATGATCTAGGAAATGGTTGATGTCTTTAATGTAGGAAGGAAGGTTGCAGGTTTGATAAACTAAGGCAGATATACACTACATGATCAAAAGTATCCAGACACCTGGCTGAAAATGACTTATAACTTCGTGGCACCCTCTGTTGGGAAATGGCAGCCCATTCTTTGTGGAGTACTGCACTGAGGAGCGGTGTCAATGTCAATCGGTGAGGTCTGGCATGAAGTCAGCATGCCAAAACATCCCAAAGGTGTTTTATAGGATTCAGGTCTGGACTCTGTGGAGGTCAGTCCATTACAGGGATGTTATTGTCTTATAACCACTCTGCCACAGGTCACACACTATGAACATCCCTGTTCTTCAACAGTGGGAACCAAGAAGGTGCTTGAAACATCAATGTAGGCCTGTGCTGTGGTTGTGCCATGCAAAACAAGGGGTGCAAGCCCCCTCCATGAAAAATATGACCACATCATAACACTGCCACCTCCAAATTTTACTGTTGGCAATTGACATTCACTGGGCATTTGCCATACCCACACCCTGCCATCAGATCACCATATTATGTACTGTGACTCATCACTCCACACAATGTTTTTCCACTGTTCAATTGTCCAATTTTTATGCTCCTTACACAAAGTGAGGCATCATTTGGCATTTACTGGCATGATATGTGGTTTATGAGCAGCTGCTCAACCATGAAATCCAAGTTTTCTCACCTCCTGCCTAACTGTCACAGTACTTGCAGTAGATTCTGATGCAGTTTGGAATTCCTGTATGATGGCCTGGATAGATGTCTGCTTATTACACATTGCGACCCTTTTCAACTGTCAGCAGTTTGTGTCAGTATGCTTTTGTGCTGTATGTGTCGCTTCACATTTCCACTTCACTATCACATCAGAAACAGTGGACCTAGGGATGTTTAGGGGTGTGGAAATCTCAAGTGCAGATATATTGCACTAGTGACACCCAATCACCTGTTCACATTTGAAGTCCGTGAGTTCCGCGGGGTGCCCCATTCTTCTCTCTCTCAATGTCTAATGACTACTGAGGTCACTGATGTGAAGTACCTGGCAGTAGGTGGCATCACAATGCACCTAATATGAAACATGTATGTTTATGGGAGTGTCTGGATACTTTTGATCACATAGTCTACTTTGAGTGGGTGCTTTGAAGCTGGAATCTAAGGATTGGCCAGGGTTATTGGGTTTGTGGGTCTTAGAAAGAGGAAGGTAAAAATGGTGGGAGTGCATGATTTGGGTGAGATAAGAAGTTTTATGGGTTGAGGTGGTAGTTCTTGCGAGGGGCCTGAGGTTTTAAGGAGTGGCTGTAGGTCAGTTTGTATACAGGGATGGGATCTTGATGCTGTATGTAGAAGTGATGCTTGCATAGACCCTCACTTATCTGTCAAGTGCCAAAGTGGAGTCATTAGTTTTGGGAATGGCGAGCTTGGAGTTGTGCAGAGGACCAGTTAGGGTCATGTTGTAGGGACCTGAAAAAGGACTGTGAAGCAATATAAAAAGATTGATGCATGAAGCATACAATGACAATCACCGTGGTACATTAGTGAAGATATTGCAAAGAACCCAAGAAAATACTGGTTCTATGTAAAACCAATAAGTGCTAAGAAGGCTGCTAATCAGTCACTCATCAACCCATCTGGTGCATCAATAGAAGCTGGCAAAAGGAAAGGTGAAGTTTCAAATTTAAGATTTTAAAAAGTCATTCACTCAGGAGGATTGTATAGAAATACCATTACTTGTCTTTCACACATATGTAGAAATAGCCATCACTACTGTTGTGAAGCAACTGGAAGAGTTGAAAAGAAATAAGCTGCTAGGTCTGGATAAAATCCCAATTTGGTTTTGCTTAGGCATTGTTCTCTTACTTAACTTCATTTTTCGTGAATTGTCCAGAGAATAGTCCCAAGCAGCTGGAAAAAAGCAGAGTTGACTGCTGTATGTAAGAAGTGTAAGAGAATGGACTCAAAAAATTACAAACCAATATTCTCATTGTGAGTTTTCCTCAGAATTCTGGTGCATACTCTAAGTCAGAATATAATAAATTTCCTTGAGAGAGAAAAGTCACCATTGTCCACAAGTGTTGCTTGTCCTTTTCTTGTACTATATCCTGCAAACTGTGGATGAAAGTCAAAAGGCAGATTATGTATTCTCAGGTTTCCAGAAAGATTTTGACACAGTGGCATACTATTGTCTATTACTGAAGATCTGAGCATATGGAATAGCTTCTCAAAAATGTGACTCAAAGACTTTTTGATTAATATAGCCCAGTACGTTGTCATGGATGACAAATGTTCATCAGAGGCAAGAGTTTTGGCAGGAGTGCCCTAGGGAAGTATAACAGGACTGCTCTCATTCTCTAAATACATAAATGATATGATGGAAAGAATGAACACCAATCTGTGACTGTTTCCTGATGACACTGTTGAGTGACTGAAGGAGGATACAAGGTGACTTAGACATTGTATTTATTTGCTGTGATGAATGTCAAGTCGCTCTAAGTATAGAAAGATGTACTCATATCAATTACATATGTAAACATGACACTGTCAAGTGTCTTGTGTGTGTGAGTTGTGTTTGTTTGAGACTGTCTAATTTTAGATTCCTGTACATGATGTAATAAGAAAACATTGTGAGTTAATATGTATTTCTGGGTGTAGTGTTTGTTTGAGACTGTCTAATTTTAGATTTCTGTACATGATGTAATAAGAAAACATTGTGAGTTAATATGTATTTCTGGTTGTAGTGGCATCACTAGTTATAAACACTGGCAGTTCATCTTTATAACTAATTACTTTATAAGATAATTAATATTCATTTGCAGGAGTAAGCCTGGGTACATTTTCCGCAGCAGATTTTGCCCCAGTGGTTATTAGACTGTGATCTTGCCACTACAATCATTAACATAATTTTTATGCACCATATGACATACTTCATTAATTTATTGAGTTTTTCATAATTTACAATAATAGTGAATATGACACTTTTACTTATAAGTAAAGCTCCCAATGTGGATGCATAAACTGATTCCAAACCTTCTCTAAATTCCTAGATTACCATCTTTTTAGTTACAAAAATTTTATCAGTACTTGTTAGTCCATTTTGACTTGCAAAATTTAACCTAGCCTTTTTTCAAATGATTGTGGAGTTTCTGCAACAAACAACTGTTCATATACCAGCTTTGAAGTAATCAAATGTGACTCAAGATTAGCAGTCTGTGGCCAGTCTCAGTCAAGCTAACAAGCATGTAATATCTTTGAGGATAATAAAATGTGTGAAAAAATGAAACCAAAATTGTGGTGTTATGTGCGTTTTTGAACAAAGATAATCAAATACTGTATGAGGTACTCAGTTTCAAGGCAATGGACAGACATACTACCAAGGAAAGGATAAAAGCTACAGAAAATGAGGTTGGTGGCTTACATGATACTACAGAATTTGCTGTTATACCAGAGTTACACAGAAACATGAAAAGTCAAATTATATTATTAAAACTACATGTCACTCAGAAGGTAATAATTGGAAATTACCTTTTCTTATCGATGATGTTACGTAGGTTATCTCCTTCCCTCTGAACATCTACCTAAATACATGAAAAATAGTAAGATCAAATTCACATGTAGTCAGATTAAACTAATCATCAAAATAAGTTATGAATAAATTAGGCCATATTTGTGTAATTTATGAAGTAGTCTTTTTAGCAAGTATAGATTTAATGTACAAAAGTTGCTACATATGAGTATTTGAAAATAATCAGTTTTCAAAAATATAATTTTATTGGATAGGTAAAAAATCTAATCACCAAACAGAGGCAGGAGAAAACACACACAAAATGTATTACAGTTTGCAAGCTTTTGGCTCCTTCTTCTGGCAGTAGGGTTGAAGGGAAAGAGAGAAGAGTGAAGAAAAAGGGCTGCTGAGGTTTAGTAAAAGGGCCAGAGTTTGGAAAAGACACCCAGAACCCCAGGTCAGGGGAAAATTACTGGACAGGATGAGAAGGAAGGATTGATTGCTGGGGACTGCATCAGATAAGATTTGAAGACCTGAAGGTGTAAAGGAGGAAGACAGGGTAATATGTAAGACATGTATTATTGCTGTAACATTGAACAAGAGTCAATAAGAGCAAAATGCTAAGTGCATTTTATGTTATAGAGGTGGGTGGGGTGGGTGGGGGTAGGGGATGGTCAAAGACAGACAGGTCAGAAAATGAAAGATGTAGAAAAACTAGTAGGGAGTGAAGAAAGGAATAGTTACTGTGAACAAATGCTGAGACTGATGAAATTAATATAAATTAAGGCCAAATGGGTGGTGAGAACCATGTTTATGTTGTACCAGTTGCTTGCGTCCACAGAGTTCTGAGAATTGGTGTTGGGGGGGAGAAACCAGATGGCACATGTGGTGAAACAGGCACAGAACTCATGACTGTCATGTTGTAGAGCATGCTCTGCACCCAGATATTGTGTTCCCTCACTATACATACAGTGGCGGTCAAAATAATAGAGCCACCTGGCAAAGGTTTGGAATAAAGTGCACATTTATTACTAGACATGTTTGAACTATGATGGAAACCATTACAACCGAGTCACATTGTACTATAGTCAGTTATATCGATAACACAACACAAAATAATCAGTAATAATCAATAATATTCAAAAGAATACCAGACCACAGGGTCAAAAAAATAGAGCCAATTGAAACAAATATATTGTACTTGATCTCAGTCTTATGAAACGTACAGGAACAGTCTTTTTTGCATAGGACTGCATTAGTACTTCGTGGGGTAACCCTTATTTTTGAGGATTGCCCTGCACCTCTTACCCATAGAGTCTACTAAACGCCTGCATTCGTCACTACTGATCGCATACCAGGCTCTCTGGATTTCTTCCCACAGTTTTTCTGAAGATGTAGCTTTTGAGCGGTCGATTCTCTTGTCTAAGATCTCCCATAAGTTCTCAATGGGTGATGCGTCAGGGGACTGAGGTGGCCACTCTAATACTTCGATATTGTGCTCTTGAACAAACTGCCTTATGATCCTTGCAGTATGCTTTGGATCGTTATCGTGCTGAAATTTCCATTTCAGCGGCATTTCCTCTTCAGCATAAGGCAGCATCACATTTGCCAAGATATCTTTGTACATTTCTGCATTCATTATGCCGTTGATACGGTGTATTGGACCAATGCCGTACCACGAAAAACATCCCCATACCATAACACTTCCGCCACCATATTTCACAGTTTTTAAAGTGTACTTGGGATTAAATTCCTGGTTTGGTGGGCGGCGCACATAGACTTTTCCGTCTGAGGCAAACCTATTAAACTTGGATTCATCGGACCAAAGGATGTTCCTCCACCAAGTATTAGGTTTTTGTTCATTTCTCCGGGCAAAGGCTAACCTTTTCCGAACATTAGCTTGTGAAACATGTGGCTTCTTTCTTGCAATGCGCCCATTCAATTTTGCAGATCTCAGTCGTCTTTGAATCGTTGAGGTTGATGGTTGAACATCATGTTCGTCGCTAAACAAAATGGCTTTCAGTCGTGGTGTTGACAAAAATGGGTCTTTCTTCACTTCCCTAGTGATGAGTCTGTCTACGCGAGTAGTAGTTACACGAGGTCGCCCCCTGTTCTCCACCTGCGGCTTTGTTTGTTTTGACCGTCTCATGGCGTTCTGGACTCGTTTTCGCGAAACGTGCAAGACATTGGCTATTTTATTCATGGACATCCCACTTTTGAACATCCGGAACATTACTATACGCTCGTCTTCACTGGTATGCTTTGCTCTGCCCATCTAGACGAATGTAAACAAAACCACACGTCAATTTACATACAAAACAACTGCATAAAAATCAATTTAAAGGCACATGTGTAAAGCGGCTCTATTATTTTGACCCATAAGATTCTTACCTTTATGCCTCTTGTCACACGTCTAGCTCAAACGCTTCCTTTCGGACGACTAAAGATAGCAGCAACGTCTTCCCTGATGTTGTCTACAAGGGACTGACAACACGGCACTCGTGGCGATTTCGCGTACTAATAGATATCCTAGTTCTTAATCTCGTCAATAGAGGTGGCTCTATTATTTCGACCGCCACTGTATATGAGGTGATTATCTTTGTGCACAGTAACCCTGATTTATTTGTAGTAAATCATTTTCAACATGATTACAACACCAGAAATCAAAATAATTTTATGCTGCCCACCCACCATTGAAAACTTTATGCTTAAATTCCACATTATATGGGTATGAAAATTTATAGCAAATTGAAAGGAAGATAACTGCTCAGCATAAATTTAGAAACACTGAAAAAATCCTTATATGAGAAACTAGTCCAGAAATGTTACTATTCAGTAGAAGAATTCATAAATAACAACCTGAAAATTTAAACAGGAGAGAGCAAGTACTTAGGACTGTTAATCTTAAAAGTTTATTACTTTTGAAGAAAAATTATTAATTGCTTAATAAATTATTCAGTACTGTTTATTATATTACTGGTATTATAAGGAAAATTGTAAACAAGTTTTTGTGTTTTGATGAGTCTCCTGTATTTTTAAGTCAATCGCTTGAAATTGTATGTTATGAGACAATAAACTTCTATTCTGTTCTATTCTATTGCAAGTTTACATCCTCTTCCTATGCCCATACATCTTGTCTGATAAGTTGGTGAAGGTCATGCCAAAGTAAAAGACTGAACAGTGTTTACATGTCTGGTATACAACATGTGTCATTTCATGCATTGGTCTCCCTTTAGTAGTCTATGTTTGCTAGTTAACAGGCTGATATAGGTGATGGTAGGAGGGTGCATAGGGTAAGTCTTGCACTGGAGATGGTCACAGGGGTAGGTGCTGTAGGGACGGGAGATGGGTGTAGAAGGAGCATAGGGTCTGACAAGGATATTGCGGAGATTGAGAGGGTGAAGAAAAGCTATTCTAGGTGTGATGGGTAAAATGCCTCACAGAATGGACCTCATTGTAGTGTGATTTTAGGAAGTTGTAGCCTTGTTGAAGGGTAGCTGATAAACACATTCAAGACCAAGATAACACTGAACAACAACTGCTGTGCTCCTAAGTAGTCTTCCTTTCCATGTCTAACATTCCTTCCCATTAAGCCTTCTCATTTGTGGCAAACTCTTTGTTCAGATGAAGACTCTTTAAAGCAATACATCACCATTGTCACCTCAGCCTTCACTGGACATAATTATCCCACCAGCCCAGTTCAAAAGCAGATTTTCCAGGCCATCACATCCAATACTGGTACTGCTGGTCCTTCCAAAAAACAACTTAGTACACCACTTGTCATTCAGTATTATCCCGATATTGAATGTATTCATAGAAAGTGATGGGAGTGTAAGTGATTATTTATCCTCATAATTACCATGCCTGCTTCCCACTATCTACAGTGGTGACTGTGACATGATTTGAACACGCAACCTTCTGATGGGTGAAGGCCACACCTCTAACTGACACCTTGGCTGACATCATCACCTTAGCTTTCATCACACTATGGATTGCATGCTTCAGCTGCCCAGAGACCCTGACAACTGAACAGGACTGGCAATTCAAGTTGGTCCTGTTCTCTGAGCTTTGCCACTTCTGTGGATGCCACTGGTTCCACATGATGGTCTACCATTGACAATCTAACACACTTGTGGAATGGTGGCGCCCAACCCTCAAGACAGCACTTGCATGCTACAACCAGGAGTGGACAGAGGCCCTGCCCTGGGCGTTGCTGGTATACAAGCTGCCTACAAAGAAGATCTGGATGCCTTGCTGGCAGAGGTGCTCTACAGGGAACCGATCACCCTCCCAGCAGAGTTCGTATCAGAAACCCCTGATCCCATAGATGTGAACCTGCCAGACCTAGTAAAACACATCACGGGCCACATCCACCACATTTGCATCCCACTGCCATCCCACCATGCCAAAACAGACTGTCTTTGTGCACAAGGACCTCCAATTGTGTACAAACGTCATGCTCAGGACTGACACTGTCAAACTTGCCTCCACTCTGCATACAGTGGCCTGTACAAGGTGTTGAAATGAGGGCAAACACTTCTGATATCTTGCAAGCTTGAAAAATGACAACAGTGTCACTGAACTGCCTAAAACCAGCATGGACTTTAGCAGACACACCTCGTGTTTACCCTTCACTGCCCCCAGCTCCATGCCACTCAAGCCAATTTACAGTCAGCCTAGACCTGTGAGACTACCTCCCACAAGACATTTATGTAACACTGCAGGACTCATTACTCGTGGTTAGGGGCAAATTCAACAACAGACAGTCGGGCTACAGCATGGTCTCGAGGTCCATGCCCCTTCTGCCTACAATAGCCACAGAAGGACTGAAACCCACTCTTTCTTCAGATGGCTACCTGCTCACGTTGGCCCTGGAGCACTTCATAATGATGGCTGATACCCCGGACACTGCTACCAGTGGACCAACAGCCTCACCAGATGATGCACCACCAGCCACTAACACCACAACAGACACCGCCTCATCGGCACTGCCGCTGACGTCATGGGCTGGCTGCCCTTTACATCCACCCAGGCACTTGGCTGACTACAATATGTCAGTCCTCACTGTTGTCAGCAGGACAACACATCACAATGTACACCAGTCACCGTGCTCTGCATTTGTCGGGGGTAGGGGCTCTGTGGGGACATAAAACCACTGCCTCTACCCCTCGATACTGCTGCCCCACTGCAGCAAGAACAACTGTATCTTTTCCAGATCTGTTCTCTGTAGTATGTGTTCTATTCTGAATGCATTGTGTATATGCTGCTAGAATAAAAGTATTCATAATAAGTGACGGAAGTGCAAGTGATTATATATTGTCGTAATTACCATGCCTGCTCCCCACTACCTACACATGCATAGTGCTTTATCACTAATCTCTGTCTTGCATATTGCCCTATCTTCCACCTTTAAGCTCTCAGGTTTTCAAATCTAATCCAGTGCAGTCCCCAACAACCCATCTTTCCCTCTCATCCTGTCCAGTAAGTGTCCCCTGACTTGGGGTTCTAGGCAACTTTTCTGAACTCTACCCCTTTTCCTAAACCCTGCCAGTCCTTTTCCATTACTGTTCTCCCTTCCCTTCAACCCTTCTGCCAGAAGAAGGAGCCACTGGGTCCAAAAGCTTGCAAACTGTGGTACATTTGTATGTGTGTTCTCATGCTGCCACTTGGTGATTAGATATTTTATCTATCCAATTACATTATACATATGTGTCTTCTTATTCTTAAACATTTCTGTCTCTTACTATTGGGTAGAAATAATATACTCTTATCTCATTATAAAAAGTTACAGAGCTATGAAGCTTCTTTTTCATTGAGAAACCTGTCTCCTAATTGCTGAGCTTGAGTGGATCTTTTCTTTTAATAAATGTGCAGAACGGCAACCATAGACTTTTCTGCAATAGCATACTCTAGGTGCAGCTACATCATAGGGATACCTCTGGTGAGACCAGGCTGGCATGTCATAGTTCTTGGAGAGAGGCAGCAGCCTTTTAGATAGAAGTAAGGGCAACAGTTGGATGAGTGACTTATCTGGCCTTAGTATATCAGCAACATGCCCTTGCTATGTTGGCACAGCAACACAGTGGAAAGCAACGGGAAACTACAGCCACTATGTTGCCTGAGGACACATAGCTCTACTGTGTACTTTAATAATTAATTTTTTGAGGGTATAATAAATCCGTATTCAGTTCTCCAAGTGGTGAATACTCAGGGGGACACTGTCATTGAACAAAAAATCTGGAATTCTGCTGGTCAGAGCATGCAATTTTAGATTTCTTAGCTATGTAAATATGTTAGAGAACTTTAAAACAGAAATGGATAGGTTAAAATTAGGTATACTGGGAGAAAATAATATATGGTGGCAGAAAGAACAACAAAAATCAAATAGCGATAGCTGAATAAGTCATGTGTCACCACAGAAAGTGTAGATGCTGGGTGCTTTACAGAATCGCTTGGACATATAGATGGTATGGGGAGGGATCAAACAATCACCTAGTGCATGTGAGACAGAGGAGCTGAGTACTCCTATGTCATGACAAGAATACAGAGTCATCAATAAACTATTAATGAATATGCAGTCAATAAGGGCATTATCATTGGAGATGGGGGTTGTAGAAAACAATTGATGAAACATGCAGAAAGTTGGGATCAGAAATGGAAAAACTTGCTTCAAAGTTGGGGAGCACAAACCTAAAGTCAGTAATGTGGAACAGAAACTGATGGAATGCATAAATAAATTGCTGGGTGATATGTATGTCAGGATGGTGACTGCAGGTCACTGGCAAACTACTTTGAAACAGATGATGATGTTAGACATTGTGATGATTGCTAATGACATGGGATAATATCGTGATGACATTAGGAATTGCAAAAGTAGCATCATAACAGAAATCAGTAGTGATGCTGCTCAATGGACACTGAAAATTTCAGAGGTGAAGGTGATGCTTTATTCCACTGTATCAGGCCCAGCATCAAATTTTCTTGGTTTTGTGATCTTTTCACCAGTTAATGGCAAACATTTTGCAGGAGAATTGCTGTTCTAGCAGCATGTAATGGCAATTTTATGGTTAGTTTGTCCAATACAGCTAATGTGAAACATGCTAGGCAGGACCTGCACAGAACAGCTTTGTCATGGGCAAATCAGAATGCCAACAAATTTGCTGATTATAAGAGTTGTATTGGGTGCTTTAAGCTTAAGTTTTGGACTGACGTAAGACAGAATCATGCAAAAAATGAATTCTTGAATGGGCTCTTGTACAGACATGACAGTGCCCCATGAAGGAATTTTGCATCAAAGAACTGAGATGGTTTATGCTCCAGAGCCGACCACCAGCCATCTTGAGAGAAATTTCCAACTGAAGAGGTGACTGCTGTAGACTTGCAGTGGGAATGGTAACTCTATCTGATGAAGAGATTAACTGTGTGGGTAAACTGAAAGATATGCTGGGTAGTAGTGATTTTGATGGTTATAATTTTTGTGAGTTAATGTTTGTGACATGGAAGTGATGCTGAGATCATATTCTCTGGAGGCCACATGAAAACATTAGAGTTTCAAGAAGGTGGCATTGCAGCAGGCACATCAACTAATAAGTTTCAGAGCTCACAGGTAATGGAAGAGGAGATGACATCTAATGAAAGAGTCATCACAAGGTGCAGTACTTGTAAATAATTTGTGGATGGTAAATAGAGAATAATTAAATACTACAGTTGATTTGAGAGGGTCAGTGAATTTGTGTTTGTAGAGGGTAATGAGCCTTTGCTTTTGGAGACTAAACTCAATTTTTGTTGGTTGTGTAAAGATAAGAGTGATTTTTATGTGAAAGATTGGAGGTTGTGTGTGGCAATGAATACATTGTTTAGGCCAGGTTGGTGGGGTCAGAGTAAATTCCATATTTTAATATTAAAATTACCTGAATAGGAATAAGTAAACCTGTGATTATATAAAATGCCAAGGAAAAATATTTACTGTTGTAAATAATTTGTATTTAGAATCAGAAACTAATTCTGAGTCGAGTGGAAGGACTGAACCAGAGGCTTCAAAAGGTCTGTGACTAACTCAGGAGCAGCTTCCTGGACTTGCATCATAGGGTTGAGAACTGTAGGGTCACCATAAATGGGTCAGGTGTGCACTACACAACAGAGCCTGCTAAAATCAAATCAAATCAAAGCAAATTAAACTTGTATTATCATATAACATGCCTCATACAATCAAAGACTGTGACATACATGACTTGTCAGTTTTAAGACTAACATACAGACTAATAAACTAATCTAAGGTGGCAGTACATGATTACCATTTAAGAAAAAGAGCTATGGTTATAATATATGTGATGTTACTTTTTAGAGAGATAGTATATTACAGAGTCACCATTTAAGAAATTTTATACACTCTAGCAGCATTAGTTTTAAAATATTTTTCCAGGTCACCTCCAGTACATTTTAGATCTGGTCACTTTTCCCCTTACAGATTTTATTTACAAATTTCATGCCCATGTAATATGGAGTTTTCATATAGTTTGAGTCTATGCGTAATCAGCATGTAACTTGCCCTATGTCTAGCCTCATAGTGAGGCAGGAAGCAGTTGTCATCAAAAAGTTGTTGGTTTTATCTTTGTGAAAACGAGAATTGCATTTATATACATGCTTGGGATGGACATTAGATCTAGCTTTTCAAATAGAGGTTTGCAGTATTGATTCTGTTTAGTTCCCACCATGACTCACATGATCTTTTTTGTAGTTTAAAGGCTTTGAGCAGACTGGTTCTCACACCCCAGAAATTTATGCTGTACTTAACTATTGAAACAAAATATCCATAATATACAGTTTTTTAACCATTAAATCAGTGATAATACATAAGACATTCATGACATATACAAGACTGTTCAGTCAATCAAAGAATGCTGTCCACATGATCGCTCCACAGCATATTTTTATTTAGTAACACACCAAGGAATCTGACACAGCTTGCAGTGTCCAATTTTTCGTCCATATAGCTTATTTCACTTACACATGGTGAAGATTTTCATAGTGAAATGAACAATTTCTGTTTTTGCAAAGTTTAATTTCAAATTATTATTTTTTACCCATGCATCCACTTTCCCAAGTGTCTGCTCATAACAGTGGATTAAGTCTTGGTTGGTTTTACAGTAGACTGTCACTGTTGAGTGAGGGATGATACCTGACTCAGTGTGGCATGGCATGTCATTGATATAATACGGAAATAGTAGTGGCCTTAATATTCAACCTTTTGGGACACCTAATTGTATTTGTTTCCAGCCAGAAAGGATTTCTTGCCACTGTTATTAACAAGTGCCCTTTGTTTTCTCTTTGTCATTGTATGATGACATCCAGCTAAGAGATTTTCCTTGAAAATTTTAGCCAGTCAGTTTTCGGAGAAGCCGATCATGATTTACAGTGTCAAAGGTCTTGGTAAGATTGCAATACATACCTGATACACACTTTCTATTATCAAGACAACAGCTACCTTTTGTGACCAGTTCATTTATTGCATGGGTTGTGCTGCAGTCTGAAACCATACTCAGAGTGTAAAATAATATTATGGAATGAATTATAATTTTATATCTGGTCACATGCTGCTCTTTCAAATACACTCCTGGAAATTGAAATAAGAACACCGTGAATTCATTGTCCCAGGAAGGGGAAACTTTATTGACACATTCCTGGGGTCAGATACATCACATGATCACACTGACAGAACCACAGGCACACAGACACAGGCAACAGAGAATGCACAATGTCGGCACTAGTACAGTGTATATCCACCTTTCGCAGCAATGCAGGCTGCTATCCTCCCATGGATACGATCGTAGAGATGCTGGATGTAGTCCTGTGGAACGGCTTGCCATGCCATTTCCACCTGGCGCCTCAGTTGGACCAGCGTTCGTGCTGGACGTGCAGACCGCGTGAGACGACGCTTCATCCAGTCCCAAACATGCTCAATGGGGGACAGATCCGGAGATCTTGCTGGCCAGGGTAGTTGACTTACACCTTCTAGAGCACGTTGGGTGGCACGGGATACATGCGGACGTGCATTGTCCTGTTGGAACAGCAAGTTCCCTTGCCGGTCTAGGAATGGTAGAACGATGGGTTCGATGACAGTTTGGATGTACCGTGCACTATTCAGTGTCCCCTCGACGATCACCAGTGGTGTACGGCCAGTGTAGGAGATCGCTCCCCACACCATGATGCCGGGTGTTGGCCCTGTGTGCCTCGGTCGTATGCAGTCCTGACTGTGGTGCTCACCTGCACAGCGCCAAACACGCATACGACCATCATTGGCACCAAGGCAGAAGCGACTCTCATCGCTGAAGACGACACATCTCCATTCGTCCCTCCATTCACGCCTGTCGTGACACCACTGGATGCGGGCTGCACGATGTTGGGGCATGAGCGGAAGACGGCCTAACGGTGTGCGGGACCGTAGCCCAGCTTCATGGAGATGGTTGCGAATGGTCCTCGCCGATACCCCAGGAGCAACAGTGTCCCTAATTTGCTGGGAAGTGGTGGTGCGGTCCCCTACGGCACTGCGTAGGATCCTACGGTCTTAGCGTGCATCCGTGCATCGCTGCAGTCCGGTCCCAGGTCGACGGGCACGTGTACCTTCCGCCGACCACTGGCGACAACATCGATGTACTGTGGAGACCTCATGCCCCACATGTTGAGCAATTCGGCGGTATGTCCACCCGGCCTCCCGCATGCCCACCATACGCCCTCGCTCAAAGTCCGTCAACTGCACATACGGTTCACGTCCACGCTGTCGCGGCATGCTACCAGTGTTAAAGACTGCGATGGAGCTCCGTATGCCACGGCAAACTGGCTGACACTGACGGCGGCGGTGCACAAATGCTGCGCAGCTAGCGCCATTTGACGGCCAACACCGCGGTTCCTGGTGTGTCCACTGTGCCGTGCGTGTGATCATTGCTTGTACAGCCCTCTCGCAGTGTCCGGAGCAAGTATGGTGGGTCTGGCACACCGGTGTCAATGTGTTCTTTTTTCCATTTCCAGGAGTGTATTTTTAAAAAATTGGTAACAATTAGATAGGCCTACAGGTTTCCATATCATCTTGTCTGCCCTTTTTATGAACTGGTAGGACTTCAGCATATTTTAATTGATGTGAAAAATATCCCTCTTCAAAAGACTGGTTGATTATGAGGGAGAATGGATGTGCAATGTTATGATGTACTTACTTTATTATGTGGGAACTCATCCCAACCTAATAAGTTTAAATTTTGTAGGAAAATTACGATTTTAATGACATCAGAGCTTGAAACATATGAAAACACGGTGGTGAGGAGTCATAGATTTTGTTACTACTAATGAAGAAATTATTGAAGGATTCACATATGGCACTGGGACCTGTAACTTTCCTACCATTTATTGTCAGTTTGGAGGGACATTTTCTCTCAATTTAACTGCCAGCCTCACTTCCTGTAACAGACCAAACAGCTTTCGAATTGATTTTTGCATTTAAAATGAATGAATTATTTGGAGTATGCTTTGTTAGTTCATACTTTGTCAAATGTTTTCTTGCATGTGCTAACATATTTAAAACAATGGAGTGTAACAATATTATGAAAATGATAGTTCCCTGAATTAAAGTTTCGCTCTGCAATGGAGTGTGCACTGATATGAAACTTCCTAACAGATTAAAACTGTGTGCCAGACTTAGACTTGAACTCAGGGCCTTTGCCTTTCGTCAACAAGTGCTCCACCAACTGAGCTTCTGAAGCAAGGCTCAGAACTCATCCTCACCGCTTCCAAACTTCACAGAAGCTTTCCTGAAAACTTTGCAGAACTAGCACTCCTGGAAGAAAGAATACTGCAGAGACATGGCTTAACCACAGACTGGGTGATGTTCCCAGAATGAAATTTCCATTCTGCAGCAGAGTGTGCACTGATATGAAACTTCTTGGCAGATTAAAACTGTGTGCCAGACCAAGATTCAAACTTGAGACCTTTGCCTTTTGCGGGCAAGTGCTCTAACAACTGAGCAAGTTTCATATCAGCAAACACTCCACTGTAGAATGAAAATTTCATTCTGGGAACATCTCCCAGGCTGTGGATAAGCCATAACTCTACAATATCATTTCTCCCAGGAGTGTTAGTTCTGCAAGGTTCACAGGAGAGCTTCTGTGAAGTTTGGCAGTTAGGAGATGAGGTACTGGCAGAACTACAGCCTTGAGGACAGGTCGCGCATCTCATTTTGGTAGCTCATTGATAGAGCACATGCACATGAAAGGCAAAGGTCCTGAATTTGAGTCTCAGTTCAGCACACAGTTTTAATCTGACCGGAAGTTTCAAAAGGACATTTGCTACTCACCAAATAGTGGAAATGCTGAGTCACAGGTAGGCACAACAAAAAGTCTGTCACACAATTCATTTATTGCATGGGTTGTTCTGCAGTCTTTCCTGAAACCATAGTGGTTGCATAAAATAATATTGTGGGAGGAATTATAATTTTCTATCTAATATATTTAAGAAATTCAAGATTTTCATTAACTTTTGCCTCCATATACAGTTTTTTCTTCTTGATGCTAGACACTATACTTCCTTTTGTTACCCATGATCTACTTTTATGAGAGACAGTCCATACTGTTACAAAAGGTAAGCATTCATTGAATATGCTCATGAATTCAGTTGAAAAGTTGTTGTAGTTGTAATTTGTTTAAGTGTGTTTGCTGACTGACCATACAATGAGGATTTGTTTTTTAATAAATAGCTCCACATTTTCTTGGCTGAAGTTCCTACAGCTAGGTGTTGTGCAGCCTGCATTTAATTTCGATTATGATACAAACAGTGTGTGAAGGGACAACCTCCACTATCATTACCTTCATTCAATAGAAGTTATCGATACCAAAAATACTTTCTAACTTTTAAACATGTTAATATTATCTCAGTTGTTTTTGTAAGAGAATTTCATATGATTTTGTATATGACATATTATATTTCAGGCAAAAATGTATAAAAAGACATTATTCTATTTTCTTTATCACAGTCCATATGTATAGTTCTATGTACAGTCAAAGTTACTTCTCTTTTAGAAACAGTTGAAATTATGAAATATCTGGCACACCTAAAATTCCTATTATTAATTTCACAATGTGATGCTAATTATTAAATTTATTTCTGGACTCATTTATAAAATAATGATATAACTTGAAGATTCTTCTTTTGTCACGAACGTTTATAAGCTCTTTGGAGTATTGTTAGTACCACAGAATGAGTTAGTAGTGAGCATGCCTCTGATGTGATCAGACATGTTTTTTAATTTGGGCAACAACAAAGTAATTTTTGATTTAAAAGTGGAGATTGTAAAGACAGTGTGATATAGAAAAACGTGATAGAATGAAAAAAAGAAAAAATACAGAAACTGAAAATATGGAGCAGGCTTACTTCAGAATTATCATTCGCTACTTGGAACCTACAAAGTCAAAAATTTCAGCCTCAAGAATCAACCCCTAGATGTGGAGAACTGGAGCCAACTAAAAAAAAAAAAAAAAAAAAAAAAACTATAAGTATAAAAGTTATTTGTAAATCTTACTCTTCTCAAAACTCTTTAAAATAGTTTATTTTGAAGCATGAAAGTCAACAAATGATGTGAGGGAAATTAAGATTACAAGTGCTACATGGTCTGATACTCTTAAATCTAAAATACATTTTTCTTTGACGCTGTAGTTATAACTGCTTACAATATTAACAACACATGTTGAAGTAGTTGCTGTAACTCTTGCACACTGGTCAAAATTTAGATTTAGCCCATTTGTGGCTATCAGATTTTTTAATTGTGATGCAAATTAGTCACCAGTTCTTACATCTATGTTGAAGTCAGTGCATATAACTAGTTTCTTATGAAGTTTTCAGGTTTTTAATTTATGGAACAGAGTTTCAAATTTATCTAACAACATACTTTCTACCAGAATTCACATATTGTAAGGCTTGCTGATTATTCCTTTAGACAGAACTGCAATGTTCAAATGCGTACTGGAATTGCTACTGCACACATTGTCAAGTAAAGCATCTTTAAAACTAGATTGTTTACATTGAACTTGGACCAGATCCAGTAGGAATTGGCCCCTTTCACTAGTTTCCCTGTGTGTAGGCACATAAGGCAATGGTTTATTTGCTTTTGCAGCTGCTTTCATGCATTATTTTGTCAACAGCCTTGTTTACAGCTGATGTGAATCTCTTCTTTCCAAATTGATTCAAGTGTTGTCCAAGCACTGTGAAACTAGCTTTTCCATAATTATTGACATCGAGAGGTGTTACATTTTTAGCTTGAACAGAAGTGTTTTAATTTTTCATTCGTTTGTCAAATTTTTTGGGTGGCTCTCCAATTCAGTTAAAGATAGCACTCAGAAACATCAGTATAAGATTGAAAGAAATGCCTCCCGCAGGTGAGAGTGGCTAAAATCCTGATGGTTAACAACCAAAGCATTGGAAGTGAAGTGCCAGAGTTTGAAGTGATCCAGAAAAGCAATGAAGCTTGCATAATACTAGGAACAGAAAGCCGGTTGAAATGAAATGATAGACAAACAGGAAACAGAGTTGGTGTATTTGCCACTGCACACAAGAAACTCAAAGCTACCAAGATAGAAATGGAAACTACATGTGAGATTGTTTGGGCAAGACTCAGTATCAGGGATGGGCATAAAATGATAATTGGATCCTTCTGTTGCCCACAGGACTCATCTCCTGATGTAACCAAAAACTTAAGAGAAAACATCAGTTCACTTGTACGTAAGTTTTCAAATCAAACTGCAGTCACTGGTGGAGACTTTAATCATCCTACAATTAATTGAGAAAATTGCAATTTTGTTAGTGGTGGGTGTGGTAAGACATCCTGTGAGACATTACTGAATACCTTCTCTGAAAACTACCAAACTGGTGCCAGAGACACGGAATCATGTGGCATTGTTCTGGATCCAAAAATTATCTTGTCCAGATAGATAGAGAACTAACACTCATAGGGGTAACTGCTTAGACCTCCTGGCAACAAACAGACCTGAACTTATCGAATCAGTTAACGCAGAGGAAAGTGTCAGTGATCATAAGGTTGTGACAGCATCTGTGACGACAGGTCCTAGAAGAAATGTTAAGAAAGGTAGGAAGATGTATTTGGTCAACAAGGCTGACAGGATACAAATTTCAGAATATCTCAGCAGTCAGCATAAAATATTCAGTGATGAGGACGAAGATGTGAAGAACAAATGGAAAAAAAATCCAAGGCATTGTTCAATATGACCTAGACAAGTATGTTCCAAGTAAGGTTTTAAGGGATGGGAAAGATCCATCATGGTTTAACAGCCATGTTAGAAAAGCACTATGTAAACAAAGAGCACTTCATCTGAGATTCAAGAGAAGTAAAAACCTAGCTGACAAACAAACTTAGAATGAAGAAAAAATGAGTGTAAGGGGAGCAATGAGAGAAGCGTTCAATCATTTCGAAAGTAAGATGTTGTCAACCGACCTGAGTAAAACCCCTAAGAGATTTTGGTCATATGTAAAATCAGTAAGTGGGTCGAAATCATCTATTCATTCTCTCAGTGACCACACCGGCACAGAAATGAAAGATAACGAGAGAAGGCCAAAATACTGAATTTGGTCCTTCGAAGTTGTTTCACTGCAGAAGATCGTAACACTGCTCCTCCTTTCAATCCTTGTGTGGATGTCAAAATGGCAGATAACCAATCACAGAACTGAAAAGCAACTACAATTTCTTAGTAGTGGAAAGGCTTCAGGACCAGATGAGATACCTATAATATTCTATAAAGATTATGCAAAAGAACTTGCTCCCCTTCTAGCAGTAATTCATCGTAGATCACTTGAGCAACAAAAGGTAGCTAATGACTGGAAAAAACGCAGGTCATTCCCATTTTTATGAAAGGCCATAAGACAGGTAAACACAATTATAGACCTATATTGTTGACATCAACCTGTTGTAGAATTATGGAACATGTTTTATGCTCAAGAATTATGACGTTTTTGGAAAATGAACAGCTCCTCTATAAAAATCAACATGGATTCCACAAATAGAGATCCTGTAAAACTCAACTCTCTCTGTTTGTCCATGAGATCCACAGCACAGTGGACAATAGAGCTCAGGCTGATGCCATCTTCATTGACTTCAGTAAGGCATTTGACCGTGTCTCACATTGCCACTTAATAAAAAATAATACGAGTTTACAGAGTATTGGAGCAGACGTGAGATTGGATTCACGACTTTTTTGCAGGTAGAACTCAACATGTCACTCTTAATGGAACTAAGTTGACAGAGGTAAAGGTAATATCCGAAGTATCACAGGCAAGTGTAGCAGGGCCATTGCTGTTCACAATGTACAGAAATGATCTAGCAGAAAGTGTTGGATGCTCTTTAACGCTATTTGCAGATGATGCAGTTGTTTATACCAAAGTAGCAACGCCAGAAGATAGTAAAAATTTGCAGAATGACCTGCAGATAATAGATGAATGGTGCAGACTCTGGCAGTTGACCCTGAACGTAAATAAATGTAACATATTGTGCATACATAGGAAAAGAAATCCACTACCGTACAGCTACACTATTGATGACAAACAGCTGGAGACAGCATCTGCTGTAAAATATCCAGGCATAACTATCCAGAGTGACCTGAAATGAAATGACCATATAAAACAGATAGTGGGAAAAGCAGACACTAGATTCAGATTCATCAGAAGAATCTTAAGAAAATGTAACTCATCCATGAAAGAAGTAGCCTATAAGGCACTTGTTTGCCCAATTCTTGAGTATTGTTAATCTATCTGGGATCCCTATCAGGTAGGATTGATAGAGGAGATAGAGAAGATCCAAGTGCGTTTCATCATGGGATCATTTAGCTAGTGAGAGAACAGACATTACAAGAGAGACGTTGTGCATCCTGGAGAGATTTACTACTGAAATTTTGGGACAGCACTTTTCAGGAGAAGTTAGACAACATATTGCTTCCCCCCACATAAATCTTGTGTATTGACTACGAGGAGACAATTTGAGAAATTAGAGCCAATACAAAGGCTTACCAACAATCATTCTTCGCACGCACGGTTTGTGAGTGCAACAGGGTTGGAGGGATCCTATAGTGGTACCAAAAGAACTCTCTGCCACACACCATTAGGTGGCTTGCAGAGTATGATGTAGCTCTAGATGTAGATGCAGAACAGCTAGTTCAGAAGCCCACTCGTGATGGAAATAAAGTGGATCTAGTACCAACAAACAGACCTGACCTCTTTGAGGTCATCCACATTGAAAGTGCTATCAGTGAGCATGACATAGTTTTGGCAACAATGATTACCAAATTACAAAGGACAACTAAAGCAAGCAGAAATATGTAATTTTTCAGTAAGCTAGATAAAAAATCAGTAGTGTCATATCACAATGAAGAACTTGAAACTTTCAGCGCAGGACAAGAGCATGTAGTGGTACTATGCCTCAAGATTAAGTTGGCCAAGCACTGGATAGATATGTACCCAGTAGAATGGAAGGGAATCTCCATGGTATACAGCCACTGTAAAGAAACTTCTAAAGAAACAGAAATTACTGCGTAATAGGTGTAAAATGAAGCCTAGGGCTATAGATAGAAAGATGTTGAATGAAAGTCATTTGATTGTCAAGAGAGCAATACATGATGTCTTCAGTGACTGCTGTAGCAGAATATTGTCAAATGATATTCCAAAAACCCCAAAGAACTTCTGGTCATATTTAAAGGCTATTAGTAGTACCAAAGTTAGTGTCCAGGTCCTAGTGAATGAGAGATGAACTAAAACTGAAGATAGCAAAGCAAAAGATCAAATGCTTAACTCCATTTTCAAATGTTCCTTCACAAAGGAAAATCCATGAGAATTATCCCATTTTAATCCTCATACCAGTAAAAAGGTGAGTGAAATAAGTATTAGTGTCAGTGATGTTGAGAAACAGCTGAAATCATCAAAAATGCACAAATCTCCAGGTTCCAATGAAATCTATGTCAGATTCTATACTGAATTTGTGGTTCAGTTAGCCCTCTTTTAACTATAATCTATCATAGATCCCTCAAACAGAAACCATACCCAGTTCTTGGAAAAAACCACAGTTCACACTCATCTACAAGAAAGGTAGTAGAAGTGAAGTGATCGATAGAACTACTGTCCAGTGTCCTTGACATCAATATCCTTGTTGTACAATCTTAGAACATACTCTGAGCTGAAACATAATGAGGTACCTTAAGAGAATAGCTTCCTCAATGCCAACCAGCATGGGTTCAAAAAACATTGGTCATGTGAAACCCAATTTGCGCTTTTCTCACATGACATACTGAAAGCTTTGGATCATGGCAGTCAGCTAGATGCAATATTTCTTGATTTCTGAACATAATTTGACTCAGTACCATGTCTATGCTTGTTGTCAAAAGTTGGGGTATCAAGTGAAACTTGTGAGTAGATTAAGAACTTTCTGTAGAGAGGATGCACCATGATATCTTGGATGGAGAGTCATCATCAGATGTAGAAATAACATCAGGTGTGCCCCATGGAAGTGTGTTGGTACCCTTGCTGTTCATGTTGTATATTAGTAACCTTGCAGCAATATTAATAGTAACCTCAGACTTTTTGTAGATGATGCAGTTATCTGTAATGAAGCACTGTCTGAAAGAAGCTGCATAAATATTCAGTCAGATCTTGATAAGATTTCAAAGTGGTGCAATGACTGGCAACTTGTTTTAAATGTTCAGAAATGTAAAATTGCGCATTTCAAAAAATGGAAAAATGTGGTCTCATATGACTATAATATCATTGAACCACTGTTGTACAACTCATACAGATACCTGGGTGTAACACTTTATAGGGATATGAAATGGAATGGTCACATAACTTCCGTCATGTGTAAAGGAGGTGATAGACTTCAGTTTGTTGTTAGACACTGTGGAAGTGCAATCAGTCTACAAAGGAGATTGCTTACAAACTACTTATGTGACCAGTCCTAGAATAATGCTTAAATGTGAGGGACCTGTACCAAATAGGACTGACAGGGGATACTGAAGATGTACAGAGAAGGGCAGTACGAACAGTCAAGGTTAGTTTGATCTGTGAGAGAGTGTCACAGTGATACTGAAGGCACTGAACTGGAAGACTCTTGAGCATAGACAAAAATTATCCTGAGAAAGTTTGGTAACAAGTTTCAAGAACCAGCTTTAAATATTGGTTCTAGCAATACACTACAGCCCCCTACTTATCGCTCATACGGAGATCTTGTGGATAAGATTAGAATAATTATGGCATGCACAGAAGCATTCAAAACATCATTCTTTTTGCACACCAATGGAATGGGAAGAAACCATAATTACTGCCATATCCTTCACATGATTTGTAGAGTGTAGATGTATATATAGATGCAGAAAAATTACAAAACTCTCAAAAAATTTTGTGAGGGAGACTGTAGTATTGAAAAATTATGATGCTCTCAAAAACTTTTTGTGATGGAGACAGTAGTATTCTCTGTCACATCAGAGGTGAATTTGCCAAATACATCAAAATAAGTAACTAAAGAACTAAAGCAGGGTACACTAAGGGGTAAGTTGGGCTGCCTAATTGGAAAAGGCCTCCTTATGCTCATTAAAATATTTCCTTTCCAAAGCATTAGTGATAGTTTAGTGGAGGTGCCTGTGATGAATATATATGGAGTGTACTGCAGCACATGGCGCACCTGGTGACCCTCATCCTCACTACAAGAGGGTCTGTGTCATATTGTGTTCAGAGAGATCTGCCTTTCTTTTTTAACCTTCCTCACTTGATCTCCTGGGAAGAAATTATTAATTCTGAATAATAAATTAGTGTTACCTCTATTACCTTTATGTGTCCTAAATTTCATATACTGTGAAGTTAAGTCCAGGCCAGCAATTCTGTCTCATATATAGTTCAGATGGAATTACAGCTGTATGGAAAGAACAGATTGCTACTCACAACAAAGAGTGGATGTTGAGTTGCCAAGAGGCATAATGAGAAAGAATGCTAGAAATATTCATCTTTCAGACTAAGTCCTTTATCAGAAGCAGAAAACTCACTTACATTTGCACAAACAGAACTCACACACTCATGGTCACTGTTTCTGGGTACTAAAGCCAGATTGTGACTTTTTCTGAGGTGAGAAGCAGTCTGGGGTGGGTAGTGGTGGTACTGAAGAGGCATGGGGAGGGAAGGGGAAGGAATATCAAGATAGCAGCTGTGTTGCTTGTTGAAGGGTGTAGGAATGTGGTGAGGACAGGAGTAACAACATACACCTTCTATCCTAGTGGAACACCTTCATAGTGTTTTCCCTTTATCTACTCCTGTTTTCTCTCCTTTCCCCTTCCCCTGTTGCATAACCATTGAATGTTGCACCTTGCAGCTCTTTCCCAATCGCTACCATGTCCTTGCACATTCCCACAGGCAATACTAGGATCAGATACTTTAGAAGCAAATCAGGGACATAAATTTTGTTAGGCCTACCACCTTTCGACAGGGGCAGATGACTGGATTGTAATCATCACACGTTGCATATGATCACTGCAGAGTGCCTACATCCTGCCAACTTTCAGGGGCATAACCAGTCTTAAGTGGCATCTAACGTGATTCTGTCACCCCCAGATGTTTGTCGCAAAGTCTTGGAAACAATGTTTCAGGAGGAATGGTAAATTCTTTATGAAGTGGTAGCATAGAATAATTTGAATATGACATATAACTCATGTTCAATTTTTACTGGTTACAAAACGAAAACAAATACTTACAGAAAGTATTGAGCAAAGGCAAATGATTCAGTTGAAAGTTTATTTTCATAAATTAGACCTCCAATTGTGGTGCACTTTTGAATTCTCTCTGTGGGATAATGCCTGTCTGTGTGGGCCTTTGTGAGGCCTTCAGCATACTGGGCGTAAAGCTCTTTGTCAGAAATTGACATAATGACTTCTACATTGCTACACTTAAGGCTGTAGAGAGCCATCAAGGGCACTCCAAGGCAGACAATCAGAGGCATAACACAAAGAACAGGCAAAAGTGGTAGCGTTTAGGTTGCCAGAGCTAAATAGTAACACTAGAGCCCTGCAAATTGCAGCCTCCCAGGGTAGAAGTTTCACTTCAGAGAAGTAACTGGTAACTCTGTTCACTGCCTAGATGCTGTTGTCAGGCATCACAGCAGAAGATGGCCACAAAAAGGTATGTCTTAGTAGAGGCAGCAAGCTTGATACTTTCTTCTGACAAATGCAAAGTCTGTGGGTTTACACAGGTTAGAGTGCCACTACAGCAGTCCCCACTAACAAAATGACTGAGGGCAGGGCCAAGTGATGTAAAACACTCTTGTGGCTGGCCATAACAGGAGTGGCTGTGATGTTTACCTTTCAGGTGAATGCAGTTGCTACCAGATTTGGAGTTTGTTAATGTAAAGTCCAGAAGCATTTGTACCTACTGAGTAGTAAAACGGGAGGAATCTAAATGTGGTTGGCCAGAGGTGCCCTGGAGGTGCGGGGTGACTAGTCAGATTGGCTGAAGCTTGTTAAGTGGGATTGGTGGGTCAATTAAAGGAATGGAGAAATAGTGAGCCACCATGATTCTTTAAAAACTAATGTTTTTGTAGTCAGTGAGAATTCTCATTAAGATCATTGGGGCACTAACTCTGTGTCTTTCGTGGCCAGCCTTAGTAAGCTACAACATGTCTGTTTCTCTCGCTTGGAGTGCTGTTCTCAAGTTTGTACTTGATATGCTGCTAGTGTTCACTACTTTCAAAGTGCTCTCCCCTGTGGATTCAGACAGTGACTTCTGTTGTGCAACAAGTTGCCTCCTTAACTTTTTCTAATGTTTAGAATTAGCCTTCAGTGTAGTAATTAGTCTGACCACTAATAAAGAATGAGGCCCCTGAATTCTGTGACTCTTGCTGCAAGCATCCTGTCAAGTCCCAAAATCTGTACCTCCCAAAATCTGTACCTCTCATAGGTGCCATGTGACTATTTGAAGCTGATTCAAGTCACCAACCTGCCTTCACTGGGAAGTTGCCTTTCTGCATCTACTCCCCACCTATCAGAAATTGTAGATTGACCTCAGACCCCCTGTCTTCCCTCTATCCTGTGTTAGGACATTACATCCTGTCACTGTGGATACTCTGTCCCCTGGTGGCCAGGCTGTATAGGAGAGATAGACATAGTCCACAAACAGATTTCTCTTTCCGTACCCCCTACACAACCCCAATCATTGCACCACCCCCAAGAACCAGCCAACAACCAGCTATAAAGTGGCACCCATTTTGTGACCTAATACCACTCCAGACTTGAGCAAGTGAACCACATCCTTTATCAAAGTTTTGATTATTTATCATCAAGACATAAAGTTTGGGGGACATTCTACCCAAGATTGCACCCCCCCCCCCACCCCCTTCTAAAGTGTTGTTCTGTCACCCATACAACCTCAACAATGTCCTACTCCATCCCTCTGCCACTCCCAATCCCATCTCCTTGCCACAAGGATTACATCCCTGTGGAAGCCCCAGGTGCAAAACCTGCCCAAACAACCCACTCAGCACTTCCCATACCAATCGTGTCACAGCTTCATCCTAAGGCATCAGGGGCCAGGCCACATGTGAATACAGCCATGTCATTTACCAGCTCTGCTACAATCATTGCAAGGCTTTTTATATTGGTATGACTAGCCTGTCCACCAGGATGAACAGCCAAACTGTGGACAAGAGTGAAGTGGACCACCCTGTGTCACAACATGCAGCTGTATGTGAGATGCTTGATTTCAGTGGCTGCTTCACA
This sequence comes from Schistocerca cancellata, assembly GCF_023864275.1. Taxonomy (NCBI): domain Eukaryota; kingdom Metazoa; phylum Arthropoda; class Insecta; order Orthoptera; family Acrididae; genus Schistocerca; species Schistocerca cancellata. The sequence goes on along the minus strand of NC_064626.1, from coordinate 383,799,954 downwards.
ACCCGGGCCAACTGGATCCTCCCCTCAGCCACCAGCTTTTCGGAACTGCGCATATGGAAGTTATCATTACAGCACATTCCCAGCTTCTGAAATCATGATGGCCTCAACCTACTGTATTGTAGTGCCTCCACACCATCCACCCAACTGTTTCTGTCCCCTATGTCCTGTCACCTTCATCTACCATTGTCCTCATTATATGCTTCTCTCTACCAGTACACTCACTGATCTTTTCCCCTTCTCTGCTCCTCTCCTTTCCAGCTCCCCTTCTCCCTGCCCCACAGCCTCTTAATGCTGTGGCTGGCAGCCCTGTCCTGCCACCTTTAGCCCTGCATGCTCTGGCAGGCAATGCCAGTTCCTCTTCCCCCACCTACAGCCTACTATCCCTTCCCCTTTCCTGCCACCATTTGGATCCTTGCTCTTGTATAATGCATCTATTTTGCAGTCTGGCTGGAGTGGCCAGAATAGCAGTCATGTATATGTGAGGTTTGCTTCTGTTGTGAACATGTGAATGTTTTAGTTTTTTGAAGAAGGCTTTGGCTCCTAGCTTATACGTAAAAAACTTTTCTCCTGTCTGTCTGCAACTTAGTATACCACCTGAAATGACACAAGATCAAATCAATCTTCAGACACCTGACAAAAATTCATCAATTACTGGGAACAGTTAAAGATTCAGCAGGTCTGGAACACCTGAGGTTTACAATACCTTGTGAATGTTGCCAGTCTGCATTGTGGAACAATGCAGGAAGGAGCATCAGAGGTTTTATGGCATATGCTACCCTGAAAAAACTGCTTTAGCTTAGCATACTCTAGAAAACAGACACCAGGTAAAATTTGACAAAAGATCCATTGTGGCTCACACAAACGGCTTCTGGAATTGTGTAATTAAAGAAGCCATTAAAATAAAAATCACCACCAACAGCCTAAATAGAGACAGTGGCCTGCAGCTCAGCACAGTGGGGAATTGGGGGATCCAATGATTGTGCAGCTGAAGCAGGTGCATCAAATGCCATGTCAACGTAAGCCTATGTATGACAATGCCACAGGCACCAATGACATCACAGCGAGCAGCTAGCATATGTAAGGGTCGTACCAGCAGCCCACTGACAGTATTACCATTTGACGATGGCCATGGAGCATTTGGCCAAAAGCTCATGCAATTTTAGTTACTTGACATGTTTGGAAACCTAAGAACGTTTTACTCAACTCATATATGGTTATGAAATTAAGTTATCACATAGGCTCTATTACAGGCAAAAACACAAGGCAAACTTTGATTCACTGGGGTAAATACAGAGATATACAAGCAGTCTACAAAGGATATTGCTCATGAAACACTCATGCAACCCATGTTTGATACTGCTAGTATTTGTAGGCCCAATACCAAACAGCACTAACACAGAATAGTGAATGTATACAAAGAATGGTGCCATGTATGAATGCAGCTTTGTTTGACTCACGGGAAAGCATCATGAATATGCTGAAAAATGTAAATTGGCAGGCTGCTAAAGATAGAAACCAATTACCCCACAAAAGCCTGTTTAAAATATTTCAAAAACTATTCTTAAGTGAAAAATCATACTATACACCACTTCCACAGGGACCACAAAGACTAGATTAGATTAACTATAGCATGCACATTGGAAATGAAACAGTTATTTTTCCAATACTCAATTTGTGAACAGACTGGGGAAAAAAAGCTATTAGGCCCATCTTGAACAAGAAACAAAGAGACTCATGCAGAACTGTGCATTTACAAAACACTAATATCATTAATAATAGGAAATGCATTACTAGAAAGAAACACTGATGTTCACACATATGAAACAAGAAATAATGGCCAGCTGAGAAGTATACAACATCGACTCTGTTGCTAAGAAAGGTCCTCGATACTCAGGAGTCAAACTGATGAATTGCCTTCCATAAGCCTTCAGCCCCAGGTTTGGTTCAGATACACTGATGACATCTTTGCTGTATGGACTCATGGTAAGGCTGACCTGTTAAAATTTCTGGAATCTCTAAATACCATCTCCCAATTAAATCTCCCATGGTACTATTCTATGAGCAAAATGACATTCCAAAAACTTTTGAAGGGTTATTAATAGAAAAAGAATTTTATAGTGTAGAAGAGTATATGTATCAATGACTGAAAAATGCTACTATTACTGTTATCGAGGTACTGAACTAATTGAACATATTGTGATATGTAAATAATATGAGAACATGAACAGTGAGAGAAAAATGTAAATATGAGTACAATGTACTATGTAAATAATTTTCAGGAACTAAAAAATGAGTGAAAAATTTATGCAACATTATCATAAGTTTTGCGACTTTGATGTTTTAAATTGTAATAAATAGGATACATATTGTAAGAAAATAGGTTTAAGTTGACTTGTCCTACATTACAAGTATACACTTTGTACAAAATGTTATCAAATGGGACCAAATAAAAATCAATCAATCAATCAAACAAGAGGAAATTGTAACAATAAAAGGAAATTCTGCCATGCATTTCACAATGTTTGTAGTGTATTTGTATTAGTATACTGATTGATCCACTCAATCATTCAATGTACAGAAGTATACAACATGCTATGAAACAAGGCAAACAAATAATATGAAAACATATATACACATAGCACAGATTCTTATAATGTACCTCTCACTGAAGATATGTTACATATGTATCCATAATAATACCAGAGTAAGAATACTTTCTAATAATAATGCTGCTCGTAATCAAACAGCAAAAGTTCATTAATGAACAATAGATATAATCAATTATTGATAATATAATGTAAGTGGATAGATAAAAAAATCTACTCACCAAGTAGCAGTAGGGGAACACATACACAAAAGGATTTAACTTTTACAAGCTTTCAGAGGCAGTGGCTCTTTCTTCTGACAGAAGAGTTGAAGGGGAAGGGAGAGGGATGAAGGAAAAGGACTGGAGAGGTTTAGGGAATGAGGTAAAGTTCAGAAAATTCACCCAGAACCATGGATCAGGGGAGACTTACCAGACGAGATGAGAAGGAAAGACTGATTGTTGGGGACTGCACCAAATGAAACTTGAAAACCTGAGAGGTTAAAGGTGGAAGACAAGGTATATGCAAGACAGAGATCACTCCTCAGACATCATGCATGAGTTAATAAGGGCGAAAAGCTAAGTGCATTGTATGAACAGAGATGGTAGCAGGTATCAGTGAAAAATAGACAATTCAGAAAAGTACATGTTGTAGTGCCAGTTCCCACCAGTAGAATTCTGAGGAACTGGAATCTGGGAGGAAGAATCCAGATGACATGTGTGGTGAAACAGGCACCGAGAACATGACTTTCATGTTGTATAGGATGCTCTGAAACAGGATATTGTGTGTTGCCTGTATACACCCTCTGGTTATGCCCATTAATCGTGCCTTCTTTCTTATATTAAAGATACCAAACATTTCCTAGATCATCTGAAATCTGTGGCTGTCCCACTCTCACCACACACCTTGTTTGTCAGCACTGACCCCACCTCCATCTGTCTCAACATCCCCCACATACATGGTCTGTCTGCTGTTGAACATTTCCTCAGTCAATGCCACCTGATTCCAAACCTATGACATCCTTCTTGTTAACCTTCATCAACTTTATACTTACCAACAATTACTTCACCTTCAAGGGACAGACATACAGACAGATCAGGGGTATGGCCATGGGAACCAAGATGGCTCCTTCCTGTTCAGCTTCTTCATGGGTCACTTGGAGGGGACTTTCCTGGAATCCATAAGCCTTCAGCCCCTGGTTTGGTTCAGTTACATTGATGACATCTCTGCTGTATGGGCTTATGGTGAGGCTAACCCATTAAAATTCCTGGAATCTCTAAATACCTTTTCCCAATTAAATCTCACATGGTACAATTCTGAATCCCATGCCACTTTTCTTGGTGTTGATCTCATCCTCACCAAAGGCCAGCTACACATTTCGGTCCACATTAGACCTACTAACAAGCAACAGTACGTACTTTGTGACATTTGCCATTCTTTCTATGTCAGCATTTCTTCATAGTAAGTACTCCTTTCTTCACTCAACTTTAATTTTCTACGTCTTTCATTACCTGGGTTTGGTGTTTTTTTGCTGTCCTCCCTCTCACCTCTGTTACATAAAATGCACTTAGCTTTTCACTCTTATTAACTCATGCATGATGTTTGAGTAGTAATCTCTGTCATGCATATTACCCTGTCTTCATCTTTTAACCTCTCAGGTTTCCAAATCTGATCCAGTGCAGTCCCCAATAATCAGTCTTTCCTTATCATCCCATCTGGTAAGTCTCCCCTGACATGTGATTCTGGGTGACTTTTCTGAACTTTACCCCTTTCCCTAAATCTCTCCAGTCTTTTTCCTTCACCCTCTTCCTTCCCCCTCAGCTCTTCCGGCAGAGCTGGAGCTGATGGTTCTGAAAGCTTGTAAAAGTTAAAGCCTTTAGTGTGAGTGTTACCCTATGACTGCTTGGTGAGTAGATTTTTTATCTATCCATTTGCATTTGCATTATATTATTAATGACCAATATGTTATTTGTAATGAAACAGTTTGATTTTGAAACATAATAAAAATACATAAATTGATTTAGGAAAGATCAAGTTCAAGAAAGTCTTGTATACCATAAAAGCAATGCTTTGTTAGGAGTCCTCTCAAGGTTTTTCTAAGTTTTGTTGATTGAATACTTTCTACTTCTTTCAGTAGATGGTGGTAGAGTTTGTTCCCCATACATTTAACACAATTGCTATACAATTTAGAGAATGGAGAACTAGTCTCAACCATTTTTTTGACCTTGTGTTATCATGGTGACTGTCCAGATTCAAGTACAGTCTATTAACATTTTGTTTAATAAAACAGAGAAGTTAAAATATATATTGGCAGGGGAGAAGCAGTATGTTTAATTTTTTAAAGAGTGGTTTACATGTTTCTCTTTGCTTTTTGTACAGGATTATTCCAATTGCTTTTTATTGTCATATAAATAATTTCCTTGATTCTGTACTATGACCCTAAAAAACAATTTTGTAGCTTAGTATTGAATGGAAAGGCATAATTCATGCATGTCAGTGTGCTGCCATTTGGCCTAGAACAAAACCCTGTGGTACACCATATTTTATGACTTGTGTAGATGAGTGGAGCATAAAACAAACTTCGCTTAGCCTGGAACTAATCATGTCAATGTGGTTTTTCCATGTGAATGTATTAGTGATGTGAATCCCTAAGAATTTTGTTTCATTGAAAAATTCTGCATTGCTGCCACTTAGAGTACTGTTGGAACCTGAGGAGTTCTGTTCTGAATGGTGTGGAAGGTGAGGCATGCTGTCTTTTTTGCATCTATTTGATGCAGGCCATGAGTCTAGTTTGGTTGTATTTCTATTAACTGCTGACTGATGAGATTCATCTGTATTTTATATAAGGATATTACTATCGTCAGTGGAGAGAAATACCTTGCTAGTGGGTAGTGTGGAAGGGAGGTCTTTTATATAAAGTAGAAATAACAACAGACCTAGAATAGAGCCCTGTGGTACACCACGTTTTATGACTTGTGTAAATGAGTATACCCCATTTAGGATTCCTGATTCACTGACTTTAGTTGTATGGATGTACTGTGCTCAGTCTCTGTCATAACTGCTAAGCCAGCCATGGATAGTTCCCCTTATTCCAGAAGAATCCAACTTTTGCAAAAGTATGTTGTGGTTAACCATGTCAAAGGCCTTTGTGAGGTCAAGAAAGATACCTATAACTGGGCATTTCTTCTCAACAAGATGCAGAGTAGTATCAAGAAATTCATACATTCAATCAGCAGTGGTTTTATTTTCCTGGAAACCATGCTGAGCAGAAGAAAAAATGTTATTTTTTCTAACAAAAGATTTTAGACTGGCAGCCATTGCATATTCAAATATTTTGCTGAATATAGATATCACTGCAACTGGACAGTAGTTGCTAGGATCTTCTTTACATCCCTTTTTATGTATGGACATGACTTTTCCTATTTTAAGTTTTCTCCAGAATACTGCTTCTGAATGTAAAGCATTTATTACATGGGACAGTGGCTTACTAGTAAGTTTGAGGCAACAATGGAGAAGGAAGCCAGGTATCATGTTTTCTCCTGCTGATGATTTTTCTTTATTTTATTATGAATTATCTTTCTATCTCTGCTCCTAAAGTTGGTGATAAAAACTTGAAAAACTTGTGTTGGTGAAGGTGGGGGGGAGGGGGGGGGGCAGACAATTAAGTTGGTGATAAAAACTTGAAAAACTTGTGTTGGTGAAGGTGGGGGGGGGGGGGCAGACAATTACTTTTTAGATGTCTTGTTAGTTTTCCTATAGTTTCAATAAATATTAGTTAAATTTCTGAGGTGCTTCCTCTTGGTCATTAATCAGCATTGTATTTACCTTTTGTTTAATGTTACTAAAACTAAGTTTTCTTTTTACCCTTTTTTTCTAATACTGGGTTCATATTTCTATAAAAAGAGCACAAGCTGCCCAAAGGAGAGCTATAAACTGATATTACATATGCATTGATATCTTTTATTTCAACACCTGACAATTCTATGTCTTTTTCTATAGAGTGGGAGTTGCGTATGTCCAGTGGTGAAGCTGCAACATTGTCTTTCACAAACATGCAGCTTCCTTCACCCCTGAAGACTTTCCTCGAGAAGTGTTTAGTAATACACAGTATTTGGGCATGTGACAGTTCATTGTTGATATGTGTTACTGAAAATAGATTTTTTGGGCAGAGCCATGTTTCATACCAGTCAATGCATTTCCATGACAAAACTTTAGCACAGCTTCATTAATTACAACTAAATGTTTGGATTTATTTATAGCACTACTGTATGTCGGAACTTAAACTGAAGTTAAGTCTGATGTTTTTTTAGGAGGGGGAGGGGGGTAGCAAAAATCCTCCTTCTTTGTTGCAGGCTGCATTGGCCATAAGTTAGCACTTACTGTGGCTGATGCTCTGGGTGCTATTGCTGTTGGTGGTACCTTTACTGGTGATGGAGCTGTTGGAGTCATTGCCGTTTCTGCAGTAATTGTAGAAAACTTTGCTTTTGTTGTACATATGTAGATTAATGGTAAGAATATACAAGATATTCATTGAGTGTGGCCTTTTGTGGTAGAATATTTCATCTAAGCCACCTTAGCCTACACTGTTGGATTTTGTTAATCATTGCAGTTTTACTTACGTTACTCTGGTCATTGATAAGGTAAACCTCTTTCTTGTCAAATTCTTCACAAGTCACTAATTCTGAAAGTAAAGAAAATGAGAAAAGTGTATTAAAATTTTTTATATGTGTCATTAATGTTTAATTTATGAAGATTATCATCACAAAATGTAACTTCTATTAAATAAATATTTCTGTATCAGGTTTCATGAGTGATACATGTGAACAAAAGATGACAAAACACTAGCCTTTGCTATGCAAGACTATTGGGGATAGAGATAACACATCAACATTCACACAGTAGGTTAGGGTTACTTTCAAAAGTTTCTGCCTTCAACCAGTTATTTACAACATATATGCAAATGAATCTGTAAGTTTCTGGTTTTTCATTTTAAAAGAATTGTTATAATTCTATGATTGTTAAATGAAGATACGGTGTCATACACTATTGATTTCACACCAGGTATTGTACATTCAGAGATTGGCAGAAGCACATGTGACTACTCTGGCAATCTGCAGCCAGTTCATACTCACACCATCATTTGCATGAGCGAGTAGTGCCAGCTTAAGAAGACACTGCACCAATGGCAGCCAGAGTTAATCACGGAGTTCACTTGAAGCCTCTGCAGCATGAAGAGTTTGTCACTCTGTTATTGTGATTGTTTATGACAAATGTGCCTGTATATCTAACCAATGTGGAATACTAATTGGATTTACAGAAGAAAGTTAAGTAAGCAATGTTTCATACATATTACATGTCATTGTAATTATTTTGTGATCTGGCTCAGCACCCATTTGTATATTCAGCATCCATCCCTGGACTGACCCAACAATTGGTGTTGAGACTGTGCCCATGTGAATTCCAAACTTTGGCCTGCACTTGCCTGTGTTTTTTCACATTTCTGCATCTCTAATTCATATTTTTCAATGAATGTGGATACTTTTCATTGCATCTCTTGAGTGAATTTATCTTGGCTAGTCCTCTGCAAGAATTGTGATAAACACAGGTTGTTCAGTTTCAGTCATAGCAGATGTTAAATTTGTTGGAAATAATGATAAACTTCTCTCAGTGGAAACTAGCATGCCACCATCACCCACACTTTGTGCAGCACAACAAACAGCCGGCAGTGCTTGTTTCCATAGTACCATTCTGTGCTTTTGACTCAACACATCAGGAATGATTCGAGTACAGAGTACAGCTTGACACACATATTACAGTGCATTACATTGAAGGTGGGGACAAGCAACTTTATTTTCTTGTAGCAGTCAGTGTGTCAGAGTACAGGCTTGCCTCCAATCTTTATTTACTCCACTGGCAGCCCAGAAAGTGTTCCTAACAAAGAATTAATTGCTGCACTGGACAACAGTTTACTGACTAGATTAAGGTGGCAACTGCATGTTGCAAATGCAGTTGTTGATGGAGGTAACCTAAACAGGCTCATAATCAGCGGATAACAGACTTACAAGGGCTTACATGCTATTGGAAATTTAAGTGTGAAAGTGGACATTACTAAACTGACACTATTATGAGGGACATCATTACTCAAAATTGTGTCATATCATTGCATATGCAAACAGATTATTAAGTATTCTGAACTTAGTTTTCAACAGGTTTTGGAATTATTGGAGCATCATGATTTGTTTGACAGTGCAGTGGCTGATTTTGATTCTGCTGCTATTTGTGGCATACAGAGTAGTAGTACACATGTGTGCCCATGGCTCACGCACCCCAGCGTGCAAAACCTCAGGCAGGGCAGTGATGTACACAAACTCAGTGTGCTAGACCAGACCAGCCAGACCAGCCATGCCAAACCTTGCCCTCAGTGTTTCACAGCACACAAATGCCAGGCATGCTCTTCTCATGATGCTAAGTGCTATCATTGTGGCAAGCATGGTCACTTTCAAGTTATCTGTTTGCAAAAATCCAAAACCAACACACTTTGCATGTTCTCCAATGGCTCAGTCAGTAAATGTCAATGCAATTTTTTAAAGCCATGTAGTGCCTCTAGTGTAACATAGTGCAATACAGCACAGCAATGAAGAAGTCACACACTTCTTATATTCAGCATCGGGCAAATAAATTGTTTGTCCCTGTGCAGATTCCCAATCAAAAATAAGCATGCAGTTGGACACTGGTATGTCAGGGCCCCTGCTGAACAGAAGCACTAAAACTAAACTCTGTCCAAACAGGCCTTGGCAGGCCCAATGGTACTGACTGGCTGCCTTGTCATCCTCAGCCCACAGGCATCACTGGATGCAGATATGGAGGGACATGTGGTCAGCACACAGCTCTCCCGACCATATGTCAGTTTAAGAGACTGGAGCCACTACTTGTCAGTCAAGTAGCTCCTCAGTCTGCCTCACAAGGGCTGAGTGCACCCCGCTGGCCAACAGTGCTAGGCAGATCGGATGGTCACCCATCCAAGTGCTAGCCCAGCTTGACAGCCCTTAACATCGGTTATCTGACTGGAACTGGTGTTACTCCAGTGGCAAAGCCATTAGCAGAAGCACTTATGAACTGTTAAGCAAGTATAACATATGTTACAGGCAACTATTTCTTGTTCTGGTGGACATGACATCCCTGTGCTAGCTATTTGCAGCCTGCCTGTCACTTTTATGATGTAACAATATTATGAAAAGGATAGATGCCACTCACCTTATAGCAGAGATACAGATAGGCACAACCAAAGGTCTGTTGGAAAGTGAGTCTGGCCAATGAAGTCTTTGTCAAAAATAAACAACATACACACACAAATTTCCCACAAACGCAACTCGCAGACAAATGTCTGCAGTCTCTGGCAGCCGAGGCCACACATGATGTTACCAAGAGAATTTCATTCACGTTTTTGTACTTACATGACAGTGACAACATTTTTGGATTCTTTTGATTTGTTAGGTTTGCACATTCAAGATGATGTTCTCTCTGTGAACTCTTTTGTGCCTATGGACAAGGTAGCTGAACTGTGTGACAAATTTAGTGGCAGTTTTCAGTGTGACCTAGGCAAAACTGATCATTTTGAGGCTCATATCACCACAAAAGACAATGCACAAGCACTGTTTTGTTGAGCATGGCCCATCCCTCAGCAGCCGAATTTGAAATTTTTTAATATTATGAGGAGGCAAGTTGCTATTCACCATACAGTGGAGATGCTCAGTCACAGATATGCACAATAAAAAGACTCACAATTATAGCTTTTGGCCATTAAGGCCTTCATCAACAATAGACACACACATGTACATGCAAATAGACTCACACAAATGCAACTCACAGACATGACTGCAATCTCAGGCAACTGAAACCACACTGTAGCCAGCAGCATGAGTGCATGATGGGTGTGGCAACTAGTTGGGGTAAGGTAGAGGATGCAGTGGAGAGGGGTATGGTGGGGGATGGCAGACAGTGAAGTGCTGCAGCTTAGGCAAAGGGCAGTGGAGAGGTGGGAAGAGGGGGGGGGGGGGGAGATAGCAGAAAAGGAGAGAAATAAAAATAAAATGACTGGGTGTGGTGGTGGAATGACGGCTGTGTAGTGCTGACATGGGAACAGGGAAGGGGCTGGATGGGTGAGGACAGTGACTAATGAAGGTTGAGGCCAGGAAGGCTACAGGAACATAGGCTGTATTGCAAGCAAAAATACTCACATGCACAATTCAGAAAAGCTGGTGTTGATGGGAAGGATCCATATGGCACAGGCTGTGAAGTAGTCATGGAAATGAAGGATATCATGTTTGACAACATGTTCAGCAACAGGGTCTTCCACTTGTTTCTTGGCCACAGTTTGTCAGTGGCCATTCTTGAAGACCGATAGCTTGTTGGTTGTCATGCCCACATAGAATGCAGCACAGTAGTTGTGGCTTAGCTTGTATATAACATGCCTGGTTTCACAGGTAGCATTGCCTTTGATGGGATAGGTGATGTTAGTGACTGGACTGGGATAGGTTGTGGTGGGAGGATGTGTGGGACAGGTCTTGCATCTGGGTCTATTACAGGGGTACAAGCCATGAGGTAAGGGATTTGGAGCAGGGGTTGTGTAAGGATGAATGAGTATATTGTCTAGGTTTGGTGGACAGCAGAATACCACTATTGGAGGGGTAGGAATCTTTATTTATCTCCTCTTCTGCTATCCCCCCCTCCTCTTCCCACCTCTCCACTGCCCTTTGTCTAAGCTGCAGCACTTCACTGTCCACCACCCCTACCATACCATACCATCCCTCCCTCTCCCTTCCCCAGCCTCCTCCTTACCCCCACCCAGTCACCACTCCAACCATGCACTGGTGCTGCAGGTCACAGTGTGGTCTCAGTTGCCTGAGGCTGCAGTCGTGCATGTGAGTTGAAATTTAGTGAGTTTGTGTGTGTGTGTACATATGTGTGTCTATTGTTGATGAAGGCCTTAATGGCCAAAAGCTATAATTGTGAGCCTTTTTGTTGTGCCTACCTGCGACTCAGCATCCTCCACTAATGGTGAGTAGCAACTTTCCTTCTCATAATATTGTTACATTCCATCCTGGATTTTCTATTGTTTGAAATTTTTCATTGTTATTTGTCACAGTTGACTGCTACTGTGTTTGAACTATTTGGATGGCATAGTTGTTTCAGATCATACACACAATGGAGATCTATCCAGTCTCATGAAATTGTTTCTATTGCTCTCAGATGCCAGGTTAAAGTGTAATAGGATAAGTGTTCCTTCTTCCTGGCTGAGATTGAATATTTAGGACATGTGATCGACAGTCAGGGTATCCACCATTTGCAGTCACAGTTAACTACCATACTGGACCTATGCTTTATTCAGTAACTGATGTTTGGTACATTATAAACTCACTATGCCAGTGATGTTTGTTGTTGATGCACCCTCTTACAGGATTAGTGCTGTTCTCTGACACAGAGTTGGATCATTGGACAGGCTAACTACCATTGCATTCACACTCCTCAATAAGACAGGGTGCAACTACTCGCAGATTGAGAAGAAAGCTCTTGCTATTGTGTAAGGGGATGACAAAATTCCACCAATACTTATATGGCAGAAAATTTTACTTTTTGATGGATCACAAGCCTCTCACCTTATTGTTCAGCTCTCCCAAGCCAGCATCTTCATGCATGGTGCAAAATTTGCAGCACTGCTCTCTGTTCTAAGAAAGAGCAAGTGCTCTTCCTCTCATCATATGGTTCCCAGACATGCAACGACAGGTCACCAGCAGAACTTTGGCTTGGATGTGAACATAGGACATTGCTTCAGCTGTTGCATCCTCTGCAGCAGTCATCCCATCCTCCACAGTCTCTGCAGCCATCAGCCCATCCTCTACAGCATGACACCATCTCTTTTTTAGAGTTTTCACAGGTACAGGTACTGGGAATGAGGCGTTACCAAGAAAGTCTAGTGCCATTCTTTATATGTCTTACATGGTCCCACTAGGCTTCAGAAGTGCTATCAGAATCACATTCATTTGTGTGCACTGTATGATCTTGCCATAGGTGCCTCCCTTGGGTGCTGTGCTGTCGGTGCCAGATGGGGACCAATGGCCTTCAATGCAGTGCCATTGCCATCACTGTCAGCGAAGAGCCAAGAGTCCCTGCCACAAGAGATGAGCCCTCTTCACTCTGCCGTCTTCCAAAGGGCCACTGTGGCATCTTCAAGAATTGCCATTGTGCCTTCACCAATGGAAATAGATGTTCTGCCCCTGGGTATGGTTGGTATTTAATTTGATGTTTCCATCCTTTCACAAAACAAATGTTGGGGTGTGGACAGGAGCTTGTTATACGCTTCATTTTGGCTCCTGCCTCCTCAGTGGCACCTCCACTAAGATCACCTCCCACCACCCAACTGTGTATCAGTACACAATGATGGTGATGAGTTTTTGGAGGGAGGAATGTGGTGTTGTACACTACTGACTCCATACTAGGCATTCTATACACAGACGTTGGCAGTGGAAAATACGACTGCCCTGCCAATCTGCAGCCAGATTGTAAATACGACCTTGACTGCACATGCAAGTAATGCCGCCACCAGGTCAGCTTGACACTGGCTTCAGTCTGATCATGGAGTTTACTTGGAGTCCTCACAGCATTAACTGTGTGCCCCTCTGTTATTGTGACAGTTTCTGACAAAATTGCTTGTGTATCTGACTAGTCTGGAATACTAATTGGTCTTCCAGGAGAAAGTTAAGTAAATGAAGTTACATACAAATTACATGTGCTTATTATTATTTTGTACTCTGTCTCAACACCCACATATTCCTCTGCATCTATCCCTGGTGTGACAAACCCAACAAAAGAGTCAAGTAAATAACAAAGACACACTGTATTCTGTAGATTGGCATTTCTCTACTATCTTGTGATGCATTCAAGTCTAATACACAATATGAACTCTCCAATCTCTTTGGGTATTGATCACCTATGTATAAAAATCAATATTTACATAGCACTACCTTTCTGAGTGATAAAATTTACATTTGTGTAGTTAAATTAACAAACGCTTAAATACATTAGTTTTACAAAGTCGTTTGCACAATTGTTCTCACAATCTTGTGTAATGTTTATATATCAATGTATGTAGGACCATTTAAACACTTCTGTTGAATATCTGTTTACATGATTACACTCTTTATTCTACATGTATATTATTATCTCTGTTCTTCTTTGCATTAGGCAGGAAATTATATTAGTTAAATAGTTAGTTACTCAGTTAGTTTCATATTCCTTGGACCATTTGTATGATAAATTATAATGACGTAGACTAAGCCATTTCACATTCAGTTCACATATTAATTTGTAAATATGGCTACAAGGTGAACATTTATTAGCTTTCCTTATTATTATTATATAAAGATGTGTGCTGGTAATTTCTACCTGCTATCTTTTACACATTACAATAATAGAAATTCTTCTCCAGGAGAGAGGATTAAGTCTGTTTCTTAATTTTACTTTACTGTCTGTCAGACTTGCTATATCACTGGGTAATTGATCTCAAATTTTAGTTGTACCATTGTGCACACCTCTTTGTTTCAAAGATAACTATATTGTGAAGTAATGAATGTCATTTTTCCATCTGGTATGTACACAACTGCTCCTTTGAACTGCGGTGGATTATTTACAACAAACTTCATGAGGAAATAAATAAATCTGAAACAGTGTTCAGAATGCCCAATTCTTTAAACAAATGTCTACCAAGATGATCATGAGTGAGCACCACATATTATTCTTACAGCATGTTTTTGACCTATAAACACTTCCTTTCTTAAAGTTGAGTTACCCCAGAACATTATTTCATATGATATTACTGAATTGAAATATGCAAAATATATCAACTTCCTGATTTGTGTCTCCCCAAGATTTGTAGTGATTCTAAGTGCAAATGAGGCTGAACTAAGTTGTTTCAAGAATGCTAAAATGTACTTTTGCCAATTTAAATTCTCATCAATATGGAAACCCTATTTATATTTCCTCACCACTCATTACATTCATCACTAGTGTAGTACCTATAGTTGTGCAGAATTGAATATATTTTGTGTTTTTCAGTTCATATAGAGATCAATCACAAAAAACTAATCAATGAACATTGTTTACCATTTCTTCTGTTACTATATTTATCCTTGGATTGATTACAATACTAGTGTCATTCACATAAATAAATATTTCTGCTTGTTTTATGTTAATGAGAAGAGGCACAATGGTAGACCTAAGAAAGAGCCTTGGGGAACCCATATGTGATTTCTCCCTACTCAGAGGAAACTTTCGTGAATACATTGGTAGAATTACTTAGCAAACCTCGGTTTATCTAGGAGAATCTACATCTATATCTTCATCTATAGCCATACACTGCAAACCACCATGAAATACATGGCAGAGGATACATTCCATTGTGCCAGTCGTTAGGGTTTTTTCCCATTCCATTCACATATGGAGCAAGAGAAGGATGACTCTTTGGATGTCTCTGTGTATGCATTAATTATTCTAATCTTATCTTCATGATCCCTATATGAGCTATACATAGGGGTTTGTAGACCTTTCCTAGAGTCATCACTTAAAGCCAGGTCTTGAAATTTTGTTAATAGACTTTCTCGGGATAATTTACATCTATCTTCAAGAGTCTTCCAGTTCAGATCTTTCAGTATCTCTGTGACACACTCCCACAGATCAGGCAAACCTGTGACTGTTTGTGCTGCCCTTCCCTGTATACATCCAATATCTCCTGTTAGTCCTATTTGATATGGGTCCCACACACTTGACCATAGTTCTAGAATCAATCACACAGGTGATTTGTAAGCAGTCTTCTTTGTAGACAAATTGCATTTCCCCAGTATTCTACCAATAAATGAAAGTCTACTACCTGGTTTACCCACAACTAAACCTATGTGATCATTCCATTTCATATCCCTACAAAGTGTAACACCCAAGTTTTTGTATGAGTTGGCTGATTCCAACAGTGACTCATTGGTATTGTAGTCATAGGATACGACACCATTTCATTTTGTGAAATCCACAATTTTACATTTATAAACATTAAAGCAAGTTGCCAATCTCTGCACCACTTTGAAATCTTATCCATATCTGACTGAATATTTGTGCTGCTTCTGCACAGTATTTCATTGAAGATAACTGCATCATCTGCAAAAAGTTTTAGGTTACTATTCATACTATCTGCAAGGTCATTAATATGCAAAATGAACAGCAAGGGTACCAACACACTGCCCTGGGGCATGCCTAAAGTTACTTCTACATCTGATAGTGACTCTCCATCCAAGTCAACATGCTGCATCCTCCCTTCTGAAAAATCCACGATTCAGTCACAAATTTCATTTGATATCCCATACGACCATACGCCTGACTATAAGTGAAGGTGCCATAGCCAGTGAAATGGATTTCATAAATCAAGAAAAGCTGCACATACTTGATTGTCTTGACCCTAAGTGTTCAGTTCACAATGTGAGAAAAATGTGAGTTGGGTTCACATGATCAGTGTTTTCCAAATCTATACTGGATGGCATGAAGGAGATAATTCTGTTTGAGATGCCGCATTATGCTTAAGCTCAGAACATGTTTTACATGAAAGTTGACGTCAAGTATATTGGGGGGTAGTTCTGTGGATCAGTTCTACTACCCTTCTTGTAGACAAGTGTGACTGGTGCTTTTTTTTTTCGAATAAATGGGCACAGTTTTTTGTTTGAGGGATCTGCAATAGATTATATTATAAGGTCAGTTAACTCATCTGCAAATTCAGTATAAAATCTTATAGGGATTCCATTGGACCCTGGAGTTTTGTTCAGGTTTAACGATTTCAACTGTTTCTCAACACAGCTGTCACTAAATCTTGGTTCACTCATTTTTTCAGTGGTACGAGGATTAAATTGGAGCAATTCCCTTGGGTTTGTCTTTGTAAAGGAACATTTGAAAACAGAGTTTTCATTTCAGCTCTTCCTTTGCTAACCAGGGTTTCAGTTTCGGACTCATTTGCTAGGGACTGGACACTAACTGTGGTGCCACTATCAGCCCTTACAGACAACCAGAATTTCTTCGGGTTTTGCGAAACATAATTCAATAACATTCTGTTGTGCCAGTCATTGAACGCTTCATGCATTTCTCTCTTGGCAGCCAAACATTTCATTTATCATCTCCCTATCTATAATATTATGCTTTGTTTTAATCTATTATGCAGTAGCCACTATTTCTTTAGAAGTTTCTTTATACTGACTGTGTACCATGGAGAGCTCATTTCATTATGAGCTGTTCTACTGTGTACTTATCTAACTAGGACATGGTTAACTATTGTTTTAAACTTGAGCCATAGTCCCTCTTCATGCTCCTGCCAGGTGCTGAAAGTTTCAAGTTCCTCCTTGAGGTATGACGCTACTGCTAGGCCCAGTATATTTCTGTCATGAGTTGGATTCTGAACTATCTGTTTTAGACAGCTTTTAGGGAAGGCATTTAGTACTGTTTCACAGGATGCCTTATCATGTCCACCACTAACAAAAACGTAATTTTCCCAGTTGATTACTGGATGATTAGTCTCCACTGACGATTACAGTATAATTTCATTTACATCAGGAGATAATTCTGGTGGGTGACAGAATGATCCAATTACCCCCCTTCCCCCTCCCCTCTCCCTCGATTTAGAGGCTTGTTGAATCACTGTCACATTCAGCTTCAATGTCTGTCTTGATGGATTTGAGTTTCTTGTCTACTGCAACAAATACACTACTGCCATTTCCCATTAGCCTGTCCTGTTGATGTACACTTACAATTTTACCCAAAATCTCACTCTATCAGTCTGAGGTTCTAACCAGCTTTCTGTACATTGTGGTTCATGAAGTCAAATGCCATAGGTAACAGAAAACACCAAAGGATGCCATTTTGTTATTTAACGCTTACAAAATTTGGTGAGTGAACAGGTAAGTGGTATTCTCTGTAGAGCAACTCTTCTGAAATCCAAACTGTGGTTTATTGTTGCTCAGCAGGTGGGATACTCCCCCAGACTATACTATCTTCTCAAAAATTTTGCAAAACAATGTCAGTAATGAAACAGGTTGGTAGTTAATGTTATCTCTTCTATCCGCATTGTCTCAGAGTCATTTAACAATGGAAATTTAAATCTCTCTGAAAAAATGCCTTGGGTAAGTGATGCACTACATATTTCAGACAAGATAAGGATCATTATTTGGGAACAAATATTTGGGTACTCTATTGGAAACATGCACAAATCAATATAAGCCTTCATTATTGAAAGGCTAAACAATTTTCTTACTTTCAGAGGGAGAAGCATTCATATGACTGAATTTTATGAGTGTTGATTTTTCAAAATACTGCTTTGTTTTTTCTCTTGAACTATTTGTCCCTATATTTTAAGTCAACAGTGATGTTACCCTGTTCTTTGGCTGGTTTCCTTGTCTCGTGTTTCAGTATATTGCATAAAGTCTTAAATCCATTGATGGAATTGCTGATATCTGACATAATGTGTAAGTTCTTAACTTTTATTAGTAATTTTCAGAAGTTTTTGTAGTGTCCAGCTACTGCAGGATTTTTAGTTATTCTGCCAACAGATACAATTCCCTTTTCCTTTCATAATGGCTGTTTAATTTCCTTTTTGAGTAGCTTATGTGGAAGACTATTTTAAAGTAACAATATGAATTTACCATGCAATAGATTACATTTTATGTCATCATTTGGTTCATTGTTTTATTTGTTGTGAGAACGAGATATATTTGAATTGTTGTAAGTGAAAGAGAGAGACTCTTGGAAGTCAGTCAGAATGAAGAGATATTTGGATTTTTTATTTACATTCTCTAGGATGCTACAGTATAATTTGTAGTGTTCCCTATCCTGAGGTTTGTTAGAATTTGTGAGTGAAACATGAAGTTTTCTCTATGTTTTACAATATGTTTTGATTCCCTTAGTGGACCATTGTTTCCTGTCATCACTTAGGCTGGTACTTTTTGAAATTCACTTAGGAAATATAGCTTCAAAAAGGATAACAAATTAATTCAGGAATAGCTTAAATTTATCATTGACATTTTTAGTCTTACATACAGTGTCCCATTCTAACGCCTGCAAATGTCTGCTGAAGGTTTCCTAATTCTCACCACTGATTAGTCTAAATGATCTATTGATAAAATTACTCTTCTTACAAGGGCTTACATCTTGCATTTTTTACAGCTGCCCACCATGGTCAGAAAGGCCATTGAAGATTTATGTTACACAGTATCAATTCTGTTGCTGTCTATGAATATATTGTCAATCAGACTTGTGCAGTACTTTGTAACCCTTCTGGGAAAGTCAACAACTGCCCTCAGATTAAAATATCTCATTACATTTTCAAAATCTGTTCTATGATTATTATGTGTAAGAATATTTACACTAAAATCATCAAGCCTGATAATTTGTTTTGTTTTTGAGAACTGGTGAGTTAAAAATGCTTCTACTTTCTTGAGGTATATACTAAGCTGTCCCAAGAGAACTCTGCAAACAGTAACCACATAAACAGGCAGAGTAATAACATGTACTTCAATGCCATAAGCCTCAAAATGTTAGTCTGAAATTGACAGCTAAATTGACAGCTCAAATAATAAAATAAAAACTATTTGGAAGGTGGTCAAAAGGGAGACAAGAAAAATGTCAGAAGATACAGACGGTATCAAAGTGTGTCATAATGGAAATATGGTAAGTGAAGGTGATATAGTTGCCCATATTTTCAACAACCATTTTTTGACTGTGGTAGATCAAACTGATTGTAAAGGATCTATTTTTGAGCCATGAACTTTCTTAAAAAATCAATGTACAACAAAATTAGTCAGGTGCATATACCTTATATTAGAACTGATGAAACTGAGAAGGTAATAAGCCAATGAAAAATAACAATTTCACTGTGGTGGATAATACATATATGACATTACTGAAGCACTTCTTCAAATTTATTCTTGAGGTTTTATGTCACATTGTAGGGAAGCAGCCTACTCACGTTGTAGTAAATTCACATCAGTTTCCATTGTGTGCCAGCCAGTCTGCTGTAACTAGCTCTGACGTCATAAATGTTGCGCAATACCTTAAAATTCAAGCAAATGATCTGAAACTTTTCCAGCATGTAAGGAATAATATTAAATTAATGTGTATTAAATATCAGTTCGATAACTTCAGCCATTTTTGTAATTTGGACGTTTTTCTAAAAAAATCATTGGCGCAACAGAAAAGAGCTAGAGACTTCAAAATTTATATTTAGACTCATCTTTCATAATGATTTAATAAAAACAGTACTTTGGATTTCACAGGTTAAGACTTTAGTGGAAATTCATGATTTTCTGGTTTTCATCTCAAAACTGAAGGAAGCAAGATAGATTAAGTAGGCTAATGAATAAGACTAGGATGTTTAGATTTAAATAGGTTGGAGGTCCGCTATGACTATGAAGATGTGAAAAGTTTCTTTTGAACACCTATAAAATTATAGCGATAGCGGATCTCAAAAGGACCAGTTCAGAGCTCATCGGCTGCGTGCAGCGTTACTTAATTATTTCTCTCGCCCAAGATATTTAACTTAGCCACGTCATAATTTTATTATAAATACTTACCTGCGTGCTAAATGCACGATTAAATTAACAGCTTCATAAGCCATCAGCAAAAGAAGCTATAAATTATTATGTAACTTGAAGTGGTGCGTTACTAGCCCAGCGGCCAGTCGTGAGAGCCAAGTTAGAGCCGGCGTTCTCTTAGCCGTCCGCACCGAGGCTATATATATATAAGAGCACTGCACGAGTAAGTAAGGCCCCAGTTCTCTCCAGACGCTGAATAGCACGTCAGCTGTGTCGGGAGTCGCTTCGCTACGGTAGCACTGCTACAAACTGCCTCGGGTGCCGTATTGAGTTACGATGTATACGCGTAACTGTGAAAACATTTCAAATGAAGGATTATTTTTGGAATGATTTTCATTATCTAGCTTCAGTTTGCGTGTTGTTGTATTTTCACGTGCCGTCGCGGGACAGACATTCTACCAGTCATTTTAGCGTGGCGTTTGATGAGATTTTCTCATCAAATTTTGGCGAGCATTCTTTTGACTTTTAATTCGGACCTTTATAGTTGCATCAGCGAATTAGACTCTGAACTGCGCTGTTTGTTAGGCTGTTGGGATAATTGTGATGTTATCAGTGAATTTCAGAATATACTCAACTATTTTGGAAAATTGTTTTTGATTAGAAATCCCGAACAATCTCCTACTTCTTCAGAGCTATAAGCTGCAGCTATAATAATATTCTCAGGTTAAGTGGGCACTAGGAACTCTCATTACAGGCTCCACGTTTCGTTAAATCACTTTCTGGGTGCCAAAAAGTAAAGAGAGAGCCAGTGTTGAGAACGGCGAAAGACAGCATTTAACAACATTCCACAAAAGCCGGGAAATGCAGTGGTTTTTCCCACATTTAAACAACAAACTTTATTACCACAAACTCAATCGCCGCCCCACATATGGTGCATCGGCCGGGAAATTAACCAAGTGAAAGTGATTTTTAACTATTCGGATTCGCGAGTGGAATGCGACACGCAGCTGAGTAATAGAACAGTGAAAGTGTTACGTGGGCATGTGGACGACGCAATTGAATTAACAACGCATCTGGATTGACGGAGCAGGCACTGAGTCTAGCGGTGCTGCCGGCATCGCGAGAAGCCAGTTTCGCCGTACCGCAGTCATCCTCCACAGCAGCTGGGACCGCGCCTGCAGTTGCGGGCCACGCAAACACACCACAGCCGTCGGAGTGCCGTCTGCAGTTTCAACGTGCCACGTCGCATCAGGAATCCCGGTACGCCGCGCCGGCAACAACAACGTCGTGCAGAAGGAACTAAGTTAAGTGAAAAACTGTTTAAAATTTTACTAACCTGCACTAAAAGACTGTTGGCGATGGAACCGCCAAAAGAAACTAAGGTTAAACTTATATCAGAACCTATGTCTGAGGAGGGAACTGTAAATCCAGACGACAGTTCAAGTGTAAATATGCATGAAAGTAGTAATGTGAAAGTGAAATATGAAGTATTGTCTCCTGACAGTAGTGTGGGAAGGGAGAATGATTCAATAATAGAGACCCCTGGAGTAAAACAGAAAGTAGAAAATGTGAATTTATTGGATGATGGTTTCTCTGGTGAATTAAAATTGAAACAGTCTTCAGCGATGGTAGAGTTTAAGAAAGAGCAGTTAAATAGGACTAATCAATCAGAAGTTTCCTTTAGTTTTTATGATTCTGGTATTGGAGCTAGTTTTTCGTCACCTGAGTGTGATAAAAAGCCAGCTCGTGAGCAACCCAAAGATGCTGGGGCTGTTGATTTAAATGTTATATTACAAGCAATAGCTGCCAGTAATGCACAAATGACAGCTGAGTTAAAGTCTGAAATAAGTGAACAAGTCAAAAACAGTAATGCAAAAATAGCTGCCAGTAATGCTGAATTAAAATCTGATATAATTGAGGTAAATAACAGGATTGTGGCCAGCCAAACCAATTTTAATAAACGGTTTGAGGCAGTGGACAATAAATTAGAATCCAATAAAGCTGAATTAGAAAATTCTTTCAAGGCTAGTTGCAATAAGTTGAAAGAGGATCTAGACAGTTTGAACTATAAAATTGATTACAACCATGAGGATATTAAGAAAAAGGTTGCTCAACAATTTTCTGAAATGTATAAAACAGTTAAATCCGAAGTTGCTGAGGTTCGCAAAGACTTCCAAATGGAAGATGCGAAACTGGAGCACAAGTTAACAGAAAAGATCGAGGCGGAATCTGAACTTTGCTCAGACAGATTTAAAGATGTTAACATAAAAGTAAACATATGTCAAGCAGACGTAGATGCAATCAAAACTGACACTACTCATATTGTACAAAGAGTAGATAATGTTGAATTGAGAGTAGAAAATATCAGTACTAACATTGCTAACATAGAGAGTAAAGTAGCTTCAGTAACTTCTGGTAATGGTAGTATACAACAAGTTGTAGCTGCAAACGCCGCTTTTATCGGGTGTCGGCAGTTCTTGCGGTTCGATCCAGATAAAAATATCCACCCATTAGATTTCTGGAACGATTTTGAGGATGTAATTCCACCAACTTGGTCTGAAAGAGAGAAAATCTCATTTATTAGAAGCCATTTAGCAGGTGACGCCATGCGCTGGTCCGCTGATGTTATGTTAAAGTGTAAAACATTAGCGGAGTTTAAAACAGCTTTCATTAATGAATATTGGTCTAGCAATAAGCAAAATGAAGTGTTAAGGGAATTTTGGAGTGGAAAACGCTTCAATGCAGGCAAGGAATCAATTAAAGAGTTTGCTAGGTCATGGATCTCACGTTTGTCACATTTGTCGGAAAAGCTAAAGCCAGAAATGATTATACTAGGTCTTGAAGCCAAACTGCCATGGTACTGGCAAACTAGGATTATATCAGCCCCTAGAGACAATCTTGATCGTTTCATTGAATATTTGGAACGTGTAGAACGTGTTGCTGCCAATGAGGAGCAGGCACGTAATAACAGAAATGCCACTAACAATAATAGTAATTTTAGGAATGAGCAAAACGGCAATGTAAACATCAGAACAGTAGGTATTCGCCATCCTAAGAGAGGTAGGAATTGGGGAAATAATTATCAGAACCAACAATGTCGTCCGAGGGATAATAATTTTGTTCCAAACAGAAATATGCACGTAAACAACAGTACGGAAAGCAATGCTATGCCAGCTAACTATAATGAAACTAAAGAAAACAGCAGTAGGCCAAGGCAGGAAAACTAGTTCCCGTCTATGAGGACACTGGCGCTCACCAGGCGGTTACTTTTCCTAAGCCAGTAGTTAAGGGAATTGGTAAGGCAGATCAGAATACTCAAACTGAACATGTGGATGAAGTGTCGGTAGCATCTAAGGATACAACAGAAATATTAGATCACTCACAATATTTGATAGATACCGTGTTAGAAACGCTTTCTAAGTGGGAAGAGAAAGAGAAGGCGCAGCAGTGTAACAATAGGGAAGAGCTACAAAATATTGAATTGACAGGTGAAGAAGCAGAAGAAATTCATGCTTATATTTACGATGAGGATGATGTGCTCTTATCTAAAGTGCCTGTGCAGGATGTTGATAATGTACTAATAAATTTAGGACAGGAGATAAGTGAGAATGTAGAGGGTAGGCTGTTGAGGGTCGATGAACCCAGTAGCTGTGACCAGTTGTCACTTGAGGAGGAAACCGACGATAATGGTAAAAGTGGTTTAGCTGTAACTAGTGCTATGCCCGGTCTGGAGACGCAGAGTCGCTCAGACTATAGTAATTTGGGTTATGTTCAGCAAACTAAATGTAATGAAGTCGTGCGGTGTTTCGATTTAAAATTAATAGACCGACTGGAAAAGGCAGCTGAAAATGTAATTCAGGAAACCCCTACACACTGTGACCTAAATGTAATGAAGACAGATGTCAATCACTTTAGTTGGAGGCAAATCCAAAAGGAACTACTAGATGAATTTGAGGAACCACCTGTACAACCTAGAATAAGCCACCCTATAATAATAGTGAATATATTGGGTATCAATGTGCGTTGTCTCTTAGACAGTGGAAGTGAGGTGAGTGCAATATCTCAGTCCTTCTTTGATGCATTACCTGGCAAAGATAAGCTTACAGTAATGAGAGTATCAGGACTAAGAATAATTGGTGCTACTGGCAAGGTGTCAAAAACGGTAAAGCAAGAAACTTTGCTGCCCTTTAACATTAATGATAATTTAATTGATCATCCATGTTTAATTGTAAACAATCTCAGTATTGAGGTTTTAATTGGCATAGATTTCTTGTCAAAATATCAGAGTGTTGTGGACTTTGAGAACAGCCAATTAAAAATGGTCTTACCAATAACCGGAGTAATTATAGTACCTTTTAGTGATAAGCATGTAGTAACTGATCATGAAACTTGGGAGTTGCCTATAAGAATTTTGAAAAATAGGAGGTATTGGGACGAAGGTGTTAATCTTAGTAACAGTAAGCTGAACACAGAAGAAGAAGAAGCAATTATTTTAGACAAAATAGAAGCTAAATTGCAGGAAATCGATAAGATTTCAGACTATCAAAAGGAAGAACTGAGACAGGTTCTAAAAAGGCATCATAAGGTATTTTCAGATCGACCTGGCATAGTCAAAGGTTATGAATGTCAATTAAAGGTGAAACCCGGCCAGGTGTTTTTCAGGAAGCCATACCAAATACATGTAGCTAGGAAGGAGGCGGTTCGAAAGGAGATACAGAGAATGCTGGAGTGGGGTGTGATTGAGAAAGCGGTCAGTGAGTACAATAATCCTCTTGTTGTTGTACCAAAAAGAGACGGGAGTATCAGATTGGTCTTGGACGCTCGTTGGTTAAATGAAATAGTGGTTAGGGAAAGTGATAGACCGCAGAATATGGACGAATTATTGCAAAAATTCCGGGGAGTGAAATTCTTAACTTCTATGGACATCACGTGTGGATATTGGAATTTGCCACTGGCAGAAAGTTCAAGGAAGTACACAGCTTTCTTGTATGAAGGAGTTTGTTACCAATACCGTGTGGTACCTTTCGGACTTAATATCTCTGTTTGTGCCTTCGTACGTGTGATGTGCCATGTTTTAGGACCAGCTTTAAGTAATAAAATAACAGTCTACGTAGATGATCTGTTAATAGCAACTCCTACCTGGGAAGAACACATAGCTTTATTAGAGGAAGTGTTAGAGGCTATTGAGAGAGGTGGCATGAAACTAAAGATTGAAAAGACAGTGTGCGTTAAAGAGGAAATAGGTTTCTTGGGATATAGGATAAGTGGAAAAGGTATTCTGCCTGACCCAGGCAAGCTAGCAGTCATTGAAAAATTTGAGGCTCCCAGAAACAAGAAGCAGTTGAGATCAATGTTCGGTCTGTTCAGTTTCTATAGGCGTTTTGTTAGTGACCAGGCTTTTAATGCTCCCTGTCTTCACCTCCTGCTGAAAAAGAATACCCCCTGGGTTTGGACAGCAGAATGTCAACAGGCGTTTGAGGTGCTTAAACAATCTTTAATTAATAGTCCAATTTTACATCATCCTGATTTTGAAAAGCCATTCTGTATGTCTGTTGATGCTAGTGGCTATGGTATAGCTGTGGAAATATTCCAGGTAGAAATAGAGAACGAGCAAGAGGTGCACAAGACTATAGCTTTCGCAAGTCGATCTTTACAGGCAGCAGAGAGAAATTATGGCATCTCCGAACTGGAAGCATTAGCCATTGTATTTGGAGTACAAAAGTTTGAGCAGTATTTATTAGGGCACAAGATAATTGTTTACAGTGACCATAAGGCGTTGACCTTCTTAAAAACCTGTAAGTTGAGGAATTCTCGTTTGGTAAGATGGTCATTGTATCTCCAGCAGTTTGACCTTGAGGTTAGATATATTCAAGGGAAAGACAATCTGGTAGCTGATGGGTTATCTAGAAGTGCGGAGCTCTGTGATGACGCGGGGATTACAGCAACAGACCTAAATGAAGTTCGAATGTTTGCATTGCACGAAGTAAAGGAAGAAGGTGCATTAAAGAGAGTGATTAAGAACTTGAGACGTGAGCAGAATGCAGATGACCAACTGAAATTAGTGAAGAGCTATTTAGGAAATGCGAACTATCCTAAGGTTTCACAATACTATTGTTTGCATAAAGGTATTCTGTTTAGGAGGAAAAAGATAGGTGTTTCTGAGTGGAAGCTGTGCTTTCCCTCACAACATGTAGACTTGCTAATCGACTATGTACACCTGAGGTATGGACACTACGGTGCAAAGAAGTGCATTGCAAAATTAAAGGAAAAGGTTGTGTTTGACAACATGTACCGCCGTGTGGCCAAGCGTCTAGCATCTTGCGTAGTGTGCCAGAAGGTCCGTGCTGCTAACGGCAGAATACAAGGGGATATGCATTCAGTAGAGCCCACTGAAACCCTAGAATTACTGGCTTGTGATTTGTTTGGCCCTCTTCCTGTTTCGAGAGGTGGTTGTACCCATGTTTTTGTTGTTGTGGATGGATTCAGTAAATATGTTAAGCTATACCCAATTAAAAGAGCGAATGCAAAAACATTGGTTGAAAAGTTGGAAAAAGACTTCTTCGTGAACGTTGGCGTTCTGAAGAATTTGCTGTCAGACAATGGGCCTCAATTTACTTCTGATAGCTTTAAGGAATGTCTAGATAAGGCCGGCGTGAAACATCTGAAAATATCTGCGTATTTCCCCCAAGGAAATATGAGTGAACGTATTATGAGGGAATTGAATAGGCTTTGTAAAACTTATTGTGCTCGAAAACACTCAAGTTGGGCAGAGCACATTAAGTATTTTGAGAATGTAATTAACAACTTAAGACATGATGCAACTGGTTTTGCACCTTGCGAATTGATGTTTGGCCAAGAACCTCACAATGTGATAGCAGATATGGTAGAATTCCCTATTCTAACGCAAATATCCACAGACGAAAAGAAACTAAAGGCTAGGGCTAATATGAGAAAAAGAGCGTTGGAAAGGAAGAAGCGGCATGACGCAAAAGCTGTACCTACTAGCTTTGAAATAGGTCAATTAGTCCTTGTTAAAACCAAAGAAAAATCCAAGAAGGTAAATGCAGAAACAAAGAAATTCATGTTCGTATACCAAGGACCTTTCAGGATCATAGGAAAACCACATGCCAATGCATATAGGCTAGAATACCCTAAAAGTAAGAAGCTATTAGGTCTAAGGAACGTGATTGACCTAAAGAGATTCATAGGCAGCCAATGAAGGCTGTAGGGAGGAGGTTGTTCTGTAACCTCTACACAGTGTGGCAGCTGTGCAGTCCCAGCTGTGTGAGATCTTCTTTCCCTTTCAGGTCTCACTCATTCTTCATCTTTCCTATCCACCAAAATTTAGATCTCTTCTTTCAGACATGAAATTTTTCTGTCATGACTATCAGGACAGGAGTTATGTTACCATTCTATCTACCGATCAGTGAAGAAAGATACCTAATGTGATAAACTGAATAGTGACAAACAATAGAGAAGTATGACGTAATTAAGATACAAATGTATTTGAGTAACAATTATGTGTAGTACCCTGGTAATATAGTAAGTACAAAGTGTTGTTTGGTTGGAAATGGTCCATCATCAGTAATTTAAAAAGATGTATGAATTCGTGTACAAGCAGAATCTGAAGTGGTAATAAAACCTAGTGGATACATTAGAGCTAACTAATAAATAATAAGAAAGAGATTGCTAAGTGTTATGAAAAATATGCAGATAAGTTGTAAGTTTAAACTCACCTGATGTAGCAAGGAAAGGCAGTGTAATAGAAGTGAGCAGTGTTTGTGGTTGAGTCGTGAAGGACACGTCCCTGAAGTATTTATAAGGTTGGAGCTGGCCATTATTTTAGTGTAGTGTGTGACAGGATACACCTACGCGTATTGAGGTTATGAGTTGGAAGCGTGAATGCGACCATAGGTACCCTTATGTTAGATGAGACAGAGCAGCTCATGGTGTCCTATAGGTTTAAGGAATTTAGCATTACGCTCGTCCATAATTATTTGATGCACTTTAGTGGTAGGTCCGAGAGAGACTACCTGAGGTTTCAGCATCCGATCGAGTGGAAATGGATTGCCACGTGAGCAAACTAATCAGCCGCAATACACTATGAATATGAAATAAATGTGCTATCCTATGCTTTAAATATTAATAGAGTGAGTGGTAAATAAGTACATACACTAGCAATATAAATAAGAAACATAATAGCAGACGTGAAACAGTAATTTTAGCTCAGCATAAATACACTTCAAAGTAAGTAAGACCCTAATTGCAGATGTGGAACTGACAACAGCAGAGGACCAATAAGTGGATTTTGTAGTCAACTAAACGTAGTGTGTTTTGAACACTCAGAACGGTACTATTACCAAAAGTTACTCACATATACAAAGAAGCTGAGAAAACAACCACTAATCATACTCATACTATCTCTATGAATAAGATAATCAAAGATGATTCAGTTAAGTGCTAAATATACAAATGTGTCAGGAATGTACCGAGCATTGGTTCAGTGTTCCGGCCCAGAAATAATAAATTGACGTTAAATAGGATTCATGATTGTATGCCATGAGCATAGATTTTCTCTAGTACGTGACTAACGGCGTTTTGAGCCATTTATTTACCGATTTTATGACATTTAAGTAACCGCAAGAGTAATGTTGAAAAAAAAAAAGTTCTGTTAACTTTGTTCCAGTAATATATTGGAAGTTAAAATGTATATATCCCCATTTCATTGTGACCCACCCTTAGATATTAAGTGAACAGAGTCTGAGGCACTCTTTTGTTTGTTCTACAGGACAAACCAGATAATGGCAGCCTGGTAGCTGCGTGAAAGCGTGGAGTGACTTGGACACAACTCACAGTGACCCCTCCCCTTTCCCCCATGTAAGTTAGAGAGAACGTGAAGGACGCACACCATAGCAACTTCCCCTCCTCTACCCTTGTGAATGGAAGTGTAGGACGCCAGCCAAAGCGGCTACAACCACGTGTGTAAAAATTATTTGTGAACTTTCTTTCAGGTTTAGAAAAGACTGCTAAGAGATAATCATCTGTTTATGTATCATGTTATTTTCTTTGAATTTGTGTATGTAAAAGTGTATTTAATGTATTTAATGGGTCTAAGATTTTCATAATTTTTCAATTATTATGTGTTTGTTGGTCTAAGGCAATATGTATGCCGAAATATTTCAGTGACTTCGCTTAAAATTTTGAGTACTGACATTGTTTAAAAGGCAGTGAACATGCCCACAATTTAAATAATTAATGTAGATAATCAGTTTTCTTTAATGTTTCTACATGTTTATATTTCAATTTTGATTTTTATAGGGAGTTAAATTGTACTCTTGCTTCCCTTTTGTAATTAAATTTTTTTTCTCATTCATTAACATTCATAAACAAAAAATTTAAGTAGTGGGTGATGTAGGGAAGCAGCCTACTCACGTTGTAGTAAATTCACATCAGTTTCCATTGTGTGCCAGCCAGTCTGCTGTAACTAGCTCTGACGTCATAAATGTTGCGCAGTACCTTAAAATTCAAGCAAATGATCTGAAACTTTTCCAGCATGTAAGGAATAATACTAAATTAATGTGTATTAAATATCAGTTCGATAACTTCAGCCATTTTTGTAATTTGGACGTTTTTCTAAAAAAATCATTGGCGCAACAGAAAAGAGCTAGAGACTTCAAAATTTATATTTAGACTCATCTTTCATAATGATTTAATAAAAACAGTACTTTGGATTTCACAGGTTAAGACTTTAGTGGAAATTCATGATTTTCTGGTTTTCATCTCAAAACTGAAGGAAGCAAGATAGATTAAGTAGGCTAATGAATAAGACTAGGATGTTTAGATTTAAATAGGTTGGAGGTCCGCTATGACTATGAAGATGTGAAAAGTTTCTTTTGAACACCTATAAAATTATAGCGATAGCGGATCTCAAAAGGACCAGTTCAGAGCTCATCGGCTGCGTGCAGCGTTACTTAATTATTTCTCTCGCCCAAGATATTTAACTTAGCCACGTCATAATTTTATTATAAATACTTACCTGCGTGCTAAATGCACGATTAAATTAACAGCTTCATAAGCCATCAGCAAAAGAAGCTATAAATTATTATGTAACTTGAAGTGGTGCGTTACTAGCCCAGCGGCCAGTCGTGAGAGCCAAGTTAGAGCCGGCGTTCTCTTAGCCGTCCGCACCGAGGCTATATATATATAAGAGCACTGCACGAGTAAGTAAGGCCCCAGTTCTCTCCAGACGCTGAATAGCACGTCAGCTGTGTCGGGAGTCGCTTCGCTACGGTAGCACTGCTACAAACTGCCTCGGGTGCCGTATTGAGTTACGATGTATACGCGTAACTGTGAAAACATTTCAAATGAAGGATTATTTTTGGAATGATTTTCATTATCTAGCTTCAGTTTTCGTGTTGTTGTATTTTCACGTGCCGTCGCGGGACAGACATTCTACCAGTCATTTTAGCGTGGCGTTTGATGAGATTTTCTCATCAAATTTTGGCGAGCATTCTTTTGACTTTTAATTCGGACCTTTATAGTTGCATCAGCGAATTAGACTCTGAACTGCGCTGTTTGTTAGGCTGTTGGGATAATTGTGATGTTATCAGTGAATTTCAGAATATACTCAACTATTTTGGAAAATTGTTTTTGATTAGAAATCCCGAACAATCTCCTACTTCTTCAGAGCTATAAGCTGCAGCTATAATAATATTCTCAGGTTAAGTGGGCACTAGGAACTCTCATTACAGGCTCCACGTTTCGTTAAATCACTTTCTGGGTGCCAAAAAGTAAAGAGAGAGCCAGTGTTGAGAACGGCGAAAGACAGCATTTAACAACATTCCACAAAAGCCGGGAAATGCAGTGGTTTTTCCCACATTTAAACAACAAACTTTATTACCACAAACTCAATCGCCGCCCCACAACATGTTTAATGAGTCTGTAAATCAAGGTACCGTCCCCAATAGCTTCAAATATGCAATTGTTGACTAAAACACTGTTCAAAAATGATGATAAAGCTGAGGTTTGCATCCACTAGCCAGTTTCATTGCTAACAAGTCTTATTAAAATCATAGAGAAACTTATGTTCAAGAGAATCATGGATCATCTCAATAAACATAACATCCTTAATAAAAAATCAGTCTAAAAGAACACATTCATAATTGTTTAGTTATTTTACTGTCCAGATCATTATGGTATTGATAAACTTAAAATTTTATCTTACCATTTAATTGATTGTCTATTTCCTGTTGCATCTGTGGCTCAGGTGAGATGGCCAGTTGTCTTATTAATTTCAGTATATTCCACAATATTTCACTCTGCTTGCAATTTTTCTTCTGTTCTAGTGCTTGCAAACCCTGTTGGCAATACTAATCATTTATTGAGTGAAAACCACAGTTATAGATACTGGTTGTGAGAATCCATATAATTTACGTACGCTCAAACTCCTCATACTAGCTGATGATCTCTTTTCTAACACTGGATGTTGACATGAGTCATCAATACACGGTTTTGCTCCTTTCAGGGTATCTATCTGAAATTTAATAAAAATAAATCTGAAGTAAAAAAAGAATGTCTTGATAATGTATTTTATCAGGAAAAATTAAAAGAAAGATAATTAAATGGAAGTTAAAATATTTAATCCATTTGATGTCCCAATCACTCAGGATCCATCGTGTTTAGTAATTCCCATTATGATACATAACCTCAAGAATGAGGCATTAGATTAGAAGCACATTAGCCAAGATAAGTTCTATGCAGCAATTCTTAATCTGATAACAGTAAATTACACACACACACTTACGTACCTACAATTTCTCACTTTATGTCACTCTATCCTTGCTTTCCTCTCAATTGTACTTTCATTTCACTTCTCTTTTCTGAATCCATCTTAACTTCTCAAACTGTACTTCTATGTACTCTGGAATGATGATGATTCAATGGTTAGTTTTGTAACTACCAATTAGAGTGTGAGCCGCTTCATATTTCACATCTGAAATTTGTGCTTGATTCGCCCACTAGAGGCCACCTGGACTGCTAATACAACAGTACTTGCATGTGTAATCTGCTGGCTGCACCACCTATTGGAGCTAATGACAATATAGCCCA
Organism: Schistocerca cancellata; assembly: GCF_023864275.1. Classification (NCBI taxonomy): domain Eukaryota; kingdom Metazoa; phylum Arthropoda; class Insecta; order Orthoptera; family Acrididae; genus Schistocerca; species Schistocerca cancellata. Next base: position 383,767,652 of record NC_064626.1, on the reverse strand, counting down.
GAGTACAAGGCTCCACTGGCCATTTGTGTATTGTAAATTGTGTTGTACCTTGTTGTCCACATGTGTATACTGTTTGAGCAAAAAATTACAGTGCTCTTGGGTTACAGTACTTTTTGGCAATGAGTGTGGTATTTGACTACATGTGTTCCACTTTAGTCATTTTTCCTATGAGTTTAATTTCCATGAAGGCAATGCTGAAATATTTATTTGAGCAACAGCATGCACTCACAGTTGCTATACACTGGCACAACCTGTGGCCCCACCAACAACATATCCGCCACCATTTTCAGTGTATGATGATACAGCAGAAGACTGGGATGCTTACAAGAAATGCCTGCAGCAACATTTTCAAGCATTTTTGGTAACACATATAAAGCTGTGCAAAATTCTTTTTTGTCATGGATTTCAGCTCATGTATATCAGTTTTTGTGTCAGCTTGTCCCCTTACAATAATCTTCAAGTCTTCCTTTTGATCAGATGTGTATGTTATTTTCTACCTATCACTGTAAATGAACTCACATTATTCTTGCCTATGTGGAGTTTTACTGCTGCCAAAAGCAGCCAAAGCAGCCATACATGGCATGGTCAGTGGAACTACAGGTCACTGTAATTTTGTGACAAATGTTCATAAGAAATCTATGCTAACCAAATCATTCTTAATGCAATCAGACATTTTGTTCCTGACAGGGAAGTTTTAGAGAGAGGTCTACAGTGGGAAAATAGTATGCTTATGGAAGTATTGAACATAGCTCAGTCATTTGAAGCTTCATGGGCCGCAGGTAGTCAGACAGAAGCCTGGTTCACAGTTTCAGAAATCAGTTCCTCTCTCACCCTCCCCACCTTTGGACAGTTAACAAGGGAACATAGACGACATTGCAGCATTAGAGCAGACATTTCAGCATCATATAGGTAATTGTCATTTGTGACAACAATAATCCACATCACAACAGCAACATTACCTTCATGCCCATACTGCTTCATTCTACATGGACAGACTGCATGTCACAAATGCTGGGCAAATTGTATTAGGTGCCAGAACAAGAAACACATTGCTTCTGTATGTAATTCCTTCCCAAGCCTGAGTGAGGGTGAAATGCAAATGGATATGAACAGCGTGTCACCAATGATTGTGTCTCAAAGCAAGTTATAGATAGAAGTGCATGTGTTTAACAAACCGTTGAGAATGCAGGTGGACACGGGCACTGCAGTGACATTGGTGAATTCTCAGACTTATGTGGATTTGGGTTCTTCCCCGACTCCAGTGTCATGGATGCTGGTGAGTTATAACAAACTACAGATTCACATTCTCGGTCAATGTTCTGCACCTGTGACTTACCAGGCTGTGGTTCATCTGTTAACATTCCTAGCTGAGGGCAATGCTTACACTGAAAATCTGATTGGTTTTAAACTGTTTGGATTTTCCATGAATGATGAAACTCATTTGTTTTTTCATCAAGTTCCTTATCAACAGTTAGATGTCCTTTGTGTCAAACTTTTCCTCTCTATTTTCTCCAGGACTGGGTTGTGCAACAGGATTTCAGGCTCATATTATGACAAAACAGTCTACTCACCCCCATTTTTTCTGGCCCTGCCTGGTAATGGTAACTTTATGGGATCAAGGAAAAGCAGAATTAAATCATATTCAATCCCTTGATGATATTTGAACTTTTTCTTCCGGTGAATTGTCAGCATCACTGGCAATAGTAAAAACAACCTACTGGTATATTATGCTTCTGTGTTGATTTTAAAATATCTATTACTGTACCGTCAATCATTGATACCTATCCTTCACCATGCCCTGACAAGCTGGTAGCAAAATTATTGGGGGGGGGGGGGGGGGGGGCATTATTTTGCAAAGTTTGACTGTGCAGAGACATATTTACAGCTGCTCCTTGATGAGAGCCGGCCGTGGTGGCCGAGCGGTTCTAGGCGCTACAGTCTGGAACCCCGCGACCACTACGGTTGCAGGTTTGAATCCTGCCTTGGGCATGGGTGTGTGTGATGTCCTTAGGTTAGTAAGGTTTATGTAGTTCTAAGTTCTAGAGGACTGATGACCTCAGAAGTTAAGTCCCATAGTGCTCAGAGCCATTTGAACCCTGATGAAAATCTAGATGCCCATTTGGGCTTTATCTGTACCAGGGTTTGACTTTTGGTGTGCCAAGCACACCAGCTATTTTTCAGATCCTATTGCTTCAGTTCCAGGGTGTATCAACTATTTAGATGATGTAGTAGTGTCTGGTGCACCTACAGAGGAATATATGCAGAAACTTCATGCTCTATTCTGTTATACAGTCTGCAGGGTTAAAGTACCATTTAGACTAGCCACAGTTTTTTCAACCATTCATTATTTATTTGGGTTTTGAAGTACAGCATGCTAACATTAAACCACTGTGATGGCATATTGATGCTATTTGCATTGCCACACTCCCACGTTATGTTAGTCTGTTGGTCCATTTTGGAATAACCATGCTGGGAGGCAGTATGGATAAAGGTTGACCAGACCAAGCAAGTATGTCCAGATCAGGGGAAACGAACACATGTTGCTCAAAAAAAGATCACGAGTGGTGCAAAAAGGATCACAGGTGGTGCAAAAAGGTCGCGAGTGGTGCAAAAAGATCACGGGTGGCACAAAAAAGATCACGGGTGGTGCAAGAAAGATCGTGGGTAGCGTAAAAATGTTCAAAAAAAATTCGCCTGTGGCAGAGAAAGATAGCCAATGGCACAAAAGCAACACAAAATTGACAGAAATGGATGATACTGGGGGGTGTGGAAAAGATTGTTGGCAGTGATTGTTGGCTGGAAAACAGCGAATAACAAACGTTAAAATTATGGAATGTTGAATAAATAAATCAATAAATAAATAAAGAGAAGTGGACTATGAACAGAAGAAGATAATTGGAGGGAGGGAAATGAAACTAGCACAGTTGGTGATGAAAATATATAATACTGAAGAAGAGAAAATGTTTAGATGACAGATGTAAGTGATAGCTAACAAAAGGGACAAAACAATGAAGAATGTGGACCATATAGGTGATCTAACAGATTAATGGAAAATCTCATATAAAGATGTGAAACAAATACTAACAAAGAGATAGAGGGGCTGGCCAGTACTTACCACAGCTCAGTACAGCCGATAGATACACAAAACAGAACAGAAAATTTACATTCCTAGCTATCGGAACTTTTTTCCTTCATCAGGGTGGAGAGAGGGGAACGAAAGGGAAGAAGGGAAAGTGGATTCAGTTGCTCACAACCCAGGTTATGAAGCAACAGGGAAAGGAAAACAGGGAGGGTAGCAAGGATGGAGGCATGGTTTTCAGAGGGAAGCGAAAGATATTCTACTGTTAAGTACCGTGCCAGCTTCAAACCAAAGAGGATGCATACAGAAGTAAAAAGGTATATAGTATAAAGATAAACACAACTATGTACAATGAAAAGATGCATGAATTGCTAAAGAGGAGAGAGAAAAAGGTGAAGACTGAAGAGTAAATGGGAGTGAGGTTGGTTAACGTAGGTTCAGTCCAGGGGGATAGCGGGATGAAAGGATGTGTTGGAGTGCAAGTTCCCACCTCCGCAGTTCCAAGGGACTGGTGTTGTGTGGGAGAAGCCAAATGGCATGTACGTTGTGGCAGGTTCCTAGGTCCATAGAATTATGCTGGATGGCATGCTCTGCTACTGGGTATTGGACATCTCCTAGGCGGACAGTTCATCTGTGCCCGTTCATGCGCTCAGCCAGTTTAGTTGTCGTCATACTGATGTAAAAGGCTGTGCAGTGCAGGCATGTCAGCTGATAAATGACATGTGTTGTTTCACATGTGGCCCTGCCTTGAATTGTGTATCTTTTACCAGTAGTGGGGCTGGAGTAGGTGGTTGTGGGGGGATGCATGGGGCAGGTTTTGCAGCGGGGTCGGTTACAGGGGTAGGATCCACTGGGTAGAGAAGGTGGTCTGGGAATATTGTAGGGTTTGACAAGGATGTTACAGAGGTTATGGGGGTGACGAAAGGCAGCTCTGGGTGGTGTGGGGAGAATATTGTCAAGGGATGATCTCATTTCAGGGCTTGACTTAAGAAAGTCATATCCCTGGAAGAGTAATTTGTTGATGTATTCGAGGCCAGGATAATATTGGGTGACAAGGGGGATGCTTCTGTGTGGTCTGGGGGTAGGAACATTGTTGTTGGACGGGGAGGAATGTATTGCTCAGGAGATCTGTTTGTGGACAAGGTCTGCAGGATAGTTGCGGGAGTACCGAGCGAGGTGGCGCAGTGGTTAGCACACTGGACTCGCATTCGGGAGGACGACGGTTCAATCCCGTCTCCCGCCATCCTGATTTAGGTTTTTCGTGATTTCCCTAAATCGCTTCAGGCAAATGCCGGGATGGTTCCTTTGAAAGGGCACGGCCGATTTCCTTCCCCATCCTTCCCTCAACCGAGCTTGCGCTCCGTCTCTAATGACCTCGTTGTCGACGGGACGTTAAACACCAATATCCTCCTCCTCCATAGTTGCGGGAGAGGAAAGCACTGGTCAGGTTATTGGTGTAATTGTTGAGGAATTCACCACTGGAGCAGCTACGTTTGCCACGAATACCTAGGCTGTGGGGAAGGGAGTGTTTGATGTGGAATGGATGGCAGCTATCAAAGTGTAGGTAATGTTTTTTGTTTGTGGGTTTGATGTGGACAGAGGTGTGGATGTGAGCTTCAACAAGATGAAGGTCAACATCCAGGAAGGTGGCTTGGGTTTTGGAGAAGGACCAGGTGAAATTCAGATTCAAAAAGGAGTTGAGGTTATGGAGGAAACTAAGGAGTGTTTCTTCACCATGAGTCCAGACCAAAAAGATGTCATCTATAAACCTATACCAGGCCAGGGAAAGCAGCTGTTGGGTCTTCAGGAAAGCTTCCTCCATATAGCCCATGAAGAGGTTGGCATAGGACGTAGGCATCCTGGTTCCCATGGCCGTTCCCCTGATTTGTTTGTAGGTCTGGCCTTCAAAAGTGAAGTAATTATGGGTGAGGATGAAGTCGGTAAGTGTGATAAGGAACGAGGTTTTTGAAAGATCTTCGGGTGGGCGTTGGGAGAGGTAGTGTTCAAGGGCAGAGAGACACTGGTATGTGGGATGTATGTGGGATGTTACTATTAAGTTAGGCTGACATCATTAATTTAATGCTAATCTTCTGTGGTTGCCAATCATACAGTCCATACACTAAATCTTGATGATTAGCACATATATACACTCCTGGAAATTGAAATAAGAACACCGTGAATTCATTGTCCCAGGAAGGGGAAACTTTATTGACACATTCATGGGGTCAGATACATCACATGATCACACTGACAGAACCACAGGCACATACACACAGGCAACAGAGCATGCACAATGTCGGCACTAGTGCAGTGTATATCCACCTTTCGCAGCAATGCAGGCTGCTATTCTCCCATGGAGATGATCGTAGAGATGCTGGATGTAGTCCTGTGGAACGGCTTGCCATGCCATTCCCACCTGGCGCCTCAGTTGGACCAGCGTTCGTGCTGGACTTGCAGACCGCGTGAGACGACGCTTCATCCAGTCCCAAACATGCTCAATGGGGGACAGATCCGGAGATCTTGCTGGCCAGGGTAGTTGACTTACACCTTCTAGAGCACGTTGGGTTGCACGGGATTCATGCGGACGTGCATTGTCCTGTTGGAACAGCAAGTTCCCTTGCCAGTCTAGGAATGGTAGAATGATGGGTTCGATGACGGTTTGAATGTACCGTGCACTATTCAGTGTCCCCTCGACGATCACCAGTGGTGTACGGCCAGTGTAGGAGATCGCTCCCCACACCATGATGCCGGGTGTTGGCCCTGTGTGCCTCGGTCGTATGCAGTCCTGATTGTGGCACTCACCTGCACGGCGCCAAACACGCATACGACCATCATTGGCACCAAGGCAGAAGCGACTCTCGTCGCTGAAGACGACACGTCTCCATTCGTCCCTCCATTCACGCCTGTCGCGACACCACTGGAGGCGGGCTGCACAATGTTGGGGCGTGAGCGGAAGACGGCCTAACGGTGTGCAGGACCGTAGCCCAGCTTCATGGAGACGGTTGCGAATGGTCCTCGCCGATACCCCAGGAGCAACAGTGTCCCTAATTTGCTGGGAAGTGGCGGTGCGGTCCCCTACGGCACTGCGTAGGATCCTACGGTCTTGGCGTGCATCCGTGCGTCGCTGCGGTCCGGTCCCAGGTCGACGGGCACGTGCACCTTCCGCCGACCACTGGCGACAACATCGATGTACTGTGGAGACCTCACGCCCCACGTGTTGAGCAATTCGGCGGTACGTCCACCCGGCCTCCCGCATGCCCACTATACTCCCTCGCTCAAAGTCCGTCAACTGCACATGCGGTTCACGTCCACGCTGTCGCGGCATGCTACCAGTGTTAAAGACTGCGATGGAGCTCCATATGCCACGGCAAACTGGCTGACACTGACGGCGGCGGTGCACAAATGCTGCGCAGCTAGCGCCATTCGACGGCCAACACCGCGGTTCCTGGTGTGTCCGCTGTGCCGTGCGTGTGATCATTGCTTGTACAGCCCTCTCACAGTGTCCGGAGCAAGTATGATGGGTCTGACACACCGGTGTCAATGTGTTCTTTTTTCCATTTCCAGGAGTGTATTTTAAGGTGTCTTGCAGGATGGAAGAAATTACTGCCTATTCTTATGATTGTAGGCAAAAGTCATGTTTGTGAATGAATGTTGGTGTAATAAATAAAAACATTGTTGCTGCTATGATAACTTTTAATATGCATATTTTCTTGCATTTTTATACGTAAATAGTATTTACTACACACATTGTTGAAGCACGACTAAAACTTACTCGTTCTTTTTGTGTGAGATCTAAAACATAAGTACTCTCAAGTGAGACTGAAACAAAAGTTGTTAAAATAAATTAATATTCTCCAGTCATTGCTTTTCTGCTACAAAGATATTTTTAAGAGCCTATCTGTGCTATCTTCTGCAGCAATTTACAAATTACTTATTACTAATGAAGAAAAGAAAATATTCATATAAATTAATAATGAGAAAAAAAAGGGTATGAAATTGGGAGCTAGTTGTTTGGGTATTACACTATTGCCCCCAACTGTACACTGACTGTATGGAGGTGTACAGTGTTAGGTAGTATCATTGACGAATCATTTGCTATCTATTACCAATGTGGTGGTGGGTGGGAGAGGGGGGGGGGGGGGATGGATATGAGGAGAGGGTCAAAGCCCTCTATTTCTTGATATTTTAGACTGACTTGTGGTATGTTAAGTGAAGATGTCAGCTTTACCTTATTATATCTACATATACTAATACAAATAATTAAAAGGAAAACAAGTTATAAAAAAAAAGGGGGTGCAAATATCAAATACTGTGTATATTCAACAACGGTTGGTTTAGTCAATTTTCTTCCATTATTGTGCCCACGTGCATGGCAAACAGTTGTCAGCCTGGAATTGGGACTTTAATGGGCCTCACTGAATACCTGAATCATCATGTGTTGCATTGTGGATTCCTCCACAAATATTTGTTCACCTCTTCAAAACAGTGTGCATGCTTGTGATAATTTCAATGCTGTGACTGAAGATCTCGAATTTTATGGCCAAGGACCCATCATTTACCCATTGTAATGCTCTTATTCAGTGGAGAGGAAATCCGGTGATCAGCACCCGCCAATAAGGTAAGTTCCGTATAAAGCACTTCTCCATTTATTCAAATTTCAGTGTGGTTTAGTAAACAATTTTATGGGTTTGCACATGCATACTAAGCACCAACACACTTCAACTTTTGAAAAAAAAAAGCATCACTTTTACAGTTTCCTTGCCTAATAGCCAACCAACTGTATTAATCACTTATTTTGCATAAAGTGTCTGCTTTCACATGCTGTTACCCTTTAAACAAATCATTATTCACATAGTTACAGTTTTAATACATTCATGTATTACATAATATTGCTGGCATTCCACTCACACTTACTTCATATTGAGTTTCATTTTGGGAATATTTAAAACGCTACAGTAGCTTTGATTATTTTCATAAACAGTCATATCAGTTTAGTTTAACAAATGTGCATAGCCTCAGTTACATTGAGCATTCTTATATACATGTATATATCTGTATGTTTGAGTATCACAAATCTTTACATAAGGAACATTAAACATAATGGAAAATCCAGGATGGAATGTAACAATACCAGAGAAGGAATGTTTCAAAAATGGTTCAAATGGCTCTGAGCACTATGGGACTTAACATCTATGGTCATCAGTCCCCTAGAACTTAGAACTACTTAAACCTAACTAAACTAAGGACAGCACACAACACCCAGTCATAACGAGGCAGAGAAAATCTCTGACCCCGCCGGGAATCGAACCCGGGAACCCGGGTGTGGGAAGCGAGAACGCTACCGTACGACCACGAGCTGTGGACAAGGAATGTTTCCTTCTCTGGTATTGAAACATTATACATAATTCCTTTCACATTATTCATGGGAGCTTGTCATTTGTTTATGGAGCAGGTGGGAAAGCATTGGCATCTACTTCAAATATACTATGTGCTGCTTGTCCAATTATGATTAGCATTGCCTCTAAGAGTAAAGGAAGAAATCTATTTGACTACAGGCCCATTGGATTATTAAGGAAAGGATACATTGCTCATATACACTCCTGGAAATTGAAATAAGAACACCATGAATTCATTGTCCCAGGAAGGGGAAACTTTATTGACACATTCCTGGGGTCAGATACATCACATGATCACACTGACAGAACCACAGGCACATAGACACAGGCAACAGAGCATGCACAATGTCGGCACTAGTACAGTGTATATCCACCTTTCGCAGCAATGCAGGCTGCTATTCTCCCATGGAGACGATCGTAGAGATGCTGGATGTAGTCCTGTGGAACGGCTTTCCATGCCATTTCCACCTGGCGCCTCAGTTGGACCAGCGTTCGTGCTGGACGTGCAGACCGCGTGAGACGACGCTTCATCCAGTCCCAAACATGCTCAATGGGGGACAGATCCGGAGATCTTGCTGGCCAGGGTAGTTGACTTACACCTTCTAGAGCACGTTGGGTGGCACGGGATACATGCGGACGTGCATTGTCCTGTTGGAACAGAAAGTTCCCTTGCCGGTCTAGGAATGGTAGAACGATGGGTTCGATGACGGTTTGGATGTACCGTGCACTATTCAGTGTCCCCTCGACGATCACCAGTGGTGTACGGCCAGTGTAGGAGATCGCTCCCCACACCATGATGCCGGGTGTTGGCCCTGTGTGCCTCGGTCGTATGCAGTCCTGATTGTGGCGCTCACCTGCACGGCGCCAAACACGCATACGACCATCATTGGCACCAAGGCAGAAGCGACTCTCATCGCTGAAGACGACACGTCTCCATTCGTCCCTCCATTCACGCATGTCGCGACACCACTGGAGGCGGGCTGCACGATGTTGGGGCGTGAGCGGAAGACGGCCTAACGGTGTGCGGGACCGTAGCCCAGCTTCATGGAGACGGTTGCGAATGGTCCTCGCCGATACCCCAGGAGCAACAGTGTCCCTAATTTGCTGGGAAGTGGCGGTGCGGTCCCCTACGGCACTGCGTAGGATCCTACGGTCTTGGCGTGCATCCGTGCGTCGCTGCGGTCCGGTCCCAGGTCGACGGGCACGTGCACCTTCCGCCGACCACTGGCGACAACATCGATGTACTGTGGAGACCTCACGCCCCACGTGTTGAGCAATTCGGCGGTACGTCCACCCGGCCTCCCGCATGCCCACTACACGCCCTCGCTCAAAGTCCGTCAACTGCACATACGGTTCACGTCCACGCTGTCGCGGCATGCTACCAGTGTTAAAGACTGCGATGGAGCTCCGTATGCCACGGCAAACTGGCTGACACTGACGGCGGCGGTGCACAAATGCTGCGCAGCTAGCGCCATTCGACGGCCAACACCGCGGTTCCTGGTGTGTCCGCTGTGCCGTGCGTGTGATCATTGCTTGTACAGCCCTCTCGCAGTGTCCGGAGCAAGTATGGTGGGTCTGACACACCGGTGTCAATGTGTTCTTTTTTCCATTTCCAGGAGTGTATTATGTTACAAGAAGACTCTCAATCAGCATTGTTCATGGTAGATTCTTGTTATGTTCCTACTACATAAAATAGACATTGTTTACTTCAGATGGTGTGTAACTTAAGTACTCATGATGTGTGTTTAATTGCCATGAATGCTGTTGTCATTTGACATGTAGAAATACATATATACATATTGTAAAGACAAAAATGGGTGTTGAGAGTTTCTGAAGCAGTGACTGTGCCCTGTGTGTAGGTTGGCCCTTTACTTGTTCAGTAGCAGCAAACCTATACCATTATGAAATCACTTACTGGACTGCTGCTGCATATACTTTGAATCACCCATTCACACCACTGATATACAGGGTGTACATAAAGCCTGGGAACACTTTCAATAAATTATTTATTGCACAAGAAACAAACATTGTACAGATATCATACATATGTCATTTTGAAGGGAAACCCTGAAAGTTTTTCCATGTTTACTGCAAAGTGTATTTTTGTAATTTGCTGATAGCCGGTGCTAGTCCCAAACATGGCGAGTTCAGGTGCAGGGTGAGCTTCCTGTGTGATGGAGTTCAACAAAAACTCATCTTAAGGAATTTGTTGTGCCAGTGGTAAATGGCCTGCCTTGTTGGTGGCTTCTTACCGTAGTTAGTTCTAAACATCTTTTGAACAGCTGTAGCACACTTGTTTTTGTTGAACTCCAACACACAGAAAGCTCGCTCTGCACCAGAACTTGCCATGTTTGTGACTAGTGCTGACTACCAGCAAATTACCTAACTACCTGTGGCGATATACATGAAAAATAAACTTTTAGGGTTTCTCTTCAAAATAACATATGTATGATATCTGTACAATGTTTGGTTCTTGTGCAATAAATAATTGAAAGTGTTCCCAGACTTTATGAACACCCTGTACATAACATTTCTTACAACTAAATTTTATTCACTTAAGGTGCAGCCTCTTAAACTTGTATGGTACAATGCCACTCCTGAAGCTTACCATTTCTTCTTTCACGTCATGTTGATGCACTGGTTGCTAAAAAGAGAAAACTTAAAACTAACTTAAAACTAAATGTGTAGTAGCTCAGTGGTCACTGATTCAGTCATTCTTTTACATCAGTATGCAGCTGTTTTATTCACCTGTTCTGCCCAGTACATCACCAGCTTCACTTACTTTTTTTTACCCTGCAAGGAGAGGTATTGCCAAAATTCTATAAAGTATGAGATACTTATGCTCCCCACCTCTGTATCCTGCTTTCATCTTAGCTGTCATCATTCATATCCTTAAATGTATATTATACATCCTGTAGTTCGCTTTCTGTAAACACCTGTATATATCTGTATATAGTAGTTTAACATGATTATTTTATGTAGATATTACTTGTAGCCTCTCATACATTTCCTTAGTTCAACATTGCATATAAATATATACTAGACATAGTCCACCTTAAGTTTATAGTTATAACATAGTTACTCCTTCTTTCTTCCTATATGTATATAATTCTTATAAATAGGCGTGTAAGTGAGTTGCATTTAATTGCGTTAGCTGGCAGTTGTTTATCATGTCAGCTGCCTAATAATTAATTATCCTGCAGCCATGTTAACATGTGCATGGATGCAAGTCATTGCTTTCACCTCAACTGCTGATGTAGCTCTCTGTTACGATTACACCACAGTGCGTGTCAAAAGTTCTGATTGACTTCACCACTCTTCGCATCACGTGAAGTGCGTATCATTTAATATCTCTCTCAATTTCACTTGCCTGCTACTTTATATATCAAAATACAAGTAAAATCTCTTACCTCTAAACATGTCTCCTTAACCCTAGTTTTCAAAAGAACACAGAAATTAAATTACTATTGTATACACTATGTACAGTCATTTTCAGTAAAAATGCTTGCATCAAAAATGTTTATTCCAGAAATGCCTTTAAGTTCTTGTGGGCTTTGTCTTGACCAGTTCTCTCATAAAACAGTCTATAAGCTCCAGGATATGGGATTTTGGAAATTAAAAATGGTCCTGTATTAAGTAATTGCCATGTTTTTTTTTTTTTTTAACTTCCCTATTTTTGTTGACATAGTATGGGTTCGTAACAGGACTCATTGGCCTTCACTAAACTGTGTAAAATGCTCCAGTTTCTGATCATAGATTTGTTTCCTATATTCAGCCCTGTTTTCCAGTGTGATTACTGCTTGTTTAATTTTCTACTCCAATGTCATTTCCAACGCTGGTATTTTTGGTAGGGGTGACTCCCATTCGTCCTTTTGTCTGGTGTACAACATTAATTCGTTTGGTGTCAACCTGGTGGAAAAATTTGTAAGATTGTTAATGACCTGCATGAAAGGTGTAACACTTTCTACCCATTTTTTGTGCTTTTGTGTGTGTGTGTGTGTGTGTGTGTGTGTGCAGAGTGTAGGTTCTTCTGAACCGATTGAATTCCTTGAATACTCTTTCTACAGGCGATGCCTCAGGGTGAAATCTTTATACTAAGATGTATTTTATACCCTGTGAAGTCATAAATTGCTTCCATTTCTACCCTATAAAATATGAGGCATTATCAGTAAGTATCACTCATGGCTTTCCTATTCTCCTCAAGTAATCTTCTTTGATCCCTTTCCTGATGGAGGTCACTGTTGCATTATGTGCAGCATACATCTTAATACACTTTGTAAAAACATCATATAGTGCTACCACGTATCTTACTCCACCCTTGCCTCCTGGATAGGGGCCAGCCTCATACAGAGACACTAAATCTAGAGGCTTCTTAGTTAAAATTGGGTGAAACTTGATATGTTTATAAGAGTTCGAATGTTTTGCCTTCTGACACACTATACATTTTCATAATATTTGAAGTAATTGTCATGCCAAATTTGGAAAGTAGGAATGTTTACCTAGCTTCCTGGTACATTTACTTACCCCATAGTGTCCCTACACTTCATGGGTGCACACTATGAATTCCTCAATGTACTTCTCAGGAGGACAAATGCACCATTATTCTAAGTCAGGATGTTTGCGATGGAATAAAACACCATTATATTCCCTGTATCACATTTTTACCTGCTTGTTGCCTTCCTGTGTTGGTTTTTGTTTGACCTTACTCCATCTTAGGTCCTGTTGTTGCATGGTTTTCATTTGTTTTCAAACCTTATTGTAGTCAGATTGTGGTATTTTACTTTGCATAAGCAAAGTTCTTATTTCAGAATCCTGTACCAAAAATTCACTAAATTCATCTAGACCTTGAGGTAACCTTGATAGAGCATTAGCAATAATTTTCTGACTGCCCTTGATATAAATAATTTCAAAGTTAAATTCTTGCAGATGTAGACACCACCTTGCCATTCTCCTGCGATATTGCTTTGGGAGATGCGTTAAACAGTCTCATCGATTGTCAACATGGTATTGTCACAGTTTTTCTGTGCCTGTGTTACATCTGTGATACATATCTCAGATTTGTGTCGGCTTTCTGCTAGCTGCATTATTGGAACTTAGTTTTCATTTGTCTGTTCATGTAAATCACTGCCATCTTCTGTATTATGATCAACCATGGGTAATATTTGGTCAGCCATTTTGACCATTCTAGCAACTATCAAAAAATTAATAAAAATCATTAGAAAATTTTTATGTAAATAAATCTTGCACCTGAAACCTGCAATTTCCTATGAAATCACATTTTGATAAATTCCTGTCTATTTGTCAAAAAGTATTACAACTCAAGTGAATGAAATTTTTGTAATAATTTACACTACGCTGATAAGTCAAAGATTGGTAAGATTTTTGAGTCCTATCGATTAATAAATTTTCTACTATAGCCTGTTTCATGTAAGATGGCACTTTCGTTCCTAGAGGCGGAGTGACAGGGAAACATGGAGGGGATGAGGTTTGCGCATGCGTGGCAGCAGAGGGCGGGCAAACAAAGTCTGTGTTGTTTCGGACAACAATCATGTTCAATTGCCTTCGGTACATCATATTATACATTCAAATCTATGACAGAATAATACATTTTAAAATTGATTTATCTACATGAGAGAAATCTTACTTGTGAGCCTTGAGGTTGTGTCCACTGCTCCACAGAAATTGTCTGTGTGATGTCAGAAGGCAGAAACAGCTGATACAGCTTTGTGAAGATGTCAAGGACAATTTTTCTCAAAACAATGATTGTCTAATGACAAGATTGCCAAAAATACTTGCAATAATTACCATTTATTGTGATCTGGACTGCATTATAAGTAAAAGTGCAATGCATAACAAAATAAACTTCAAACTCCAACCAAAATCATTATGTTTGTTTGACAACTGCTTCTACTCCATATAATTTTTTAAATGTATATAATGCGCATATGTGGATATGTGTCACTGCTGTTCAATGTAAATCACTATGCATAAAAAGGAATTACTGGTAGCAAACACTAGCACAAAAGACTATGGTAAAAATTGTCAGGATGATATCACATTTTTTGGTGTCAACAGGCATATGAGTTTAAACTAACTCATTCAGCATTACAGTGGGAGAACGCACTTATGATCCATTGAATAAGCCACCTTCAGTGAATAACTCTATATAATGCTGACTGACAACATCAAAAAGAACCAATATCCTGACACGTAGCCCTCTGTTTAATTTTAAGGCATTTTACAATTCTTGCCATGACAGTGACACGCATTTACATTTCAAAATACTGGTGTTTTTGATGAATTTATCCAGCTGCAATCTCATGAGTAAGACAACAGGCTGGGAAAAGCTTGACTTCTCCTTGGAACATGTGTTGAACATTATAGTCTGACTACTTCAGAGGCTACATCTTTCTAATCAATAAAAACTAGGAAGTTCTCATGTACAGTGTATGTAATAGATATGTTGACAAAAATGTTTTTAAAGCATGAGTATTTACAACCAAGAAAGATCATTACTTTATGTATCCAAAGTTCTTGGGTGTCCAGCCGGATCCGATCGTTGAAGTTCCGCAATATTTCGGTGAATAACCATTCCACCATCAGGTGGTGCTGATGGAATGATCTGTCTGCACTGTCTCTGTGGTATTTATGTCTGTGGGGTCCTGAGTCATACCCCAGCACAGACGGCCGGCAGAGCGCCACGTGGTGAGAGGGGGGGTAGCTGCTGCCACGCCCGGTGGTAGGCACAGTTCATCTCCGTCTGCCATGGCGGAAGGATCTTGCGTCCGTGAGCGCCGTTGCTCTTTGATGGTGTTTAATAATGGTTTCTAAGCCTTGCTAAGTTGAAACCCAGTGTCCCTGTTGATGAGGTTATCTGTTACATGAATTTCTATGGCCTCCTTGTAGATACTGTCCAGTAGGCACTTGTGGCTGTCAGGATTTTTGTCTCTTCGAATTTCACTGTGTGTCCAGTTTCAATGCAGTGTTCTGCTAGGGCCAAATGGCTGGGTTGGCACAAGCGGGAGTGACGTTCATGTTCCTTGCATCGGTCCTCGGCCGTGCGAACTGTTTGGCCGATGTAGGATTTGCCACAGCCGCACAGGATTTTGTATACGCCCGCTTTCTTAAGGCCTACATCATCTTTTGCCATTCGTAGTAGGTCACAAATCTTTGCTGGTGGTCGGAAGACTGTGTCAATCTTGTGTTGTCTTAACAGTCTCCCTATTTTTGATGACACATTGCCAGCAAACGTCTGAAAGGCCAGAGCTTGCTTCTCTTCTTCCGGTTGTTCATCTCGGTTCTTGCTGCACTTCTGTTGTTGGAAGGCCCTTTGGATTTGGCGGTTGCCATACCCATTCTTGCGGAACATGGTCTCCAGTTGTTTGAATTCCATTGATAAGTTCTGTTCATCAGAGATCGAGTGTGCTCTATGCACCAAGGTGTTGAGCATTCCTATAAGCTGTGCCGGATGGTGGCAGCTGGAGGCATGTAGGTACAGGTCAGTGTGTGTAGGCTTGTGGTATACACTGTGACCCAGTGTTCCACTAGGACATCAAGAGAGGATAGTTTTCCATCTTTCTCAGTCTCCATGGTGAACCAAATGTTACTATGGACCAAATTTAGATGTTGTAGAAAAATCTGTAGCTGTTCCTGTCCATGTGGCCAGATGACGAACATGTCATCCACATAGCAAAAGAAGCATACAGGTTTCAGTTCGGTGGCTTCCAGTGCTTCCTCTTCGAAACTCTCCATGAATAGGTTGGCCACCACTGGGGAGAGCAGGCTCCCCATGGCTACTCCGTCGGTCTGCTTGTAGTATTGACCATTGAAGACAAAATACATAGATGTTAACATGTGCCTGAACAGTTGTGTCAGTTCAGGCCCAAATTTCTCACTGATTAAGAGGAGAGAATCTTCCAGCGGGACACATGTGAATAATGAGACAACATCGAAGCTGACCATGATGTCAGATTCTTGTACTGTCATCTCCTTCAGGTGGCCAATGAAGTCCATCGAGTTCCGGATATGGTGAGCATATCTCCCCACATATGCTCTTAGCGTGCCCACCAAGTGCTGCACCAAATAAATACCACAGACACAGCACAGACAGATCATTCCATCAGCACCACATGATGATGGCGGAATTGTTATTCACCAAAATGTTGTGGAATTTAGACAATTGGATCCGGCTGGACACCCAAGAACCTTGGATACAGCACATTCACTGGGAAAGCCTCAGATCACATCATTACTTTACTTCATTTCAAAGTCTACATTGTACTACCATCTGCTATCTGAGTCTATGTATGAACTATTGGACTGTAAATTTAGGATGATATATTCAGGGCTTTTATCCATCTTCACCTCCCTGTGAAACTCTTATTTTTGAAACTTTTCAGCATGACACACACAGTGTGCCCAAGCTGAAGGGGGATGCTGTCTATTGCTTCATGCACAGACCTTTCAGTGTCTGTTATCTTGATGTTTTGTTTTTCCCCCACATAGCTTGTAACCTAAGTGCAAATTAATTCTATCAGATTATACTGACGGTAATACGTGGGTAAACACAAAACTGTGAGACCACATTCACATGCAAGAAAGTCAAATTTGTACATTATGTTGTGTGACTTAAATTAACGTGCTGCAGGAGTTCACCAAGGGTCTGGCTTATATTGTCTGAAATATTTTTATTTTTCAGCTAGAGCACAATATCCCCTTCCATGGTGCTCCTACTTGGTCATTTCTCTGTAACAGCTGAATGATAACTGCCACAGTAATTACAATCACTGACTTCAAAGCTAGGTATGGCAATAACTGTTCAGTGAATCACTTCCTAAAAGTGTCAGTGCTCATTTCCTGGTAGTCACTACTGTTTATCTTGCACCTAAATACAAGTTTACTCTCAGGAAACAACTCAGAAGAAGAGCCAGCGTGCAGAATAAGTAACATATAACCATTTCATATTTTAAAATTCTTTACATTGATGAAACTGTAGCTCTGAAGCCAATTTGCTCGGGCATGACTGTAACAAGTTTTTGTGGTGTTGGGTAGTCCCTTCTCATATACAGTTCAAACACAGAGCACTTTAAAAGATCATTGTCAAAACCATCTATTTCTGTTACAGGTTTCTTGTGATTTCGATTATTTTCAGGCGACACAAAAATAAATTTTCCTGAGGTTTCTATGGTTCCGACACTTTAGTTTACTATTCTCTATACAGTTCTCTTGCCAGCATGTACTTCTGCAGTTCATTCTAGAGTATTCAAAATGTCAAAAATAGGAGAATTGCTTGCAGATTCAGATTTGAAGAAGCTACAATTACAGGACATGAAACTCCTCGAGTACTGAAGCAACTACATCTACATGATAACTCTGCAATCACAATTAATTGTCTGGTAGAGCGTTAACAAAACCACCTTCAAGATACGTATTTCTCTACCATTCCCCCCTCAAACAGTGTGCAGGAAACATGAATACTTTTACCTTTCCTTGTGAGCTCTAATTTCTCTTATTTTATTATGATGAACATTCCTCCCTATGTAGGTGGGCACCAAAAAAATATTTTCATGCTCTGGGGAGAAAGTTAGTGACTGAAATTTCATGAGAAAATTCTGCTACAATGAAAAATGCATTTGTTTTGATGATTCTCACCCCAATTTGCTTATCAATCCATGGCAGTCTCTCTCCTATTTCGCAAAAATGCAAAACAAACTGCCCTCCTTAGAACATTTTTGAACAATTATATCTGCTGTGGATCCATCACCTGACAGCAATACTCCAGATGAGAGTGGAAAAGCATAGCGTAAGTAGTCTCTTTAGTAGACCTGTTGCATTTTCTAAGTGTTCTACCAGCAAATCACAGTCTTTGGTTTGCTTACCACACAATGTTATCCATATGATGGTTGCATTTTAAGATATTCATAACTGTAATCCCTAAGTATTTAGTTGAATTTAAAGACTTTAGAATCATATGTTTTATCTTGTAAACTGAATTTGGCAGATTTTCTGACAATACAGATATCTTTCTGTAAGTAGTTTTCTAACTTGTTTTAATCTCTGATGAGTAAGCCAAATTTGCAGATTCCTTTTAGTACTCATGTGGATGACTTGAGTCAATTGCCACTTTTCTCACAGTACAGATATCTTGTTTAAGTCATATTCTAATTTTTTAAAATCTCTGATGACTTTATAAGGTGGTAAATCACAGCATCATCTGCAAACAGCCTAAGAGGGCTGCTCAGATTGTCTCCTAAATCGTTTATTAGATCAGGAACAGAGGAGCGCCTATAACACTTCCCAACAAATGCCAGATATTGCTTCTATCACCTCGGTTTTACTTGATGATTTTTTGTTGATTACTACATAAAGGGGTCTTTCTGATGGAAATCACAAAACCAATCACACAATTAAGACAATATTCCATAGGCCTGCAATTTAATGAAAGCTGCTTGTGAGGAATTTCACATTTATTGCCGTCACATGACATTTTCATTTGGAAATCAATCACAGTAAAATATTTGTAGATACATATTCAGAGCTACACTGCTACGAGAAAGTAACATTGACATCTACATCTACATCTACATCCATACTCCGCAAGCCACCTGACGGTGTGTGGTGGAATATATCAGTCACTCTGTGAATGACACTGCATTGTCGCAAAATACAACAACAGTGCAGCATGTGGGAGAGAGATTCTCGCAGTCCAGTTTGTAACTCAAGACTAGCCTCTTGGAAGGAGAATGAATCTTACTGGCTACCAGCAGTTAATGGTGGGGGATGCGCAGGACAGCTGAAAACAGGTCCGCCTTCCAACATGACATGAGGTATAGTTAAACAGTGAGGAAAAAGGAAAGAAAGTAACTGCAACAAGAGAGGTGCTACTAAGTATAATCATGCAAGCTATTGCACAAATTTCCTACCTTCTATGCGTAGTCAAGCAGCTCACTTATGTATCCTGTTGTGGATAAATCAGTCTTTTTAATTCTCTGCTCCTTGTTTTTGTATCATATGGCTTTTGTTGCACTCATATTCATGCAATAATAAATTAAACAAAATTAGTTTTTATTCTACACAACAATAACAACATTTTTGTGTATGTTCATTTAATGTTCTCTAGAAGAAGTCTGTTCATGTTTAGCTATGACTTTCTCCTGGAAAATCGCTCACCATTTGTGTTAGTCTGTTGGTCAATTTTGGAATAACCATGCTGGGAGGCAGCCCAACAGCTTAGACAAAGAGTATGTATCAGCATAGAATTTACGTAATGAGAGATAATTACTACTTGCAGTACTGGAATTAAAGTATGGATTCTTGTTGAAATCAAATTGGTGCCTTCCTCTCAGTACCAGAAAAATATAATGCAATGTACAAATACACAAGGCACAAAAATGAATAATGTTTCTCGGATAATTTCTCTTACTTTATTGTCATAGATTTTTAGATTGTCTGATTTTGCAGCAAACTTGGTGCTTAACAAAAAGTCAATTGTTCAATCATTACACATATATTTTTAATAGAAGTCACTATTACGTTACAATGACATCATTAATTTACCATTCATACAGTCCATATACTAAATCTTGATGAATAGCACATATATATTTTAAAATGTCTTGCAGGATGGAAAAATTACTGCCTCTTCTTATGATTTCAGGTAAGAGTCATATCTATGAATGAATATTGGCATTATAAATAAAAATATTCTTGCTGCTATGACAACTTTTAATATGTATATTGTCTTGCATTTTTATATACACATAGTATTTACTAAACACATTGTTGACATACGAGTAAAAAATACACATCCTTTTTTTTTGTGATATCTAAAACATAAGTACTCTCAAGTGAGACTGAAATAAAAGTTGTTAAGAAAAATTGAACAATCTCTGGGTATTGATTTTCTGTTACGAAGATAACTTTAAAAGCCTATCTCGGCCATCTTCTGTGGCGCTGTGAAAATTTCTTATTACTAATGAGAAAAAGAAAACATTCATATAAATTAATAATGAGAAAAAAAAGGTTATGATATTGGAAGCTATTTGTTTAGGTATTACACAGTGTCTATCAAGGAATTACAGGCTTTTTTAGGCAAAATTGCTTACTACCACAAATTCTTACCATATTCTGCTACTGTGGCTCAACCACTCCACACATTATTATATAAAGATTTTCCTTTCCACTGGTCCCTAGCTTGTGACCGGGCATTCAAGTTGTTGAAATCTAAGCTGCAATCAGCCTCTTGTTTGATCACTTTTTAGCCGGGCCAGCAACATATGTTAGCAATGGAGGCATCTTAGTTTGGCCTTGGCACCATACTTGCTCATAACTATGCAGACATATCTGAATCCCCTAATGTGTATACCTTTCAGTCCTTAAATTCAGTTCTACAGTGTTATTCTCAGACAGAGAAAGATGCTTTGATGATTGTGTATGACCTAAAAATTTCATGTTTTTCTATATGAGTCTGTGTTTCACCTGATCACAGACCATAAATCACTGGTGTCTGTTTTAACCATTCAGTGTCCTTGTCCAACAAATCTGCCCATCACTTATAGCGATTGACTCTTTCCTGTCATGGTACAATTGTAAGATACATTTCCGATCCTGCACAGCAGTGGCAGCATGTCACATGACTCAACAACGTACATCAACCACAGAAGAAATGAACATGAGCACAGTTCTCACTTCTTCACAAATTAAGAGAAGTGCTGTAACTATTAATTTTGTGTGTGCACCACTCCGTAGTTCATATGCAGAGTTTGTGCTCGATTCAGCCACTAGAGACCACCCAGCCTGCTAATATGACAGCAGTTGTGTGTGCAGCCTGCCTGCTGTGCCTTCTATTGGAGCTAATGACAATATGGACCAGGGTACAAGGATCCACCAGTCACTTGTGTATTGCTAATTGAGTCGTACCTTGCCGACCATATGTGCGTGTTCTGTTCGATCAATAAATTACCTTATTCTTGTGTTAGAACAGTTACCAACATACTATCTGTGATCTCTTACCCTCTCAATACCTGTACCTTCATCTTTGTCTCCCCTCATCCTCTCAACACAGTGGTATCCTTCAATCTGCAATTCATGTGTGCTGATTATTTAGACAAAATAATTTGTAAAATAACATTTCAGTGACAGATATGTTATGCAAGTATTTACAACAGCTGTATGTAAAGAAAGTGAGAATATTTCAGGACATGGTATTTATTTGCGAAAAATTATAAAATTGTTTAAAATAAATGCAGTGCGCGTCATAAAATTCCTTTGCATCAGGTGGGCAATATAGCAAAATAAAATAAATATCAAGAAGTTGCCAGGATAATTTGGTTTGGAATGATTTCCATATCAAAACATGTCCCATTGCAATGATACAGAAATACTTGTACATTTCACTTAGTTGAATTTCCTGTTGTACAATAACATAATTTTCTGGAGTAATGGAATTAAACAATTAAAAAATTTTATATTAGAAAATTTATCCTCAAAAATATCCCTTAAACTATTCTGACATTGTTACATTAATAAGATAATGTATTTTACGTTTGATAGTGCTCACAACTAACAACACAAATCTGTTTTGGCTCAACTGTACACAGAACTGCAACAGCAGACGTTATACAATAATTATGGAAAAGTTATTATCCTTAGCATTGTTTTCAAAAATCAGGCTGTAGGTTTGTGTACTGATACAATAATGTTGGATAAGATTTCAGCAAATTCAGTATAGCAAACAGGGGTGTACTAAATATTTCAGAATCCATTAAATTCGTGGCTTATTTACTCACTCCATCTTTAAATTACATGAATTGCTAAAATATAGTTTCTTTTGTTGTATATTTAGATACCAGCTGCTTTTTATCCTATATTTATTCACTTCCCTATATTTTTGTATTATCTATGACCTCAGTGAATGTTAATTGGATTGATTATTCACCTGGCATTGGGTTTGCTCAAGATGAGTCTGTAACAGAACAGCCAGCCTATTATGCTCAGAACTGCAGTCAGCTGCCTCGTAACTTATCCAGGCATGTCGCCTCCACAATATTTCTCTCCTTGCACACAGTGGTCTAACTTCTGTCTTCATTCTTTCTTCCATTTTTCTTATTGTTTTTTGAATGTTTCTGTAACATAGAATTGTAGTGGCAAAATCAGAATGAAGTTATTTATGTTTTCTTTCTATATTAGTGGAAAAAGGAATTGTAGTTAATCACAACTAACATAGTTACAATCACAATTTTTGTTGGTGGATAAATATATTACTTACTGCCAATCTGAAACTGAGATTAATGACATGACTACTGGGACAATTTAGACAAAAGTATCCAATATTGTACACTACAGTATATTTATTATCCTTTGAATATTTTACAGAATTATGTTAAACATGTCAAGATGAATTACAAATACAATAACAGTAAAGTTAAATCACAATGTTTTTCTATACAATTCTCATAACATGAAAAAAAAACTTGTACCTCTTCTTTCATTCCTTGGAAGGCTTGGTTTTTCAGTCTGCTGTATACTTGAAGATAAACTTTTTGGCTCTCGCCATTTCACCCATTCTTGAACTCCTAGGTTCACTTCAACATGTTCCTGTACCTCTGATTGCAATGTGCAATAGGAAAAACAACAGATTCCTTGAGAAAATGCTCTGAAGATTATTTGAGGTAATCATTCACAGAACCCAAAGAAATTCTGGTCTTTTGTAATTGCTGTTTGTGGCACCAAAGTTAGTGTTAATTCCTAATGAATGGGACAAGAAATGAAATTGAAGGTAGCAAAACAAGTACTGACAGCATGCTATGTTTGCATTGACCATCTCCTTATAATTATGCTGTACAGATGGAGGTGTTATTTTAACTACTGACAACGCCTTTGGCATGATTGTTTTAGGCATCTGGTTTGGACCTACAGATAACAAACAGACCCAAACTTTTCGACTATGTAAGCACAGAACAGGGAATCAGTGATCATAAGGCCATTGCAGCATTTCTGAATATGGAAGTAAATAGGAATATAAAACAAGGGAGGAAGGTTGATCTGTTTAGCAAGCGTAATAGATAGCAGATTTCAGACTACCTAACAGATCAAAATGAAAATTTCTGTTCCGACACTGACAATGTTGAGTGTTTATGAGTGTTTATGGAAAACGTTCAAGGCAATCATAAAATGCGTTTTAGACAGGTATGTGCCAAGTAAAACTGTGAGGGATAGGAAAACCCACCTTGGTTCAACAACAAAGTTAAGAAACTACTGCGAAAGCAAAGAGAGCTTCACTGCAAGTTTAAACGCAGCCAAAACCTCTCAGACAAACAGAAGCTAAACAATGTCAAAATTAGCATAAGGAGGGCTATGCGTGAAGCGTTCAGTGAATTCAAAAGTAAAATTCTATGTACTGACTTGACAGAAAATCCTAGGAAGTTCTGGTCTTAGGTTAAATCAGTAAGTGGCTCGAAACAGCATATCCAGACACTCTGGGATGATGATGGAATTGAAACAGAGTATGACACGCGTAAAGCCAAAATAACACCTTTTTCCAAAGCTGTTTCACAGAGGAAAACCACACTGCAGTTCCTTCTCTAAGTCCTTGCAGAAACGAAAAAATGGCTGACATCGAAATAAGTGTCCAAGGAATAGAAAAGCAACTGAAATCACTCAACAGAGGAAAGTCCACTGGACTTGATGGGACACCAGTTTGTTTCTACACAGAGAACGTGAAAGAACTTGCCCTCCATCTAACAGCCATGTACCACAAGTGAACGGAAGGTTCCAAATGATTGGAAAAGACCACAGGTAGTCCCAGTCTTCGAGAAGGATTATCAAGCAGATGTGCAAAACTATAGACCTTTATCTCTGACATCGATCTGTTGTAGAATTTTAGAACATGTTTTTTGCTCGTGTATCATGTCATTTCTGGAAACCAACACGGATTCCGGAAACAGCGATTGTGTGAGACCCAACTCGCTTTATTTGTTCATGAGACCCAGAAAATATTAGATACAGGCTCCCAGTTAGATGCCATTTTCCTTGACTTCCGGAAGGCATTCAGTACAGTTCTACACTGTTGGCTGATAAAGAAAGTAAGAGCCTATGGAATATCAGACCAGCTGTGTGGTTGGATTGAAGAGTTTTTAGCAAACAGAACACAGCATGTTGTTCTCAATGGAGAGACGTCTACAGACATTAAAGTAACCTCTGGCATGCCACAGGGGAATGTTATGGGACCATTTCTTTTCACAATATATATAAATGACCTAGTAGATAGTGTCAGAAGTTCCATGCAGCTTTTTGCGGATGATGCCTTAGTATACAGAGACGTTGCAGCATTAGAAAATTGCAGCGAAATTCAGGAAGATCTGCAGCGGATAGGCACTTGGTGCAGGGAGTGGCAACTGACCCTTAACATAGACAAATGTAAAGTATTGTGAATACCTAGAAAGAGGGATCATTTATTGTACGATTATATGATAGCGGAACAAACACTGGTAGCAGTTACTTCTGTAAAATATCTCGGAGTATGCATGCGGAACGATTTGAAGTGGAATAATCATATAAAATTAATTGTTGGTAAGGCGAGTGCCAAATTGAGATTCATTGGGAGAGTCCTTAGAAAATGTAGTATCAACAAAGGAGGTGGCTTACAAAACACTCGTTCGACCTATACTTGAGTATTACTCATCAGTGTGGGATCCGTACCAGGTCAGGTTGACAGAGGAGATAGAGAAGATCCAAAGAAGAGCGGCGCATTTCATCACAGGATTATTTGGTAAGTGTGATAGCGTTACGGAGATGTTTAGCAAACTCAAGTGGCAGACTCTACAAGAGAGGCGCTCTACATCGCGGTGTAGCTTGCTGTCCAGGTTTCAAGAGGATGTGTTTCTGGATGAGGTATCGAATATATTGCTTCCCCCTACTTATACCTCCCGAGGAGATCACGAATGTAAAATTAGAGAGACTCGAGAGTGCATGGAGGCTTTCCAGCAGTCGTTCTTCCCGCAAACCATACGGGACTGGAACAGGAAAGGGAAGTAATGACAGTGGCACATCAAGTGCCCTCTGCCACACACCATTTGGTGGCTTGCAGAGTATAAATGTAGATGTAGATGTAGATCTCCACTGCAGGATGTGACTATAGTGTATTTTTGCTTCTGACGACAGTATATTTAGATATACCAAAACAGTGGTCAAGGATATCATTAAATCTTTATTTTGAAACTGTTTGGCTGTTATCATTTACCGTGAAGATTTGAGAATGTTTATATATTGAAGAAGGGCTGTACACCCTCTAAGTTGTATATATGTATAACAATACTAGATTTAGGCTGCTGGAAAGTAACATTCCAGAATTTATATTGTTAGTTGTTAAGGAAAATTTTACTTTGTATTTTTTCTTATCTGTTAAATGTGTAAAGGATAAGGTAACTGGTTGTAACAAGGAAGAATTTTACTTTTATGTGCCTAGAGATGATGATACTCTAAATACCATGCTTTGCCTTGCACACAGCCCAGTTGTAGGCAAAAAAATGAAGTTGTGAAATGGACAATAGTGTGCAATGCAATACATAACTTGCAGCGATGCAAGTGGTATCAGAGCAATGCAGCACGTGACCACTGGTGACAAGCTAGTCAACAAACCACAAGTGCGTGCACACCAGACAGGCACAGCTGAACATGCTAGAGTGCCCAAAACAAACAAAGATGAAGAGCTATAGCCCATGCTAGCATTTGTAAAGCCTATTGAATAAACAGGCACACAGAAAATTAAGGGAGAGTCTATACTACAACTACAACTATTTTTCACACACACACACACACACACACACACACACACACACACACACACAAAGATAAGGTAAGGGATCATATACACAAGAAACAGACACCAGACTGTGAGATATTTACTTAAGCTATGCTACCATATACACTCCTGGAAATTGAAATAAGAACACCGTGAATTCATTGTACCAGGAAGGGGAAACTTTATTGACACATTCCTGGGGTCAGATACATCACATGATCACACTGACAGAACCACAGGCACATAAACACAGGCAACAGAGCATGCACAATGTCGGCACTAGTACAGTGTATATCCACCTTTCGCAGCAATGCAGGCTGCTATTCTCCCATGGAGATGATCGTAGAGATGCTGGATGTAGTCCTGTGGAACGGCTTGCCATGCCATTTCCACCTGGCGCCTCAGTTGGACCAGCATTCGTGCTGGACGTGCAGACCGCACGAGACGATGCTTCATCCAGTCCCAAACATGCTCAATGGGGGACAGATCCGGAGATCTTGCTGGCCAGGGTAGTTGACTTACACCTTCTAGAGCACGTTGGGTGGCACGGGATACATGCGGACATGCATTGTCCTGTTGGAACAGCAAGTTCCCTTGCCGGTCTAGGAATGGTAGAACGATGGGTTCGATGACGGTTTGGATGTACCGTGCACTATTCAGTGTCCCCTCGATGATCACCAGTGGTGTACGGCCAGTGTAGGAGATCGCTCCCCACACCATGATGCCGGGTGTTGGCCCTGTGTGCCTCGGTCGTATGCAGTCCTGATTGTGGCGCTCACCTGCACGGCGCCAAACACGCATACGACCATCATTGGCACCAAGGCAGAAGCGACTCTCATCGCTGAAGACGACACATCTCCATTCGTCCCTCCATTCATGCCTGTCGCGACACCACTGGAGGCGGGCTGCACGATGTTGGGGCGTGAGCGGAAGACGGCCTAACGGTGTGCGGGACCGTAGCCCAGCTTCATGGAGACGGTTGCGAATGGTCCTCGCCGATACCCCAGGAGCAACAGTGTCCCTAATTTGCTGGGAAGTGGCAGTGCGGTCCCCTACGGCACTGCGTAGGATCCTACGGTCTTGGCGTGCATCTGTGCGTCGCTGTGGTCCGGTCCCAGGTCGACGGGCATGTGCACCTTCCGCCGACCACTGGCGACAACATCGATGTACTGTGGAGACCTCACACCCCACGTGTTGAGCAATTCGGCGGTACGTCCACCCGGCCTCCCACATGCCCACTATACGCCTTCGCTCAAAGTCCGTCAACTGCACATACGGTTCACGTTCACGCTGTCGCAGCATGCTACCAGTGTTAAAGACTGTGATGGAGCTCCGTATGCCACGGCAAACTGGCTGACACTGACGGCGGCGGTGCACAAATGCTGCGCAGCTAGCGCCATTCAACGGCCAACACCGTGGTTCCTGGTGTGTCCGCTGTGCCGTGCGTGTGATCATTGCTTGTACAGCCCTCTCGCAGTGTCCGGAGCAAGTATGGTGGGTCTGACACACCGGTGTCAATGTGTTCTTTTTTCCATTTCCAGGAGTGTACATTATATCTATATATGTACAATATTTACAAATTTAAGAAATTGAAAGTGCACACAGTAATTGTGCTTGGTGGACAAGAAAACTTTTGCTGCAGGTAAACAAGCGTGTGCAGTATAAGTGGGAAACTGAGTAAGAGGTTGCACCACACCTCCAATACACTTCATCTTCAAGATTTATAATGTAAAAAGAGATGCACATATGATATTAAATAAGTTTTTTGATTGAGTACATGGTTGAATATATGAAAAAGGTATTAGTTGCCATCGAGTCTCTATACACTTATCTATGAAGATTTAGTTTTAATTTAGTATTAAGTTTTTTCTTCCAGGGAACAACACATCAACACATCCTAAAATGAAAATACACTCCTGGAAATTGAAATAAGAACACCGTGAATTCATTGTCCCAGGAAGGGGAAACTTTATTGACACATTCCTGGGGTCAGATACATCACATGATCACACTGACAGAACCACAGGCAACAGAGCATGCACAATGTCGGCACTAGTACAGTGTATATCCACCATTCGCAGCAATGCAGGCTGCTGTTCTCCCATGGAGACGATCGTAGAGATGCTGGATGTAGGCCTGTGGAACGGCTTGCCATGCCATTTCCACCTGGCGCCTCAGTTGGACCAGCGTTCGTGCTGGACGTGCAGACCGCGTGAGACGACGCTTCATCCATGCCAAAGTGGAGGCATTGCTAGTGGTTAGTAGGTTTGATAAGGATGGATGTACTGATGTAGTCATCTCTGAGGTGGAGGTTAACATCTAGGAAGTTGGCTTGTTGTGTTGAGTAGGACAAGGTGAAGCAAATGGGGGAGAAGTCGTTGAGGCTCTGGAGGAATGTGGATAGGGTGTCCTCACATTCAGTCCAGATAGCAAAGATGTCATCAATGAATCTGAACCAGATGAGGGGTTTAGGATTCTGGGTTTTTAGGAAGGATTCCTCTAGATGACCCATGAATAGGTTAGCATAGAATGGCGACATGCGGGTGCTCATAGCAGTACCGTGGATTAGTTGGTAGGTAATGCCTTCAAAGGAGAAGTAATTGTGGGTGATGATATAGTTGGTCATGGAGACTAGGAAGGAGGTTGTTGGTTTGGAAACCATAGGGCATCTGGAAAGGTAGTGTTCAACAACAGTAAGGCTATGGCCATTAAGAATGTTAGTGGATAGGGAGGTGGCTTCAACAGTAATGAGCAGGGCACCGTGTCATAAAGAGACGGGAATTGTGAAGAGTCGGTGGGGGAAATTGTTGGTATCTTTTATATAGGAGGATAGGTTCCGGGTAATAGGTTGAAAGTGTTGGTCTACGAGAGCAGAGATTCTCTTAGTGGGGCACAATGGGTTGTCCTGGGAGGTTGGGTTTATGGATTTTAGGAAGAATGTAGAAGGTTGGTACCCCCCCCCCCCCCCCCCCCCCATGAGCCATTGACCTTGCCTCAATGATACAGAGCCATACCGTAGGTGCAACCACAACGGAGGGGTATCTGTTGAGAGGCCAGACAAATGTGTGGTTCCTGAAGAGGGGCAGCAGCCTTTTCAGTAGTGCAGTGGCAACAGTCTGGATGATTGACTGATCTGACCCTGTAACACTAACCAAAACGGCCTTGCTGTTTTGGTACTGCGAACAGCTGAAAGCAAGGGGAAACTACAGCCGTAATTTTTCCTGAGGGCATGCAGCTTTACTGTATGATTAAATGATGATGGCGTCCTCTTGGGTAAAATATTCCGGAGGTAAAATAGTCCCCCATTTGGATCTCCGGGTGGGGGCTACTCAAGAGGTCATCGTTATCAGGAGAAAGAAAACTGGCGTTCTATGGATTGGAGCATGGAATATCAGATCCCTTAATCAGGCAGGTAGGTTAGAAAATTTAAAAAGGGAAATGGATAGGATAAAGTTAGATATAGTGGGAAATAGTGAAGTTCGGTGGCAGGAGGAAAAAGACTTTTGGTCAGGTGAATACAGGGTTATAAATACAAAATCAAATAGGAGTAATGCAGGAGTAGGTTTAATAATGAATTAAAAAATAGGAGTGCGGGTAAGATACTACAAACAGCATAGTGAACACATTATTGTGGCCAAGATAGACACGAAGCCCATGCCTACTACAGCAGTACAAGTTTATATGCCAACTAGCTCTGCAGATGATGAAGAAATTGATGAAATGTATGATGAGAAAAGAAATTATTCAGGTAGTGAAGGGAGATGAAAATTTAATAGTCATGGGTCACTGGAATTCGACAATAGGAAAAGGAAGAGAAGGAAACGTAGTAGGTGAATATGGATTGGGGCTAAGAAATGAAAGAGGATGCCGCCTGGTAGAATTTTGCACAGAGCATAACTTAATCATAGCTAACACTTGGTTCAAGAATCATGAAAGAAAGTTGTATACATGGAAGAACCCTGGAGATAATAAAAGGTTTCAGATAGATTATATAATGGTAAGACAGAGATTTAGAAACCAGATTTTAAATTGTAAGACATTTCCAGGGGCAGATGTGGACTCTGACCACAATCTATTTGTTATTTACTGTAGATTAAAACTGAAGAAACTGCAAAATAGTGGGAATTTAAGGAGATGGGAACTGGATAAACTAACTAAACCAGAGGTTGTACAGAGTTTCAGGGAGAGCATAATGGAGCAATTGACAGGAATGGGGGAAAAAAATACAGTAGAAGAAGAATGGGTAGCTTTGAGGAATGAAATAGTGAAGGCACCAGAGGATCAAGTACGTAAAAAGACGAGGGCTAGTAGAAATCCTTGGGTAACAGAAGAGATACTGAATTTAATTGATGAAAGGAGAAAATACAAAAATGCAGCAAGTGAAGCAGGCAAAAAGGAATACAAACGTCACAAAAATGAGATTGACAGGAAGTGCAAAATGGCTAAGCAGGGATGGCTAGAGGACAAATGTAAGGATGTAGAGGCTTATCTCATGAGGGGTAAGATAGATACTGCCTAAAGCAAAATTAAAGAGACCTTTGGAGAAAAGAGAATCACTTGCATGAATATCAAGAGCTCAGAATGAAACCCAGTTCTAAGCAAAGAAGGGAAAGCAGAAAGGTGGAAGGAATATATAGAGGGTCTATACAGGGGTGATGTACTTGAGGACAATATTACGGAAATGGAAGGGGAGGTAGATGAAGATGAAATGAGAGATATGATACTGCGTGAAGAGTTTGACAGAGCACTGAAAGACCTTAGTCGAAACAAGGCCCCGGGAGTAGACAACATTCCATTAGAACTACTGACAGCCTTGGGAGAGCCAGTGCTGACAAAACCCTACCATCTGGTGAGCAAGATGTATGAGACAGGCGAAATTCCCTCAGACTTCAAGAAGAATATAATAATCCCAATCCCAAAGAAACCGGGTGTTGACAGATGTGAAAATTTCAGAACTATCAGTTTAATAAGTCACAGCTGCAAAATACTAACACGAATTCTTTACAGATGAATGGAAAAACTGGTAGAAGCTGACCTCGGGGAAGATCAGTTTGGATTTTGTAGAAATGTTGGAACACGTGATGCAATTATGACCCTACGACTTATCTTAGAAGAACGATTAAGGAAAGGCAAACCTACGTTTATAGCATTTGTAGACTTAGAGAAAGCTTTTGACAATGTTGACTGGAATACTCTCTTTCAAATTCTGAAGGTGGCAGGGGTAAAATACAGGGTGCAAAAGGCTATTTACAATTTGTACAGAAACCAGATAGCAGTTATAAGAGTTGAGGGACATGAAAGGGAAGCAGTGGTTGGGAAGGGAGTGAGACAGGGTTGTAGCCTCTCCTTGATGATATTCGATCTGTATATTGAGCAAGCAGTGAAGGAAACAAAAGAAAAATTTGGAGTAGGTATTAAAATCCATGGAGAAGAAATAAAAACTTTGAGGTTCGCCAATGACATTGTAATTCTGTCAGAGACAGCAAAGGACTTGGAAGAGTAGTTGAATGGAATGGACAGTGTCTTGAAAGGAGGGTATAAGATGAACATCAACAAAAGCAAAACAAGGATAATGGAATGTAGTCGAATTAAGTTGGGTGATGCTGAGGGAATTAGATTAGGAAATGAGACACTTAAAGTAGTAAAGGAGTTTTGCTATTTGGGGAGCAAAATAACTGATGATGGTCAAAGTAGAGTGGATATAAAATGTAGACTGGCAATGGCAAGGAAAGTGTTTCTGAAGAACAGAAATTTTTTAACATCAAGTATTGATTTGAGTGTCAGGAAGACGTTTCTGAAAGAATTTGTATGGAGTGTAGCCATGTATGGAAGTGAAACATGGACGACAAATAGTTTAGACAAGAAGAGAACAGAAGCTTTCGAAATGTGGTGCTACAGAAGAATGCTGAAGATTAGATGGGTAGATCACATAACTAATGAGGAGGTATTGAATAGAATTGGGGAGAAGAGCAGTTTGTGGCACAACTTGACTAGAAGAAGGGATCAGTTGGTAGGACATGTTCTGAGGCATCAAGGGATCACCAATTTAGTACTGGAGGGCAGCATGGAGGGTAAAAATCATAGAGGGAGACCAAGAGATGAATACACCAAGCAGATTCAGAAGGATGTAGGCTGCAGCAGGTACTGGGAGATGAACAGACTTGCACAGGATAGAGCAGCATGGAGAGCTGCATCAAACCAGTCTCAGGACTGAAGACCACAACAACAACATAGAAGGTTGGAGTGCGGGGAGTGGAAGGGGTAAATATAGAGATGGGCTATGGAGAGAGGTTCTGGGATGGGCCTAAGGATTTGAGTAGTGGCTGGAGATCCTGCTGGATTACTGGAATGGGGTCACTACGGCAAGTCTTGTAGGTGGAAGTATATGACAGCTGGCGGAGTCCTTCCGCTATGTAATCCTTGCAGTTCAAAACAATGGCAGTGGAACCTTTGTCTACAGGTAGGATTATAAGGTCAGGATCAGTTTTTAGATGGTGAACTGCGGTTCTTTCTGAGGATGTAAGGCTAGTTTGCATGTTGATGGATTTGGGGAATGATAGTGAGGAAAGGTTCGAGATTCAGAAATTATGGAAAGTTAAGGGGGTGGTTTTGAGTCAGTGGAGGTGGATCACAGTTGGATAGAGGAGTGAACTGAGTTAGGCAAAGTTTGATATTGGTCTTTGGTTGAATCTGAGTGGTCGGGTTGGTGGCAAAAAAGTGTTTCCGCTATAGAGACTGGGAGAAGGAGAAAAGGTCTTTAACAAGTTCTGCATGATTAAATTTGGCAATGGGGCAAAAGGTGAGGCCTTTGGATAGGGCTGATATTTCTGTGGGACTAAGGATCATGACTGTGTTCCGGGTCTGTTTAATTTCTGGTTTCTGTGTGGTGGTGGGAGTGGGCTTTGGAGGGTGGGGTAAGTGTAAGAGGTCTGCGAGACAGGGTTTGTCAGCTATGAGGGGATGTGGTGGAGGTTTGGAGGTTGTAGAGGCGATGGATAGTGGTAGTCCAAGGCAAGAGTAGGAAGTGAACAGGGTGGAAAGTTGTTTGAGGTGGTGTTGTGCATGTAGCTCTAGTAAGGGCAACAGTTTCAGTGTGTGTTATGGGTTCCAGGAATTTGGGATTACATAGCAGGAGAATTGTGCAGATTGAGAGTAGGTACTGCCTTTGCTGAGGGCTAAGGTTTTGCTGAACCTGAACAGGTGGAGGTCACTGTGGAAGGAGGGGTGGCAACCAGAGATGGATAATTTGATGGTAAGATCATTAGGTGGGATTTCACGATACAAGCAACAACACAGGAATAGTATGTGGGACTGATATCTGGCTAGGGATAAGGAAACTTTTCTGTACTGACACAGATGGAAGGAGCAAGGATACATGGTGTTGTAGAAAATGCGAAAAATAATGTAGGAAAGTAGAATTACATCCCAAAAATTACGCAAAAATACACCCAAATACATGTGAAAAATCACGAAAAGGATGAAATGCATGCACAACGGGAAAAACGAGATGACATCTGAGGAAGATGACGATAGCAGAAGCCAAAAACTCACTAAAATTAGCGAGAAGCCCCTAGGATCAAAGTAGAGAGTAACTAAAAATTAATAAATATATGTATATTACTGTGGGTAGCGGGTTTGAGGGCGGATAAGCATGAACAAGAGGGAAGGCAGAGTCACTGGAAGAGGTGGATCTAGTGGGTGTAAACAGGGGTAGAACAGATAAAGTGTGGGGTGTGGGGAGGGGTTCGTAGGAAGAGATACAACACTGTGTGGCACCTGAAAGGTGCGGGAGATAATATGCAAAAATATGGCAACTGATGCAGGGAGAGTAATCAATACCTCCATCCATATCTGACCTACTAACCACAAGCAATACCTCCACTTTGACATTTGCAACCAATTCCATACCAAGAAGTCCCTTCCGTAAAGCCTAACCACCCATGGTAATTGCATCTCCAGTGACGAGCAGTCACTCTCAAAATATACCGAGTGTCTCACTGAAGCCTTCACTGACCATAATTCTCCTCCCAACCTTATACAAAAATTCTCCTGTGCCTTATCTTTCCAGTCTCCCACCACCACACAAAGTCCCACAGTGTGGCCACAGAGGAACATTCCTCTCATAACTCAGTACCATCCAGAACTGGAGCAACTGGATTACCTTCTCTGCCAGGGCTTCAGTTACCTCTCGTCGTGCCCTGAAATGAGAAATGCCCTGCCCACTATACTTCCCAACCCTCCTAGAGTGGTATTCCGCCATCCACAGAAACTGCACAATATACTCATCCATCCTTACACATCCCCTGCTCGCAATTCCTTACCTCATGGTTCATACCCCTGTAATAGACCAAGATGCAAGACCTGTCCCATACATCCTCCTACCACCACCTACTCCAGTCTGATCACTAACATCACCTATCCTTCAAAGGCAGGGCTACCTGTGAAGCTACTCATGTTATTTACAAGCTAATTGCAACCACTCTGCTGCATTCTATGTAAGCATGACAACCAACAGGCTGTCTGTCCACATGAATGGCGCAGGTGACAAAAGAACAATTGGACCACCATGTTGCTGAACACACTGCCAAACATGATATCCCTCATCTCAATGACTGCTTCACAGCCTGTGCGATATGGATCCTTCCCACCAACAGCAGCTTTTCTGAACTACACAAGTGGGAACTTTCCCTGCAATACATCCTATGTTCCCAAAACCCTTCTGGCTTCAACCTGCATTAGTCATTGTCCTCACCCATCCAGCCCCCTCCCTGTTCCCATTCCAGCACTACACAGCCGTCATTTCACTGCCACACTCAGTGTTTTAATTTCTTTTTATTTCTCTACTTTCCACTACTTAGCCCCCCCCCCCCCCCCCCCCATCATCCTTCTCACCAGCCCTCCATCTAAACTGCAGCACTTCACTGTCTGCCACCCCCACCATACTATCCCTCCCCCTCCCTGTC
This sequence comes from Schistocerca cancellata, assembly GCF_023864275.1. Taxonomy (NCBI): domain Eukaryota; kingdom Metazoa; phylum Arthropoda; class Insecta; order Orthoptera; family Acrididae; genus Schistocerca; species Schistocerca cancellata. The sequence goes on along the minus strand of NC_064626.1, from coordinate 383,732,414 downwards.
CCAGCCTCCTCCTTACCCTCACCCAGTCACCACTCCCATCATGCAGTGGTGCTGCTGCTCTCAGTGTGGTTTCAATTGTCTGAGACTGCAGACGTGTGTGCAAGTTGCATCTTCGAGAGTGTGAGTGTGCTATACTGATGCCTCTTCTTCAGAATTTTTCTTCTTCTTGTGGATCCTGGCTTCTTTAGATCTCTTGTGAAGAGACATGATACAACAAGTTCCATAGTGGTGTAGGACAATCAATGAAATTACACAACAGTCAATAATTTAACTTTTGAAACTGCCTGTTTATTGGCATTTATGGAAAGAAAAACACTTTCATACTCTCATGTGGTCAGCAAACTTCATGTAACATTATGTGTGTGTAATGGGCTTTATTACATCACAACTCATTCTAATGAATTAATTAAGTTGCTTTATGGTGTTTCTAGGCAACATAGTCAACAAAGTGATACGTGTCTCAATAAAAACTGGACCTTGATATTCTGAATAAACTTTTGTTTCATGTTTTGTAAAAATCAGCACTTGTCTCAAAATTAATTTCCAACTTTGAGCATTAAGTCCAAATGCATTTTCAACTATTGTACTCAATTTACTGGACAGTTTGATCATGCACTGTCGTGTAACATATTTCAAATTAAGCGCGTAGGTTTCAGTTTTCCCTATTGGGTTAAATGACCCTTTTGTAATAACGTGATGTGTCTATCTCATGTAAAGTTTAAATGAAACTGAATTTACTCTCCATTCGGGCCAAGATCACAAAATAAAATTCACCACATAGGTCAGTGAAATGTACACGCACACTTTTAGCACTCTAAGTGATAAGAGTAAAAGCCGCACATAAATTCACACTATTTTTATGCATGCAAAATTCAAAACACATTTATATTAAATGAATAAATTACGGCATGTAATTAATAACTAAACATTTCCAATTCTGAATAAACTTCAAGAACTTGTATTTCATAATCAATAAAATTTTATTGCCTGAGAGAAATTATTAGTTTGCTAAAACAGATTCAGATTACAGTCAACTTGTTTCTCGGCGATGACATCACAAATCGACACTTGCTCGGAATGAACGAAATACCTATACTGAAAAATACTTTCTGTTGAGTAATTTACTGACTTTTATAAAAAATTTGGTACTCCTTGCATAGTTCCTTTGCCCCCCAATCTGTAATGTCGTGATAAGATCGAAGACGTTACACAATTCGCTGAAGGGTGCTAGGGTTGTGTACTGTGCTGTTATACCTTAGTTCAGCCATCCCAAGATTCATACCACAAGTTGTATTACACCTTACATCAAATTTTACATGAATAATTGTAAATGAGGGCCTACCAGAAATTGCCTATTCAACTGAATCTCCAAAAGTCAATGAATTTGTTTGAATTTCCTTTTCTGACACGATGCACTTCATAATTCCTACACAAAGCACACACAACAGTTCACTATTTGGTGGGTAGCCCCTTCAACTGGGTGCACAAGGCAAGGATTGCAGCCAGTTCTGATAGAAAATGGATAGAACTGTGACCTGCACCAAGCTGTACACGCGGCTATAGTCGGCTCAATCATCTTCTTCCTTTTTGCTTTTCAAACAAGTCATGTACAGTGTTGGGTTGAATGACATATCAGCTGGTAACATCATCTCTCCTTCTCTACAGTGCATCTTGCGATTCTATCTGGAGAAAGTGTTGTGTCTGTGCCTGATATTGTTTTGTCAACAGAAAAATGCAGTGAATGCACAATTCTTCCAGTTATTTGGCAAATGTGTTTCATAATTTGTTTAATAAAGATTATTTCCTTGAATTTTGGATTACAGCATTTGTTGTCTGTTTCATGGCTTGAAGTTGCTTACTGCAGGTTGGGAATATTCTTGTCGATGTGTGTATTGTGATATAATATTTAAGTTTGTTCCATCACATACTTGTCCTCAGTTTATATTAGAAAATAGTTCTTCCATCTTCCTACCATCGTACCTTCATGAGATTTGTATTCATTTACCTTACCATAATGGTTATCAGTTCCTCATGAAATTCAAGCAATTATTTGTATATGTTTTGTATCATACTTTCATTGACTTTAACACCTGGTTTTCTTCTTATTGTGTTTTCCAGATTATAACATCAATTAGACAGTTACATCAGCTTCCTTTTCATTACTTTCTCATATTTCCTTTAGCTTTGATTGTGCCCATTACACATACACGAAATATACTTTCTACCATTAACACATACAAAATTCCTTCAACAATTCATGAACATAAAATACTTATACCTCGAGGGTAGCATTCCTTTAAACTTAACTAATCACCATGAAGTCAGTTAATCTCGCTTTCTCTTGTTCTTCAATCTATTAAGTGCTACTTTCTCTTTTCAGAAATTACATTTTCTGTGAACTTTTTCATTTATATCTTCTTAAATTATATTATTGTGGTACATTTGCCTTAACACATACATTATATTTAATAATAATTGGATAATATAATCCTCATAACTACAAATAAAAAAATGAACAAAATAATACATCTTATAGCTCATCCTGTGGTTCAAGGCTAATATCGGTGTCCTGTTAGTAAATACTTTTCTCATTCCCTTTTCCTTCATTTTCTTTTCATAAAGGGTACATATCTTCTCACTAGTAATATTTTTTTATCTCTGTGTGGTGGAATACATCTTTTATCACATCAGAATTACAGTCAGCAAGTATATAACTTCTTTCATGGGGAATTTGTATTATTCTGTATGGTCCAGTACATAAATATTGCCACTTCTTATTTAACTTTTTTTTATTGAGGTCTTTGGATCATTTTTCACCAATATTTCTTCTCCAACAGCACATAGGTTATTACCTTCTTTACATTTTAATTGAATTTTTCCTTTCATAATTGAGCTTGATGTTGTAGATTTAAGTAAACTTTCTTCAAGGTGTCCTTCTGAGTGAGATTGTCTCCTTCAAATTTGTGGCCATCCTTTTAGCCAGTCTTGAGAATCATCCTTGCCATACATCACTTGGGTGGGCGAATATCCTGTAGAAGTATGAGGCAAGATGTTATAAATCCTTTCAAATTCTGATAACCACTTGATCCATTTGTAATGTTGGGGTGTGGTATAGGTACGTAGAAATCGATTTAATTCGTGGAACAATCTTTTGATTGAATTCTCGCAGGGATAAAAATGTGATATATACACTCCTGGAAATTGAAATAAGAACACCATGAATTCATTCTCCCAGGAAGGGGAAACTTTATTGACACATTCCTGGGGTCAGATACATCACATGATCACACTGACAGAACCACAGGCACATAGACACAGGCAACAGAGCATGCACAATGTCGGCACTAGTACAGTGTATATCCACCTTTCGCAGCAATGCAGGCTGCTATTCTCCCATGGAGACGATCGTAGAGATGCTGGATGTAGTCCTGTGGAACGGCTTGCCATGCCATTTCCACCTGGCACCTCAGTTGGACCAGCGTTCGTGCTGGACGTGCAGACCGCGTGAGACGTCGCTTCATCCAGTTCCAAACATGCTCAATGGGGAACAGATACGGAGATCTTGCTGGCCAGGGTAGTTGACTTACACCTTCTAGAGCACGTTGGGTGGCACGGGATACATGCCGACGTGCATTGTCCTGTTGGAACAGCAAGTTCCCTTGCCGGTCTAGGAATGGTAGAACGATGGGTTCGATGACGGTTTGGATGTACCGTGCACTATTCAGTGTCCCCTCGACGATCACCAGTGGTGTACGGCCAGTGTAGGAGATCGCTCCCCACACCATGATGCCGGGTGTTGGCCCTGTGTGCCTCGGTCGTATGCAGTCCTGATTGTGGCGCTCACCTGCACGGCGCCAAACACGCATACGACCATCATTGGCACCAAGGCAGAAGCGACTCTCATCGCTGAAGACGACACGTCTCCATTCGTCCCTCCATTCATGCCTGTCGCGACACCACTGGAGGCGGGCTGCACGATGTTGGGGCGTGAGCGGAAGATGGCCTAACGGTGTGCGGGACCGTAGCCCAGCTTCATGGAGACGGTTGCAAATGGTCCTCGCCGATACCCCAGGAGCAACAGTGTCCCTAATTTGCTGGGAAGTGGCGGTGCGGTCCCCTACGGCACTGCGTAGGATCCTACGGTCTTGGCGTGCATCCGTGCGTCGCTGCGGTCCGGTCCCAGGTCGACGGGCACGTGCACCTTCCGCCGACCACTGGCGACAACATCGATGTACTGTGGAGACCTCACGCCCCAAGTGTTGAGAAATTCGGCGGTACATCCACCCGGCCTCCCACATGCCCACTATACGCCCTCGCTCAAAGTCCGTCAACTGCACATACGGTTCACGTCCACGCTGTCGCGGCATGCTACCAGTGTTAAAGACTGCGATGGAGCTCCGTATGCCATGGCAAACTGCCTGACACTGACGGCGGCGGTGCACAAATGCTGCGCAGCTAGCGCCATTCGACGGCCAACACTGTGGTTCCTGGTGTGTCAGCTGTGCCGTGCGTGTGATCATTGCTTGTACAGCCCTCTCGCAGTGTCCGGAGCAAGTATGGTGGGTCTGACACACCGGTGTCAATGTGTTCTTTTTTCCATTTCCAGGAGTGTATGTTTAATATTGTATTCCTTCATAGTCTCTCTCCAGGTTCTGCTGGTGTAATAGTCTGTCAATATCATTTTTAGTTTTCCAGTCTCTGTTATGAAATCATTGACAAATTTCTTTAAACATAGGACGCACATGTAGATTCCTCAAAGGACACAATTTCACATACTTCATAAGAATATCATAGAATGCCAGAATGTACTAAAATTTCCATGAGTAGTAGGATATGGTCCACACATTTCACAAGATATCAATGTCAAAGGTTGGTGTGGTATGATTGGATGAAATTCATTTTTTCATCAATAGTTGATGGGTTTAGTTTTCTGGCAAATCTTACATTTCTTAGAATGTCACCAGCCAAGTTTGGATGGTAGCAATATTGGGCTAACTTGGCTTTGCTTTTTAAAGATCCAAAGGGTCCCCACTTCAGATGTGTATACCACAGTAAAGATTCCAGATGTTCCTTTGGAATGGATACTTTCCATGGTTCACCATGAGTTTATCTTCGAAATGATTTATTAGATTGGAAGTATAAAGAATAGGCCTACCAGAATAATTCATAGCTCCTTGGCTGATTACATTTTGAATAGATTTCCAATAAGGATCTTGTTCTTGCAACTGCGACATATTGTGACACAACTTTGAAAGTTTTTTCTCACGAAACACAAAAGACAGATTCACTACTTTGAAATCTAACATCTGTTCCTTAAATTCTACATTATCCTGTCTTCAAGGCAAATGAGATAGAGCATTTGCTACAACGCAGTCCTTCCATTTTATATATTGTACTGAAATGTTATTTACTTGCAGTAACAAGTCCCATCTGGTCAACCTTGAGTGAAACATTCTTCCCATTAAAATATAAGACAAAGCTTTATGGTCACAAAATATGGTTATTCTTTTTCCATAGCCAAAGTATGTAAGCTTTTTAAGTGCCCATACCACAGCTAGAACCTCTCACTCTGTGGTACAGTATGCCCTTTTACATTTAGAGAGCGTTCTACTTGCGAATCCTGTAATCTCAATAGGATCATCCATTTGGAAAAGCGTAGGGCCTAGGCCTGTTTTAGAATCATCAGTGGCAATGCAAAAATCCTGTTCAAGTTTCGGGTGACAAAACAACGGGGCGTTAACTAAAGTGTCTTGGATTTTGTCAAGCACTTGACTACACTCAGGGGTCCATTTTCACATGATGTTCTTTCACAGTAACTGTAATAAAAAGTCTTGGCTGATTAATTGATTAGGCAAAAATCAGCAGAAAAATGAGGCTAATTCCATGGAAGGTTTTAATTCCTTTTTATTTTTAGGATAGGGACACTCTTTGCTAGCACTCTTTTTCTTAGGATTCGGTATAATACTGTCCAGCGTAATTATATGTCCTAGGAACTTCAGTTGACTTCTGGTGAATCTAGATTTCATTAAATTTACTGTTACTCCATACTCTGAGAATTTCACAAATACTTTTTCAAGCAGATCAAGATGCTTCTCCCATGTTTCGGTAGCAATCAATAAGTCGTCCACATACAAGGTAACTCTATCGAGCAAATCTTGTCCAAGTACAGAGTCTAGCGCCAATATAAATACACTACCACTAATATTTAGTCCAAATGGCATAACAGTGAATTGGTAATTTCTGCCCATAAAAATAAAAGCAGTATACTTTCGAGATTCAATAGAGATTTTCATTTGCCAGTATGAACTTCTCATATCAAGGGATGTCAGGAAGTGGGCACCACTGAATTTCTGAATTAACTCATCCAAATTCTCAGGTCTTGTCTGTGCCATTATGATTATCTTGTTTATCTCTCTGGCATCTAGTACTAATATGATGTCACCATTCACTTTGAGGACTGCCAAAAGAGGGCTACAATATTCAGCATGAGAGGGCTCTATAATTACCCACTCTAACGTTTTGTTAATTTCTTTTTTGATTGCCTTTCTCTTTGACCAAGGAACAGAATAGGAAGTGCAACAAAAAGATTCATGTGGATACGTCTTAATGTCGTATTCAAAACCTTTGATTATTCCGGGATGTTTGCTAAATACAGGCAGATAATTACTTAACAAGCAACGCAAATCTTCTTGTTGGTTTGCAGATAAGTATTTGAATTCGAAGATTTTCTCCTGAAGTGCAACTTGACTTATTTCTTCTCCAGTATATTCAATACAGAAAATACCACTAATTAAATTACAGTCAGTACTGGTACAGCTAACCATTAACTTCATGCAATACTGATATGGGACTATTTTGCTCTTTGTCATAGAGACTGTCAAAACTTCACCTACGGAGTCCAAGGTACACGTTCCTTCTTTTAAATTGATGACTGCTCCAGCATTACATAAAAAATCTAGACCTTAAACACATGGTACGGTCGTTCTTGGAACAATCAAGAAGGTACTTTCTATTGAAGCCCCCCCCCCCTCCCACACACACACACACACACACACACACACAAACACAAACACACACACACACACACACACACACACACACACACAGCATTATACTCATGCCAGATTTGAGACCTTTTGCACCTTCACACTAAATGCTCCAGACATGGTAAATCCTGTAACAGGAAATGTAAGCACTTTTGCTCCTCGACTAATTTGTTTAAAAGAATCTTGCATCATTACACTAGTATTTGCTACAGTATCAATCAAAATTTCAACATCAATACCATTTATTACTGCTTGAACTACTGGCTGCAAAATTCATCCACACTTATTCGAAATGTAAGGTGTTTCTTCAATCAGTTCCTCCCTTAGATTCAAATCATCATTATACCTCAGTACATTCACTTCAAAATGATGCTTGCCCTCCTCATCCTCTCCAGTCATCCTAGAAAGGCTTTCAGTGACCAGTTCTAGTTTAATCTTTCAGTAGATGTCATATTCGGTGGCTCATGAACTTCAACAATGCATACAGTATGGTCGGAATTTGGTAGTTGTTCCCTCTGCGACTTCATTGCTCCGTTACCAAGTGGTATCGGTCCTTGTGGTTGTTGTGCTCATTGAGTTACATTTGCATCTACCCATTGAACTTCATGTGTCGAAGGGGCTTTCCAAGGTTGTATACTTTCAGGATTGTCTTCTGGGTATATATCATGTCTGCGTGAATTACCACACTGATTATTCGAATCATTCTGCCTGCATTTGCAATTTGGTTTTCCTGTACTAATCTAATTCATGTGATTATTATTATTTCCATAGGTTTCTTTAGTATAATAGGTGTTACATTTATATTGTATTATTGGCTTTACTATAGCCATATGATGTTGCTTGTCCTCCTCCATTTAGTATAGGTTTAGTATTTCTATCTCGGTTGTCATTACTGTTAGTACTACTATTATTATTATTATTATGTTGTGAGGTAGACATTCGATTATTATTCCATACTCGACCATCTTCTAGTATCATATTGATTGAATTGACCACACACAGGAACTGTTCCATGTCATAGTCTGGGACATTTATAAGTTTCTCACTTATGTGAAGAAGTAATCTTCCTTTCAAAATACGTATCACTTCTCTTTGGGAAATAGGATCACTCCAGTACCTTGTATTATTCATGTATTTCTCGAAATACTGTCTTAATGAACCTCATTTACTATTATAAAATTCCAGTTGTTACACCTTCTTTCATAGCCTCTCTTATTTGCTACTCAACCAGTATTTCGCTAAGAAAAGTTGTTCAAACTCTGCGCATGTATTACAGTTTTCATCCGCTTCTGCAGCCCACAGTGCTGCTTCACCTGTGATCTTGGTGGACACAATAAATTGAAGTTCAGACCAACTGTGAGGAAAAATAAGCTTAAAATTGTTGATTAAAAGTTTTGGATGGATGTCATCTTTTTCAGTCGAAAAGGTAGGAAACTGTCTGCTTTTGAATATGCTTGTCTCAACCTTTAAGATGACAAGCAACCCCTTTGGACAAAAGCATCATTTTCATTTCTATAACAGTCACAAAATTTATTGGGTATATTCCCACAACAGTTACATGTTACTTCACTACAGGATTTATTATTCCTAAGCCTGTCTTTGGAATAGTTGTCTTTCGTCTCTACATTTTGTGATGATTTTTGTTCTAATTTGGGCAATTTACAGTTTGTTTCACTTTGGCACTTATGCAATTCTTCAATTACTTTATCTTTAATAGCCTGAAACTCACTACTAAATAACCTGATAAGTTCATAGTTTGCCATCTGGTTTTCCTTAGCTACCTACCTCAGCTTGTTTCAACTTGAGGGTGGTATTGACTTTCTCTTCAATTTCCTTGTTTTTAACTTCTATCCACACAGAAAGATCATCTTCTAATTTTTTAGTTTGGTCCTTTAAATATTAATCTATGCCCTTGCCAGTGTTTATTTTGAATTCTGACATTTATTTTAGACTTTTTTTCCACATTAGCCTTTTTGCACATTAGCATTCAAGTAACTACTTTCATAGTTACAGATTTTTATCAGACAAATCACTATGCCCCTATGAAATAGTATCACATTTATTCTTCATCTCATTAATTTTACCAACAAATTCAGTGTCTAGGTTAGTCATAACCATGGAAAATTTTATTTCTAATTCATTAAATTTAGTATTTAATCATTCTTCCCACTCTACTTTTATGTTATTGAATTTCTCATGTAATTGTCTATTATCATCTTTAAATGACTCAAACTTTTTGTCAAATTTTGTCATTGAGTAAACACATTTGGGTGTCGAATTTTTCAGTTTGGGAAACAAATTTAGTATCAAACTTATCATGATGAATTTAATAATAAGATCATCTTTAAGCTCTGTAGCATTTGATGTAAGATTCACACTTTCCTGTGTAACTTTGGTATTTATAGACTCCTGTATATTACTATTTCTACTTGTACTCAGGTCTGCTTCTACCGTCACCTCCACATCAATGATATTACTATCACTTAAATTATGTGATTGCTGTCCTATAATTGGTTGCTGTCCTATAATTGGTTCCCTAGTTATCTCCTCATGAGGATTATATCCACTTTCAATTCCCTCATCTTCCAAACTCTGGGTTGCATTATCTCGTGCTCTCTTTGTTCAGGTGTACATTTTTCCTAATATTTTTATACACAGTTAAAATATCAATATCAACTCAAAATATACTTTCACCAAGTGTAGAACTATTCTTTTATACTATATCTATCATACTCATACCTGTGAGTATCTCACATTACCTGTGAGTACTTATCCATTCCAGTGGGTCACAGTTTGTGCCTTGGGCCTGAAGTTATTAGTATATCGTTTTCAAGCCCCAAGTTGCGGCGCCAAATGTACCGATGCCTCTTCTTTAGTATTTTTCTTCTTCTTGTTTATCCTGGCTTCTTGGCATCTCTTGTGAAGAGACATGATACAACAAGTTTTGTAGTTGTGTAGGACAATCAAAGAAGTTACACAACACTTAATAATTTAAATTTTGAAACTGCCTGTTTATTGGCATTTATGGAAAGATATACAATCTCATGCAGTCAGCAAACTTCGTGTAACATTTTGTGTGTCTATGTCGCAAATCATTTTAATGAATTAATTAAGCTGATTTAAAGTGTTTCTAGGCAACATAATCAACAAGGTGATACATGTCTCAATTTAAACTGTACCTCGATATTTTGTATAAACTTTTGGTTCATTTTTTGTCAAAATCAGCACTTGTCTCAAATTTAATTTCCAAGCTCGTGCATTAAGTCCAAATGCATTTGCAACTATTTTACTTGATTTACTGGACAGCTCATTCACGCACTGGCGTGTAACATATTTCAAATTGAGCCTGCAGGTTTCATTTTTCCCTGATAGGCTAAATGACTCTTTTGTAATAACGTGATGTGTCTATCTCACGTAAAGTTGAAATGAAACTGGATTTACTCTCCATTCAGGTCAAGATAACAAAATAAAATTCACCACATAGGTCAGCGAACTGTACACGCACACTTTTAGCACTATAAGTGATAAATTGCCTCAGAGTAAAAGCCGCACATAAATTCATACTTTTTTTTATGCACACAAAATTTAAAACACCTTTATATTAAACAAATAAATTATGGCATGTAATTCCAATTCTGAATAAACTTCAAGAACTTGTATTTCATAATCAGTTAAATTTCATTGCCTGAGAGAAATTATTTGTTTGCTAAAACAGATTCAGATTACAGTCAATTTGCGTCTGGACAATGACGTCATGAATCGACATTTGCTTGGAATGAATGAAATACCTGTACTGAAAAATACTGTCCGTTGAGTAAATTACTTTCTTTTGCTATAGTGCATATGTGTATGTGTGTCTATTAAGCCAAAAGCTATAATTGTATGAATCTTTTTGTTGTGCTTATCATGAATCAGCATCTCCACTATATGGTGAGTAGCAACTTTTCTTCTCTAATATTGTAACATTCCATTCTTGATTTTCCATTGTTTGAGTTTTGCCTGATGGCTTTTCTTCGAGCCTCACCCTGTGCTGTTTTCCTTTGTCACTACTTTCATTTGCATCTCTATACTCAACGCCCATCCTTCTTTCTTTTCTTTCCTGTGTTTCTCTTGTTGCCTTACAAACCGCACTGCACTCTCTACTTACGAGCCACACTGTATCAACTGTCTCAGCCGCATGCAACAGATGGCCTCAAGACCACGCTGAATGTTGGTGCAGCATCTTATGTCCCACATTACTCACAATGATGTAATAATCCTATACTTTCAAACTAATCACTCTTCCTGTGTCAGTTCCTGCATATTTACGTGTTATCTCCCACACCTTTCTGGTACCACACATTCTTGTATCTGTACCTACGAAGCCCTCCCCACCCCCCGCACTTCCACCGTTCTATTCCTCTTCACATCCACTAAATCCACCTCATTCAGTCACTCTGCCTTCCCTCTTCTTCACGCTTATCTGCCCTCAAACCTGATACTCACAGTAATATACATATATTTATTAACTTTTAGTTATTCTCTCCTTTGATCCTTGCGACTTTTTCGCCTTCTGCTTTTGACATCTTCCTCAGATTTCATCTCTTTTTTCCCCATTGCGCATACATTTCGTCCTTTTCGTGATTTTTCACATGTATTTTGGTGTATTTTTGCGTAATTTTTGCGATGTAATTCTACTTTTTGCATTACTTTTCGCATTTTTTGCACCACCATGGGTCCTTGCTCCTTCCATCTGCGTCAATACAGAAAAGTTTCCTTATTCTTAGCCAGATCCCAGTCCCACATACTGTTCCTGCGTTGTTGCTTGTCTCATGAAATCCTACCTAATGGCCTTACCATCAAATTACCCATCTCTGGTTGCCACCCCTCCTTCCACAATGACCTCCACCTGCAAAATTCTCCTGCTGTGCAATCCCAAATTCCTGGATCCCCTAACACACACTGAAACTGTTGCCCTTGAGGAACTAGAGCTACATGTACAACACCACCTCGAAAAACTTTCCACTCTGTTCACTTCCTACTCCTGCCTTGGACTACCACTATCCATCACCTCTACAACCTCCAAACCTCCCCCACATACCCTCATAGCTGACAAACCCTGTCTCGCAGACCTACTACACTTACCCCACCATCCAAAGCCCACTCCCACCACCACACAGAACCCAGAAACTAAACAGACCTGGAACACAATCATCAACCTTAGTCCCACAGAAATATCAGTCCTTTCCAAAGGCCTCACCTTTTGCCCCAGTCCCAAATTCAATCATGCAGGAATTGTTAAAGACCTTCTCTCCTTCTCCCGGTCACTACATTAGAAACACTTTTTCACCACCAACCTGGTTAGTCAAACTCAACCAAAGATCAATATTGAACCTTGCCTAACTCAGATCACTCCTCCATCCAACTGTGATCCATACCCACTGCCTCCAGACAACCCCCTGTTAACTTTCCAGAATTTCTTAACATTAGACCTTGCCTCACCATCATTCCCCAAATCCCTCAACATACAATCTAACCTTACATCCCAGGAAGAATCACTGTCCACCATCTAAAAATTGATCCTGACCTTATAATACTACCCGCAGACAAACGCTTCACCACTGTTGTTTTGAACTGCAAGGATTACCTGGCAGAAGGACTGTGTCAGCTGTTAGATACTTCCACCTACAAACCTTGCCACAGTGTCCCCATTCTAGTAATCCAGCAGGATCTCCAGTCACTACTCAAATCCTTAGGCCTATACCAGAACCTTTCTCCAGAGTCCATCTCTCTACTTACTCCTACCACTACCCACACTCCCACCTTCTAAGTGCTTCCTAAAGTCCATAAACCCAACGAGACTTCGTAGTCGACTTAGTTATCTGCATAAAGATGAAAATCGACCTGATATCGATACGCCAAGCTTTCACCATGGAGGGTGCGAGGTGCAGCGCATAGAGTTGTTATGAATGCGCACGCTGAGCAGCATATGTCACCTCAGTAGAGCTTTAAATAGCAGAGCTCAGCACGTACTCACCAGTACTACTACAGTGATACTCACCTGAAGATGGCCAGAAGACTCTGCGCCAAAATATTCTGGCAGGACGTTACTAACATCCAGCAGTTCTCCCATGTTTTTATGGAACAATCAGTATGCTGGGAAAGCTTTAAACATCACATCAAGCAACTCTATGTGGAGGAAGTGATGGAATGTATTCAAATATTCGACAAGTTATGTGAAAGAAGAGCGAGGCTGCTGAGCTCATTGATATTCTTATTAAGTTGCAGAGACAAGGGCATTATTCCATCAGTTGCCAAAATTATGCACTTCATAAATACTGCTGCTGCAAATAACATCAAACGTACAGCAAGCATGGCTTTGGTGAGATAAAGGATTCGTTTCAGCTGGCGTGAATTGGATTCTATGTCCAAGGACATGTTCCACATACATTTGGAATTGGCAGCAAGACTATCTTCTCTGTCGTGGGACTGGGTGGATGGTGTGACATGGGCTAAAGCAAACTGGAGCCATGATAAAGCTGTGACGAGGCAAACTGCCAAGATTGACAGACTTCCTACATAGATGCAGCAGGAAGTTTCAACTCGACGATCTGTTGTTACATTGACAGAGAAAACTTTAGATGACATGACTATGTCTGTGCTAGCAAAAGGACTGAATTTTGCTCCCATACCTGTTCACCACCACTAGTGGATTTCATCAGTGCCATCGAAGAAGCTGTATGCCGTCTTGATAGAGATGAAGTGGAGGAAGTTCGTTGAGAGTATTGCAGTGTGTTGACCAGAGGTGCACCAATGAAGAGTAACATCTTTCATATGGAGAGGATAGCCCTCTGTAACTTACAACCAGATGTGGATACAGTAGTCTTAAAATCTGACAAAGGAAACGCTACTGTCCTTATACCAAGGGATGACTATATTTATAAGATCAATGTTTTATTATGTGACTCAATGTATCGCAAAATTGATAAGGATCCCACGAGCTGAGTGGTGCGGAAAACAGCAGAACTTTTATCAAATAGTTCTATACCGAAGGAGGTTATCAAGAGACTGAAACCAAACAGTTCAGTTCCATCTAGGCTATACGGACTGCCTAAGATCCACAACGAAAATGTGCCGTTACGTCCAATTGTGAGTAACATTGGAGCAGCCGCCTATGACCTAGCAAAATTCTTGGCATCTTTGCTCAAACCAGTATAGGCAAGTGTGCACATAACATAAAGAATTCTAGTGATTTTATCAGCCAACTTCAGTCACTACAGCTGCAAAGTAACAACTTATTGGTCAGTCTTGATGTGATTTCTCTTTCCACAAAGGTGCCTCTTGTGGTCTCACTACACCTCATTGGCAATATGTTTGATGCAGACATTACAGCATTGTTTGAGCACACTCTCTCCGCTACATATTTTATTTTTAACAATGAATTTTATGAACAATCTGACGGTGTCACCATGGGGAGTCCTTTGTCCCCCCTGGTGGCCAATCTTTTTATGGAAGATTTTGAGGAGAGAGTACTCGACTCTGTCACTTTTAAACTGACAGTATTTTAGTGATATATTGATGACACTTTTATAGTGTGGCCTCATGGTCTGGACCATCTCCAAGAATTTTTATGTCACACGAACTCCATACATGAAAACATAAAGTTTACCATGGGGATAGAGAAAGATGGTTGTTTGCCATTTTTAGACATTCTGGTGCGACGTAAGAGTGATGACACACTTGGTGACTCGGTGTGCAGAAAGCCCACTCATACAGACCTGTATCTACAAGCAACTAGTTGCCACCATCCAGCACAAACAATGGGCGTTCTCAAAACCTTGATCCACCATGCCGATACCATCTCTGATGGCAACAGTCTTCAAGAGGAACTGGAACACCTGCAAAAAGTATTTCTGAAGAATGGCTTTTCAACTAGGCAAGTGAACAGAGTGATGCAGACCTACAAATGACAGAACAAGGAAGAGGAAGAGGCCTACAGGTCGACTGCTTATCTACCATTTATTGGGAATATTTCTTCACAGATAGGCTGAATATCAAGAAAGTATCAAGTGAGAGTCATCTTTCGCCCTTCTTCCAAAATTTCATCACTGGTGTGATCTGGTAAAGATGACCTGGGCCTGTGTAAATCAGGTGTTTACAAAATTCCATGTGAATGCGGCAAATCATGTATAGGGCAAACAACACGAACTGTGCAGGAACACACCGTGGAACACCAATGGCATACTCACCTTCTGCAACCCACCAAGTCCGCAATCGTCAAATTATACTTCCACAGACCATTCCATGAATTACAATGACACAAAAATTTTGGCCCTTACATCAAACTTTTGGAGCTTGGTTATCAATGAACCTGTGGAAATAAGATTGTCTGACAACAAGACTCTCATCAGTCAAGATAGCGGTTATCAGCTAGACTCTGCTTGGAATCTTGTTATAGAGAAACTTTGTAGTCAACATAGTTATCTGCATAAAGATGAAAATTGACCAGATATCAGTATGCCAAGCTTTCACAACAGAGGGCACAAGGCACAGCGCATGGAGTTATGAACATGCACGCTGAGCAGCGCATGCACAATGTCACCTCAGTATGGCTTTAAATAGCAGAGCTCAGTGCGTACTCGCAGTACAACAATGGTGGTATGCACCTGAAGATGGCCAGAGGACTCTGCACCAAAATACTGTGGCAGGATGTTACTGACATCCAGCAGTTCTCCCGTGTTTTTATGGAGCAATCAGTACACCAGCAAAGCTTTAAACATCCATAAAGTACCTGTTGCTTTCAGTTGCATTTCAGTGCTGAAAGTCTCTGTTGAACAGCCATGGAAATATTGTGTCAGGTATTGTTATTCAGATGGTATACAGCAAGGTGCATATGTGAATATCGTTAAAGGACAAAAGAGAAAGAATAAACATGCCCTTGAACTACAACATGTTCAGCTAGTACCAAAATATTCCAACCCAAGGCCAATAAAACCAAAGAAACTTAAAGATATTAATGACCTTTTGAAATATGTTCCACCCATTCACCATTCATTTTACAATAGTCTGGTATCTCAAAATAGAATGAAATATGTTCCACCCATTCACCATTCATTTTACAATAATCTGGTATCTCAAAATAGAACTGAGGAAGATGAAAATATACAACATATTGTGGAGGATGGCAGTGAAGACATTTTTTATATTCCTGATTATGTATAGTAGGCCTACTGTGTAATCTTGCAAAACACATACTGAAAAAGTATATTGAAAGAGAAAGCTCTTGCTTGTAATGATATGTTTATAATCTTAATATTTTACTGACAGAACCATTTTGTGTAACGTGTTGTTACTTTAATTTCACATTAAAACTTGTAAAAGAACTATTAGGATGAACATATGATTAATTACATTACATTTGTTCAAATAACATTTTTTTATTCTTTCTCATGCACACAAAAATGTCAATGCAACAGTGGTCTAACCAAGAAAACGAGTTGCAGGTGCCTCATAAGAACTGCACTATTTCTAAAACTAATTCACAAAAGACTTTATAACACTGTGGTTAAGTTAACCAAGCATCATGGGATACACCACTACCAAAAAATGGGGGATTTCCAAATTCCAAGATAAACTACAACTGTATACCTTTGACATTCTGTTTCTCTATTTCTTAAAAAAGTGGCTTAGACCACTGTTGCGCTGACCCCACTCAATTCTAGTTGGTAATTGCTCAGGTGTTGGGAATTGTGGGTAAGTTTACATTTTGCACTCTACAACTGTCACAGGTACCTGTTGTAGGACTCGTAACAATTTTTGGATACATACCGACAGGTTGCGGTTTGTTCACTGTAGCCTGTGTATTATATATAAGCATATTTTGAGATCCAGTAAAATTTTCTTCTAAAAGATTGTGTATCCCATCTTTCATGGGTTGTAGATTAATGATTACCTTGTTCACTATTTCATTTTCTTTTTCTGGTATAGCCTTTTCTACTACATCTGTGTATAACTTGCAATTGGTTACTAACTTCTCTGCAATGGTATTACTCTTATCTAACATACCTGCTTCAGCTTGACTAACGATATCACTTAGATTTTTGTTAATCTTCTCTCTTTCCTTGAGTCGACTTCTAATGTTGCTATCCTTAAAGTAAGCTCTTCTACAGCTAGAGGTACACCTTCATAGTCTTTGTTTAATTTGTTAATGACAGTGGTAACCATTTTTACTGTCGAACACAACTGGTTTTGTGTGACTTCAATATTTGTGGTCGAATCTGTGATTTTCTTTATCTGTTGTTCTACTAGATCACAAATGCAAATATGGCAAATAGCAGTACAATATTTCTTATAAAGCTTATCTGAAATGTAAAGCCATCTTAAACTTGACAAACAAGATGCTCATGAAAATTAAATTGAAGCAGCTCAACAGAAATGTTATAACACAAGAAGTCATTTCTACGCAAACTCAAGATGTTCTGCTTATGCCAGATGAGTTCAATAAATACTTCACTACTACAGTAAATGAATTAAGATCTAAAATTAACCAATCAAACACATCAGCAACTGATACACTCATAATTGCTGATCAGCTTCCTAGAGGGCATGAATTCCACTTGGATCTTATCAACCCATAGATACAGTGAATGCTATTTCAAATTTTTGAATCTGAAAATATGGACTGGCACTGGCTATCTAACCACACAATAAAAAGAGCAATACACATCACCCAAAAACTCCTTGCTTTTATTATGAATAGATGTCCAGAATGTCAAGTTTTCCCAGACCAGCTCAAAATTTCAAAAGGTATACCTGTATACAAAAGAGGGGAAAAGTATCTCTGTGAGAACTGCAGCCAGAGTCTATTGATAGACTGTTTCCCAAAATATTTGAAGCAATTTTTCACATCCTTATTAGTAACTACTTCGAGAAAAATGAACTTCTTTGTAATAGACAGAATGGTTTTTAACAAAGGAAAGATACAAGTTCTACAGTCCCAAAAATTGGTAGTCAGACATTAACTCCATTTGACAATAAGAATACAATATCTCTTGAGCTAGGCAGTTTGAGTAGAGTATTTGGCTGTACCACTTTGACATCTTACTAGCCAGAATATAGTGTTATGGAATAAATAATACAGCATTAGAAATAAATAATTCTTTTAACAGGATAAAATTTGTGTCACTTCAAAATAGGCATTCTTGTGGTTCCCATCTAACAAACTGCTCCATAATTGAGGGAAAAATCGGCATGTGCAGCTGTCACTAACTAAAGATGTAGAATTGAAATCTGTGAAACTGCTTGGAATACACACTGATTCCAAATTAAACTGGAAATCCCTCATTAATCATGCTTGCAAAAAGATATCATATGTGTCCTATCCTATATGGAAATTAAGTGGTCTAGTGAGTAATAAATACCTTTGGGCAGCTTACTTTAGACTTTTTCAGTATCACATATCTTATGGGCTGTTGATATGGGTCACTCGCATTACAAGGGGGGGGGGGGGGGGGGGAGGTCCATAAATACCTGACCCAACAAAGAAAACAAAAAAAAAAAAAAAATTGGAAAAAAGTATTTATTTTTCAACATAATCTCCATAGCCATTAACTGCCAACATCATGTCTTCATTTGTTGAAAATCTTCAACCACCAAGCCATTTTGAAAAAGTTTGTGAATAGAAAATAATCCAAGTGGCTAAATCTGGCAAATAGGGTGCTAGCAATCCAAACTTTAATTTATTAATTTTCGCCATTGTAATAACAGGCTTGTGAGCTGGTGCACTGTCCTGAAGAAACAACAGTTTCTTCTTGGTAAAATTCAGCCTTTTTTCTTGATTTCTTTGCCCAAACATTGCAATAAGTTCACATAATACTGTTAATAGTTTTTACTTTTTCAAGGTAGTCAATGAAAATTATTCCATGTGCATCCCAAAAAACCGACGCCCATGGTTATGAAATGGAACAATAAATCAGCTTTGTTGCTGCAAAACTTCGCTAAACATTAAACTGAAACATCTTTGTGACACTGTTTCTGCTCAAGTGTGAGCAAACGTGGTCCAAACCTTGCACACAGTTTTCTCATTCCCAATTTTTCAGATAATATGTGATGTACTGCACTTTTTGATATGCAATACTACATCTGCTAGCTTATGCACTTTCAGTTGACGATCATCCAGTACTGCTTTGTGGATTTTCTTCACTATTTCTGGAATTGTTACCTCAATTGGGCGCCCACTGCAATGCTCCTCTTGGCACTTTGTACGGCCTCATTTAAACTCAGCTACCCAATATTTTACTGTTGTCAACAAAGGAGCAGGCTCTCCCAAAGTAGAATCTAGCTCAGTTTGAGTATTGGTTGCACTGAGTTCTTTCAAAAAAAATTATTGTATCACATAAAGATGACCAATTTTCTCCATTTTCACAAGTTCATTCACAATGTTCACTATTAATGGCTTCCAAACAAATACTAAACAATGTAGCATCTTCAAACTTGAAACATATGCTTCATTGATCATATACTTTCTGATCCAGAGATATTTTTCAACAACGACTGCCATCTCTCAGTCAGGCCGGGTACTTATGGACCACCATTGTGCGTGAGTGATGTAAACTGATTTAGAAAAAGATGCTACAAATAATGTGTAATGTTGGTCCATGGGAAAACTTGTCATCCTTTATTGACCAATTTCAAAACACTGACAGAGATAAATCTTTACATCTCTGCAATATTTATATATGCTAAAAACAACATAACAGAGTTTAATACCATACAGAATATACACTGTTATGACATCAGAAACAAAGTTAATATTGACATTCCTAGGCATAGTCTGACAAAAACAGACAACTCTCACAAAGTGAGCTGTTTGAAATTATTAAATAAATTGCTGTATTCTCTACACTTGTAATCTTACCCTCCCACACATCACCATTAAAGTTCTGATTCTCTTCACAACTTTTGAGAATTATGAGAGGAGTAAGATTACAAAAGAAGAACTTTTTTACTTACCTTGATTATCTCATTGTTGTTGTAGAAGGCTCAAAGTCTTGTCTAGGAGTACTTTCTTGCAGCTGAAAATTTTGATTTCTTAGGTTTGTGATGAACAAATAACTTTTGAAGAGTTGCCTGTTGCTATAAATATCTTTTTATTTTATCCCATTCTTCTATACAACACTGACTTCACAATCTCCATTTTTGTCACACCACAAAATACATTATTAAAGACAAGGTTAGCAAAATACATGCATCTTCATCAGGAGTATGCCCACCACTTCTTACATTCCACAGTACTCACAGTTTCGAAAGAGTTTACGAAGTAAAAATGTTTATAAAACAAAAGATCAACCATCACTAAAATATATCATTATTTCATAAATTAATCTAGAAATGAATTTAATAATTAGTGTTAGATTATGCAATGAATAAAGGGTTGCTGCTGTATGACATCATTAATGTTAAGCTTACTCCTCCACATTTGGTCTATGTAAAATAAGCAGTCTGAGTCTGAATCTGAATCAAACAATACTAGTGCATCCATGAGAAACCTGGAGTTTTTCAGAGAATGTATGATTAAGCTATTGTTTTGACATTTTTTACAATGGGCTTCACCAATATACAGAATGAAGGAAACATGTTGGATTAAAAGCTGATGTACCATCACAATTTGTACATTATACAAACTTCAGGTACATGGTAGGAAAAATTTTGCTATCATAATTATGAGGTAGTTAACAATTAAAATTCCAATATTTGTAGTCATCAAAAGACAGCTATTTTTATGCATTCAAGCTAAAAAACAAATTGTATCCCTAATAGAAATATGACTTGTAATTTTTTAGTCAGAATGAACCATACTCATGTTTTAACTGGTGTTAGTTAATGGAATTGTAATTATGATAATACAGAAATGTAAAATTTTACTTGTACAAAATGTAATTAATTGGATCTGGGACTTTCATTCAATAAAACTGATCTCTCTGATCACCTTAAACTGATAGGGTGATTATCCTTTAACTAAGTAAGATGACATATTCAAATTCACAAAATAATTGTTGCAATGATTAAACATGTAATTTAAAGTCTTAATAGAAACAGATTCTTTTCTGTCTTTGTACGAAATTATTCACTTTTAATTCATGTAAGTTTCTAAGCAGTTTGGGAAGATGTATGCAAAAATTTTAATTGTATAGAACTAAAAATTTAAAATGTAACAATGTCAGTAACTGTTTAAAAATCATATAATTTGAGGCAATTTGTATGGCTCCATAGCTCAGTTCAGTGCAGTCTGAGGTCAGTCTTAGGAGGAAGAAAAGAAAATATTGTATGCTGATGACATGACACTACTAAATAGTGTCCAAAATATGGAACAGATTGAGAGAAGAGCATACATATTTGCAAATGTCACAGCTCAATGGCTGTTGGAAAATGAAATGGTTTTAAATCTAAAAAAAACTATGCATGCAGTGTTTAAAAACAAAAAGAAGACTGTAGACATGGATTTAGAGGTTGATGGAACAAGGCTGGAAGAAGTAGAATCTGCTAGATTCTTAGGTATTCTTGTGGATAATGAACTGAAATAGGAAAAACATATTAATAATGTCTGTAAAAACTGAGCTCTGTCATATTCTTAATGATGCAGCTATCACAGTATTCAGACAAGAACCTTCTGTGTAAAGGATATCATGGACTTTTCGAACCATACATACAGTATGGAGTGACTGTGTGGGGAAACTCAAACAAACAAGAGACAAAACGAGAGTTCCCATTACAAAAAATAGCAATTAGGACCATTTTAAGAAGAAAGACCTCTGAAATGTCCAGAAACTGTTTCAAGAAGTTAGGTATCTTAACTTTTTCATCATTGTATATATAAAAAACAATAATGTACATCACAAAAGGTAGTGAGGACTGGAATACAAATGCTAGTGTACACACCCACAATACAAGAAGGAAGAATGAAGTATGGAGCATACCCCACCGACTGGCAATGCTAGAAAAAGGACCCCAGTACTCTGCTATCAAACTACTAAGAAGTCTGCCTAAAAACCTGCAAGATAGTGTACTTGAAATGACTTTCCAAAGAAACTTAAAGACTATCTCATTGAAAAAGAGTTTTACAGTGTCGCAGAATACTCATGCCATTAAATTTGTATATATTGTTATTCATTATCAATTATGTAAAAATGTAAGCTAAAGGTGTAGAAAAATAAGTGATAATGAATGTTAATACTTTGACATGTCCTATATTACACATACATTTACTGTTCACAATGTAATCTTGCAGGATCAAATAAAATTCAATTCAATTCAATTCAGTCTGAAGTTAGTCTTACATCAGTCATGAGGCAGTGTTAAGTCAATTTAACACATATATTTCACTGCCAAACATCTAGTGTGCGAAACAAAATTCTTTGTGAACACGTGTTCCTGGAGCTTATTTCTACTGTTGCGTGACTCCCATGTGGGAATGCAGTAACATCAAGATGAACCCACAGCAGCATTAAGAAGCAGCGCCTTGGATTACACAAGATATGTATTATTTATTTGGTGGAGGATTTCTACTGTTGCGTGACTCCCATGTGGGAATGCAGTAACATCAAGATGAACCCACAGCAGCATTAAGAAGCAGCACATTGGATTACACAAGATATGTATTATTTATTTGGTGGAGGATACCTAATATGATGTGCTATTCTGTTTTTCTTGTGTTAAGCAACGATACACATCCCAAATCCCACCACTCAACACAGTTCATAGAATAATGGTGTTATAGATATTATAAATTATGCATATATCTTTAAATAAAATGTTCTCTGGTGAATTAAATATATTATTGTCATCAGCACTTTGTAAATTATATTCTGAATAATGAACAGAAAAAAACCAAAACAAAGAGACACCATCTGAATAGGTCTTGAAGGCCCAACCGATTGGTTGCTGTGTCATCTTTAGCCCTTAGACATCACCAGATGCAGATACATGTGTGCGTGTGTGTGGTTTGAGGTTTTTGGGCAATAAACAGCATGGTCATCAGTGCCCAAATGCATAGAAACAGGAACACATGCGGTGAAGGGACGAAGACGGACAGCGAACAAGTAGAACGGCTAAAAGACACAGGCCTGACACAGTTCCAAATCCTCACATACAGAGGCTAAACAAGTGGAAAAGAATCACACTAAAAAGGAAAGGAAACACAAGGAAAAGAGAACAGAAATCGAAGTGAAACAAGTAGGTAATCATGATTGGTGGACCTCTTACCTAAAACCTGGGTGAGCCAGTCACCCAGCAGCACATTAAAATCCTTTCCCTAAAATCCGAGGCAACAAATTGGACAGGACACAAAACCGTAAGACCTTAACCACAGTCATTGCTTCGTCTTGCAAAATAGAGGGCAAATCCGGTGGCAAGGAAACCACCGCCCTCTGGTCAGAGAATAAAGGACAGTCAAGTAGAATGTGGTGGACAGTAATCTGGACACCACAAGCACTGCAGATTGGGGGGTCCTCCCGCCGGAGTAAAAAACCATGCGTTAAGGGACTGTGTCTGATTTGGAGGTGAGTGAGGAGAACCTCATCCCGCCTGCATGACTGGTAGGATGTACGCCATGGCCGTGTGGTGGCCTTGACCAACCGCAGCTTATTTTCACTGACTGCCAGCCACTCCTCTTCCCATTGACGCATAACACGAAAACGCAAAAGGGAGGTAACAGCATGGAGGGGGACAGCACATTCAACAATGTGAGGGAGGGAACATGCATCTTTGGCAGCCACATCCGCCAGTTCGTTTCCCCTAATACCCATGTGCTCCGGCACCCAGCAGAAAGAAACCTCCTTCCCCTGCTGTTGCAGGTGGAGTAGAACATCGTGGATGTTCTGGACGACCGTATTCGCTGGGTACAAGTGTTGCATGGTCTGAAGGGCACTCAGGGAGTCAGAACAGATGAGAAACTTAAGACTGGGAACACATCTCATCCACTCCAATGCCCGCAAGATCGCAAACAATTCAGCATCAAAAATATAAACGCCACAGGAAGACATAACTTGATGACTTGATCAGGGAAAACAACAGCACAACCAACAGAGTCCCCCTGTTTAGAGCCATCCGTAAATACTGGTACATGGTCAGGATGCTGGTTTAAAATATCGTTAAATAATGAGGTAAAAACAAACGCAGGAGTGCAGCTCCTCCGGTACTCTGACAAGTCTAAAAGGATGCTGGGCCTCTGGAGCAACCCTGGAGTTGGGGTGCCACACACTCCACACCAAGGGACTCAAGCAAATGCTTGGCACGAATCCCAAATGGTCTTGTTGCCCTGGGACGACTGAAAAAGAGACATTCCATAGGCAGTCGGGCAACAGTAGGGTATGCAGGGGAGGTAGGGCAGGCAAGGAATTGACACACCCGTGCCCGCATCTCGTGGTCGTGTGGTAGCATTCTCGCTTCCCACGCCTGGGTTCCCGGGTTCGATTCCCGGCAGGGTCAGGGATTTTCTCTGCCTCGTGATGGCTGGGTGTTGTGTGCTGTCCTTAGGTTAGTTAGGTTTAAGTAGTTCTACATTCTAGGGGACTGATGACCATAGATGTTACGTCCAATAGTGCTCAGAGCCATTTGAACCATTTTGACACACCTGTCGCACCATGAGGAGTTTCCGCCGGATGGCGAGCGGCGGTTCCCCTGCCTCAGCACACAGGCTGGGGATGGGACTGGTACGGAAGGCCCCAGTGGCCAGCCTGCTACCCTCATGGTGTACTGCGTCAAGAATCTTCAGATACGAAGGCCTCACTGCCCCAAACATGGTGCATCCATAGTCAAGACGCGACCGGACGAAAGCCCTATAAAACTGCAGCAGACGCGCCCGATCTGCTCCCCAGGACCGATGGCTCAGACACTTCAAAATATTCAGTGTCTTCAGGGCCCACACCTTGAGGTCTTTAAGGTGCGGCAACCGCGACACCTTGGAATCAAAAGTGAGGCCCAGGAACCTCACAGTGTCTCTAAAAGGAAGAATGGTGTCCCTCAGATGCAATTCAGGGGAGGTAAAAGCACATCGAGAACGATTAAAATGAACACACACACATTTGTCTGCAAAAAAGGTAAAACCCATCTTCGCAGTCCATGCCTCTAATTGCTTTATCAATAAGCTGCAGCTGCCGACTAGTAGTGACAAGACTGGAGGAAGAACAGAAAACCGCAAAATCGTCCACAAACAAGGAGCACTGGGCCGGACTCCGGATAGTGGATGTGATACTGTTAATGGCGATGGAAAAGAGGGTGACACTTAAAACCCTTCCCTGAGGAACACCATTCTCCTGCATGTACAAATCAGTAGCACATTACCAACCCAATATCAAAAGAGCCAGCGGGAAAGAAAGGACAAAATGAAGATGGGGAGATGGCCACGAAAGCCCCACTGATGGAGTTGATTGGGGATAAGGCGGCGCCAAGTAGTGTCATACGCCTTATTAATGTCAAAGAATACACCTAGACAATGCTGGTTATGTAGGAAGGCCTGCTGGATGGCCGCCTCAAGCAGGGTCAAGTTTATAGTTGAATGACATCTCTGAAAGCCACACTGAGAGTGGCTAAGGAGCTGCCTGGTCTCGAGCAGCCAAACCAGGCATGTTCACTTCGCATAGGAAAGATATGGGAAGAACAAGTGAAAACACACAAAAGTGACACTCGAAAGTGATGTGTTTGAAGGTTTATAATTAATGATATTGGTAGGAGTAATGTGTGACATGAGATGCTGCACCAACAATCAGCATGGTCTTGTAGCCATCTGTAGTGTGTAGCTGAGTTGGTTGATACAGTGTGACTCATAATCAGAGTGTGCAGCACAGTTTTTGAGGCAGTAAGCACTGAGCATAGTAATGCATTAGAAAATAGTAACAAAGAAAAACAGCATTGGATTACAAGATGAAAAAAAAGCCATGAGGCAAAATCAAACAATGAAAACTCCAGGATGGAATGTAATAATATTATGAAAAGGATAGTTGCTGCTCACCATATTGCAGACATATTGAGTCACAGATAGAGTGTCAGAAAGGGAGCTTTCAGCCAAAAAATCCTTCATTGAAATTATACATTGTACACACACACACACTCACGTAAATGCAACTCATGCATACATGACCACAGACTCTGGCAGCTGAAGCCAGACTGTGAGCAGCAATGCTCAACGGGAGAGGCAACCAAGTGCTGGGGTTAAGGTGGAGGCTGAAGCAAGAAAGGAGAGGGATGGCAGTATAGGTGTAGGGATGGTAAAGTGCTGTTTGTGGGAGCATACAGAGACGAGGTGGAGAAAGGGGATGGTAGCCAGATGCAGTCAGGAAGTTAGATGGATGGTGGAGTGGAAGGGGGGATAGCAAAAAGTAGAGAAATAAAAAGATTGTGGGTGCACTGCTGGATTAGAGGACTGTTTAGTGTTGGAATGGCAACAGGAAAGTGTCTAGATGGGTAAGGACAATGACTAATGAAGCTTGAGGCCAGGATTGTTATGGGAACATAGGATATATTGCAGGGAGAGTTCCCATATGTGCTACTCAGAAAAGGTGGTGTTGGTAGGAAGGATCCAGGTGGCACAGGCTGTGAAGCAGTCACTGAAACAAAGTGGTCCAACTGTTTCTTGGCATCAGTTTGTCAGTGGCCATTCATGTGGACAGATGGCTTGTTGCTTGTCATGGCTATGTTCAGTGGAGCACAGTGATTGCAGCCCAGCTTGTAGATCACATAACTGGTTTCACAGGTAGCTCTGTCTTATGTGAGAGATGATGTTTCTAACCAGACTGGAGTAGGTGGTGGTGGGAGGATTTATGGGACAGATCTTGCATCTAAGTCTATTACACAGATAGGAGCCATGAGGCAAGGAGTTGGGAGCAGGGCCTGTGTAGGGATCTACAAGGACATTGTGTAGGTCCAGTGGGTGGCGTAATACCATTATGGGAGGGGTGGGAAGGATAGTAGGTAGGACATTTCTCATCTCAGGGCACGATGAGAGATAACTGAAACCCTGGGCTACCTGTGACTCAGAGTCTCCACTATATGGTGACTAGCAACTATCCTTTCCATAATACTGTTATTCATGTTTGTTTAGATCTCATGGTTTTGTTGCTTTTTTAAATTATACTTAATTATTTAGCAGTTCTTGTATGTTAACTTTTAGAAAGAAAAAAATCCAACATAAATATAACGATGATTTTGTTGATTTATTCATTCCATTTAACTGCAACTGAGTCACATTGATTACTGACTCACACTAACAACTCAATAACAGCTGCTCTATCAACTAATTTGAACTAACTGCTAACTATCTACTTTGGCTTGACACTAGTCCTTATATACAAAAGTGGCGTGTTATGGCACTTACAGTATTATTATGATTAATATGTTACATAATTTTAAAATGAGAAAAAATGCTTGTCCAAAATTATTTATGTCTGACAGAACACATAGCAAAAAATATAAATGTTTTTGACACAGACATTTTCATAAAATACAAAATATTCCAAATTTTAGTTTTATAGTATGATTATTTTAACAATAAAAGTTACAATATAAAAGTTTTCTTTTAAAATAAATTAATATTTTACTTGCATACAATAATGGTAACTCCAGTCCTGAATCTTCATTATTTTATACAAAGTACTCTGTTCCAACTTGTATTGAAGACTACTGATAAAATCTTGCTTACTTCATGAAGAAACAATTTTATCATTTAACAAGTTTGCAATGAGTTATTATAATTTGATGTCTGATTATTACTCTTCATGACATTATAGTATGTTATTCAATGAAATTATAACATGGTTATACATATATTTTGATGTAGTGAAATCTCCTGTGAGTCGAGAAGTATACTAAAAAGACATTGTGTACTACTATTGGTTAATCTTGGTCTGTGAAGTTTTCTATTTAGTAACATTAAACATGTAAATATTTCTGTTTGTTTTAGTTGCCTCTTGTACTTTGGTAATAATATTATGCAGGGTGAAGACAAAATACCACACTTAAGAGGCTGGAATGCGACTGCTCTACCAGATTCAAGACAAAAGTTTATCTAGCAAAATCAGATGAGGTACATTTTGGAAACACATACACAAAGGAGGATCAGGCAGCACTGTCACATTGTGCAGTACATTGGAATGAAACAAGGAATGCTTATCACTCCACACTACCATTCCAGCCAGTGAGTAGACTGCTGGGGCATCAAACCCACATCCACCATGCAGTTATGGTTCAAATCCTCATCATGGTCATTCTTTTTACTTTTTAGATATTCATTCCCTAGTTCTCATCATTTATAAGCAGGCCATCATTTTGTCACATGACAATAGCCTATCAAATGATAATAGGACACATTAACCTGCATACATGTGTCTGCTAACTGCGCAGTATGGGACAGTTCTCTTTCTTTATTTCTTCATTGGTTGTCCTCAGTGTCGATGTACTGGCTGAAAATAAAAGGGGGTGGAAGTGCAGCACTGTCTATTGTAAATGATGTAGCCAACAGATGCCACTGTAGCGTTTCACAGTCCTTTACTTTCACTGTTCGCAACCCCCCAATAATACACAGTTATATGACCAGTGCACTGTTGTTTAACTTTCGATAGGCCTCATTAATAGGTTGCAGGCAAACATCCACATACTGCTACAATAGTTTCCTGTTGAATATCTACAAGCAGTAAAGCCTAACCACATAGCTCACATTTCTTGAAGAATGAAAAGGTACGTATGGAAAAAGACACAGTCATTGTTTTAACACATGGCCTAATTGTGTTAAACTTATTTTACAGATGCGTTGTTGTTCATCTCACCAACACAAGTTTCTTGTCTGAAACTTGGCCATGGACTGACTGTCTCAGGACCAAAAATTGGGCATTTATATGTCCTCACAATAACAGGTACTGAAACTAAACATAATTTGAAGTTAAATTTACAGAAATTACAATTAAAACTTAACTCCATTAGTTAACTGAATCATCATCATCATCATTATCATTTGAGACTGATTATGCCTTTCAGCATTCAGTCTGGAGCATAGCCCTCCTTATACAGTTCCTCCATGATCCCCTATTCAGTGCTAACATTGGTGCCTCTTCTGATGTTAAACCTATTACTTCAAAATCATTCTTAACCGAATCCAGGTACCTTCTCCTTGGTCTGCCCCGACTCCTCCTACCCTCTACTGCTGAGTCCATGAGTCTCTTGGGTAACCTTGCTTCTCCCATGCGTGTAACATGACCCCACCATCTAAGCCTGTTCGCCCTGACTGCTACATCTATAGAGTTCATTCCCAGTTTTTCTTTGATTTCCTCATTGTGGACACCCTCCTGCCATTGTTCCCATCTACTAGTACCTGCAATCATCCTAGCTACTTTCATATCCGTAACCTCAACCTTGTTGATAAGGTAACTTGAATCCACCCAGCTTTCGCTCTCATACAACAAAGTTGGTCGAAAGATTGAACGGTGCACAGATAACTTAGTCTTGGTACTGACTTCCTTCTTGCAGAAGAGAGTAGATCGTAGCTGAGCGCTCACTGCATTAGCTTTGCTACACCTCACTTCCAGTTCTTTCACTATGTTGTCATCCTGTGAGAATATGCATCCTAAGTACTTGAAACCGTCCACCTGTTCTAACTTTGTTCCTCCTATTTGGCACTCAATCCATTTATATTTCTTTCCCACTGACATTACTTTCGTTTTGGAGATGCTAATCTTCATACCATAGTCCTTACATTTCTGATCTAGCTCTGAAATATTACTTTGCAAACTTTCAATCGAATCTGCCATCACAACTAAGTCATCCGCATATGCAAGACTGCTTATTTTGTGTTCACATATCTTAATCTCACCCAGCCAGTCTATTGTTTTCAACATATGATCCATAAATAATATGAACAACAGTGGAGACTGGTTGCAGCCTTGTCTTACCCCTGAAACTACTCTGAACCATGAACTCAATTTACCGTCAACTCTAACTGCTGCCTGACTATCCATGTAAAGACCTCTAATTGCTTGCAAAAGTTTGCCTCCTATTCCATAATCCCGTAGAACAGATAATAACTTCCTCCTAGGAACCTGGTCATATGCCTTTTCTAGATCTATAAAGCATAGATACAATTCGCTGTTTCACTCATAACACTTCTCCATTATTTGCCGTAAGCTAAAGATCTGGTCCTGACAACCTCTAAGAGGCCTAAACCCACACTGATTTTCATCCAATTGGTCCTCAACTAATACTCACACTTTCCTTTCAACAATACCTGAGAAGACTTTACCCACAACGCTGATTAAAGAGATACCTCTGTAGTTGTTACAATCTTTTCTGTTTCCATGTTTAAAGATTGGTGTGATTACTGCTTTTGTCCAGTCTGATGGAACCTGTCCCGACTTCCAGACCATTTCAATTATCCTGTGTAGCCATTTAAGACCTGACATTCCACTGTATTTGATGAGTTCTGACTTAATTTCATCCACCCCAGCCGCTTTATTGCACTGCAATCTATTGACCATTTTTTCCACTTCCTCAAATGTGATCCTATTTCCATCATCATTCCTATCCCATTCTACCTCGAAATCTGAAACATAACTGATCACATTTTCACCTACATTGAGCAACTCTTCAAAATATTCCCTCCATCTGCCCAAGGCCTCCACAGGATTCACCAGCAGTTTTCCTGACCTGTCCAAAATACCTGTCATTTCCTTCTTACCTCCCTTTCGAAGACTGCTAATTACACTCCAGAATGGTTTTCCAGCAGCTTGACCCATAGTCTCCAACCTGTTTCCAAAGTCTTCCCATGATTTCTTCTTGGATGCTGCAATTATCTGTTTGGCTTTGTTTCTTTCTTCAACATAACTTTCTCTGTCTACCTGGGTTCTGGTATGTAGCCATTTTTGATACGCCTTCTTTTTCCTTTTACAGGCTGCCTTGACTGTATCATTCCACCAAGCTGTTTGCTTCATCCTACTTTTACACACTACTGTTCCAAGACATTCTTTAGCCACTTCTAGTACTGTGTCCCTGTACCTTGTCCATTCCTTTTCCAATGACTGTAATTGACTACATTCAACTAACTGGTACCTTTCTGAGATCGCTGTTGTGCCTGATTTCCTTATCCTGAAGTTTCTCCACTCTTATCCTCCTACATATGGACCTGACCTCCTGCACTTTCGGCCTCACAATCCCAATTTCACTGCAGATTAAATAATGATCAGTGTCATCAAAGAATCCCCTGAATACACGTGTGTCCCTCACAGCCTTCCTGAATTCCTGATCTGTTATTATATAGTCAATGACAGATCTGGTTCCCCTGCCTTCCCAAGTATACCGGTGAATGTTCTTATGTTTAAAAAAGGAGTTTGTGATTACTAAGCCCATACTGGCACAGAAATCCAAGAGTTGTTTCCCGTTCCTGTTGGCCTCCATATCCTCTCCAAATTTACCCATAACCTTTCCATACCCTTCTGTTCGATTTCCAATCCTGGCGTTAAAATCACCCATGAGCAGAACACTGTCCTTGTCCTTTACTCTAACAACTACATCACTGAGTGCCTCATAAAAACTATCCATCTTATCTTGATCTGTCCCTTCACAATGCGAATATACAGACACAATCCTAATTTTCTTGCTAGACACTGTCAAATCTATCCACATCAGTCATTCGTTTACATACCTTATTGCAACTACGCTGGGTTCTATTTCTTTCCCGATGTAAAGCCCTACACCCCATTGTGCTATTCCTGCTTTGACTCCTGACAGGTAGATCTTGTATTCTCCCACTTCCTCTTCTTTCTCACCCCTTACCCAAATGTCACTAACAGCTAAAACGTCCAGCCCCATCTTACTTGCAGCCTCTGCGAGCTATGCCTTCTTCCCAGAGTAGCCCCCATTGATATTAATAGCTCCCCATCTCATTACCATTTCTTTGCCAAGTTGTATCTTAGGAGTCCCTGGTTTGTCAGTTAGAGGTGGGACTCCATCACCCCCAAAGGTCCTAGGCATTTTGCTCTGATTGTTGCCAGCATCATATTTAAAGTACCAGGGAAGCAGGTTGCTAGCCTTACTTGCCCCGAGTCCCATTGGGTTTTACTCTAATGGCTGAGGGACTAACCGGTGGATTTGGTAGTCTTTGCCATATGAGCACAAATGTGACCACGACTCAGAATATATCCGAGATGCCCAGCCTTATTCCAAAGTAACTGGTATCCTGACTGTCGGTAACACTTACTTGGCCACTCATACGTTGCCCGTGGCTCATGAACTAGGACATGACTATAGGAACCCACACCATGAACTGAATACACAAAAAAATTGGTTCTTTTTAATAGTTTCTTCTATTACAAGAGTTAGGCCAAATGATTCATTTAAATCATAAAATTAACAAATATCATAATGCAAACAATACTTTTGACCAGATTGAAAATTACTTTGGAATTAATTAAGGGGTGGGCTTGCTAACATGTTTTGAATAGAGCCAAATAGAACCTTTAAGAATTACTATTAATTGTTCCTCCAAATGTTTATAGATAGTATAGAATTTATATTCCTTTATATGTCAACAATAGAATTTAAGTTACAAAACAACCACTGATTTCACACTATAATGAAAGTATTAACTAGGAATATTCAAAATAAAGTAGGAAAACAATTGTTGTTGTTGTTGTTGTTGTGGTCTTCAGTCCTGAGACTGGTTTGATGCAGCTCTCCATGCTACTCTATCCTGTGCAAGCTTCTTCATCTCCCAGTACCTACTGCAGCCTACATCCTTCTGAATCTGCTTAGTGTATTCATCTCTTGGTCTCCCCCTGCGATTTTTACCCTCCACGCTGCCCTCCAATACTAAATTGGTGATCCCTCGATGCCTCAGAACATGTCCTACCAACCGATCCCTTCTTCTGGTCAAGTTGTGCCACAAGCTTCTCTTCTCCCCAATTCTATTCAATACCTCCTCATTAGTTATGTGATCAACCCATCTAATCTTCAGCATTCTTCTGTAGCACCACATTTCAAAAGCTTCTATTCTCTTCTTGTCTAAGCTATTTATCATCCACGTTTCACTTCCATACATGGCTACACTCCATACAAACACTTTCAGAAACGACTTCCTGACGTTTAAATCTATGCTCGATGTTAACAAATTTTTCTTCTTCAGAAATGCTTTCCTTGCCATTGCCAGTCTACATTTTATATCCTCTCTACTTCGACCATCATCAGTTATTTTTCTCCCCAAATAGCAAAACTCCTTTACTACTTTAAGTCTCTCATTTCCTAATCTAATTCCCTCAGCATCACCCGACTTAAGTCCTTTGCTGTCTCTGACAGAATTACAATGTCATCGGCGAACCTCAAAGTTTTTATTTCTTCTACGTGGATTTTAATACCTACTCCAAACTTTTCTTTTGTTTCCTTTATTGCTTGCTCAATATACAGATTGAATAACATCGAGGATAGGCTACAACCCTGTCTCACTCCCTTCCCAACCACTGCTTCCCTTTCATACCCCTCGACTCTTATAACTGCCATCTGCTTTCTGTACAAATTGTAAATAGCCTTTTGCTCTCTGTATTTTACCCCTGCCACCTTCAGAATTTGAAAGAGAGTATTCCAATCAACATTGTCAAAAGCTTTCTCTAAGTCTACAAATGCTAGAAACGTAGGTTTGCCTTTCCTTAATCTTTCTTCTAAGATAAGTCATAGGGTCAGTATTGCCTCATGTGTTCCAACATTTCTATGGAATCCAAACTGATCTTCCCCGAGGTCAGCTTCTATCAGTTTTTCCATTCATCTGTAAAGAATTCGCGTTAGTATTTTGCAGCTATGACTTATTAAACTGATAGTTCGGTAATTTTCACATCTGTCAACATCTGCTTTCTTTGGGATTGGGATTATTATATTCTTCTTGAAGTCTGAGGGTATTTTGCCTGTCTCATACATCTTGCTCACCAAATGGTAGAGTTTTGTCAGGACTGGCTCTCCCAAGATTGTCAGTAGTTCTAATGGAATGTTGTCTACTCCGGGGGCCTTGTTTCGACTCAGGTCTTTCAGTGCTCTGTCAAACTCTTCACGCAATATCATATCTCCCATTTCATCTTCATCTACATCCTCTTCCATTTCCATAATATTGTCCTCAAGTACATCGCCCTTGTATAGGCCCTCTATATACTCCTTCCACCTTTCTGCTTTCCCTTCTTTGTTTAGAACTAGGTTTCCATCAAAGCTCTTGATATTCATGCAAGTGGTTCTCCTTTCTCCAAAGGTCTCTTTAATTTTCCTGTAGGCAGTATCTATCTTACCCCTAGTGAGATAAGCCTCTACATCCTTACATTTGTCCTCTAGCCATCCCTGCTTAGCCATTTTGCACTTCCTGTCGATATCATTTTTGAGACGTTTGTATTCCTTTTTGCCTGCTTCATTTACTGCATTTTTATATTTTCTCCTTTCATCAATTAAATTCAATATTTCTTCTGTTACCCAAGGGTTTCTACTAGCCCTCATCTTTTAACCTATTTGATCCTCTGCTGCCTTCACTATTTCATCCCTCAAAGCTACCCATTCTTCTTCTACTGTATTTCTTTCCCCCATTCCTGTCAATTGTTCCCTTATGCTCTCCCTGAAACTCTGTACAATCTCTGGTTCTTTCAGTTTATCCAGGTCCCATCTCCTTAAATTCCCACCTTTTTGCAGTTTCTTCAGTTTTAATCTACATACATTACATACATAAAACTAAACACATAATTAGATCTGGTGTTATATTATTTAAAACTGAGGGCCAATCTTTCTCTTTTATGAAAATGTAGATTATAATCAACTATGTTAATGGTAATCAGTTAAAACTGAAAAAACGACTTTAAGGAGGTAGGATGGCAAAACAAGTGGGAAAGTAAAAATATCCCAGTTTGCTTTGTCACAGGTACACAACCAAACTGGTCCTGTCAAGTTCATGTAAGACTTCTTCCCAATGGAGTACACTAATGTTGTATATGTTGATATGCTTTTGGTGCTGGGTGCACCTGATAACCAAGCTGCTACTACTGCTCGTGCATATGCTGCATGGTACACATGAGGGTGCCATCCCAAAAAGTAACGT
Organism: Schistocerca cancellata; assembly: GCF_023864275.1. Taxonomy (NCBI): domain Eukaryota; kingdom Metazoa; phylum Arthropoda; class Insecta; order Orthoptera; family Acrididae; genus Schistocerca; species Schistocerca cancellata. Next base: position 383,697,296 of record NC_064626.1, on the reverse strand, counting down.
TTTACTTGACCTGGAGCAGTGCCTTCGGGAAACCAGTAATCTTCATTCACAAGGAATGGAAGGAGGTTGCCCAAGGTCTAGACTTACAAAGGATGCAATTCTTGAAACAATTCACCACTTACATTGGCAAAGTACCCATGATATCGCAAGGCACTTCCAGATATGTCAAAGACTGATCGTTAAAGTGTTGTACAATGAAAAACTATATCCATATCATTACACATTAACTTGACACCAGTAACTGGAAGTCCATATTTGATGAGTACAGTTTTGTAATTGGCTTTTGCACTAAATGCAAGATAATGAACATTTTATAAATTATGAGATATGGACTGACAAATCTAGCTGTTATTGGTAGGAACACAATCTACATGTCACCTGTGAATGTGACTTTCAGGCATGCTGTGGCATAAACCTGTGAGCTGGAATCATGGGAGGAGTGTTTTTGGGCCCTTACCGGACAAATTGTGTGTAATCCTTTATCATATGTTTCTTTGTAATTCTTTGCCTGATGCTTTAAAAAACATTCCATTTGTTGTTCGAGAAGAGCTATGGTTTCCATGATGGTAAATGACAGTGATGGAATGAATGTATGTCTAACTATTTAAATCTATATAAATGAAGTGTTTCCAGGGAAATGGATTGGTTGTGATTGGCAAATGGTCAGCCTCCATGTTGTAATAAAACTGATTATAGTGAGATAAATGTACTACCCAATCTTGGTTCATATGAAGTGAATGATATTGTGGTGAAGACATAAAAACCAAAAATCCACTACTACAAAGCTATGTGAAAATGTTTAAATGCCAAAGTTAATAAATACTTAATGTAATTACAATGATGATTATGGACTTTTCAAAAAAAAGATAGACAATCAATTGTATTTTATTTATGAAGTGTAAGTCCCAAAGATTATTTTGCATTAATAGATTGATATATGATAGTAATTTCTTTGCAACATGTAGTTAGAGAAAAATCTTTGTTCTTTTGTGCAGTTGGTTGTAAGAGTCGAAAGTTAGGATGAAGAATGAGTTATGTGTGTTTTATTAATTTGTATTGTGAACTGAAATGACCGGAAACATATGTATAATTCTGCAGAGTCACATTGTTATTGAGGTAGTAACCCGATCATTCTCTAGACAATTACTGAAAGATGAACCACAGAAAGGAAGAGAACAGTGAGCCATCAATATAAAATAAAGAAGAGCAACAAAAAAGATGACTATTTCTACAATTAATGGCACTGGTTATTAAAATTCGACTGTCCTTGTCACTCAGTTTAGTGTGTCACTATATCAGTGTGGCAAGCATTGTGAAAATGTGACCAGCCACTCAAATTACTAACTTACTCCAAACATTACTAGGTTTAACACTGGGCAACAAGAGGGTGGGGACGGTCAGACTGTTCCCCAGGTGTTAATCCACTATATTTTTATTTGTGGGGACACTTAAAGGAATTGTGGGGACACTTAAAGGAACAAGTTCATAGCACTCCACCCATGACGTACATGACCTAAGAGCTGGCATGGATGCCGCTTGGGCAATGGTGGATGAAAATGTGTTGCATAGGATCCAATGAAGTATGAGCCAGCATGTGGCAAAGTGTTAGCAGTAACAGATCCCCCAGTGTGAAGGTGTAAATTGGTTACAATTTGATGCTTTAACTGAAAAACAATGTTTTGGCATGAAAATGACTTGAATATCAGCAAGTCTGCATATCCTTTCCCTCACTCCCTTTGCCTCACTCCACTGAGCTAATGGCTGATGATACCTGTTTTTGGCTTCAGTGCACACAGTTACAGTATAGCCAGATCCTTATCTTTTAAATCGCATTTCTATTAAACCCACTGGTGGGACTAGGTTTCACTAACACACTTTTATCTTGAATTGGGATGAGGGACTGCATAATGACCACCAAGTAGGGCATTTTATTTCTTCACCTTGTATATCGTACATAGATATTCAGACAACTGATCCAAAATAAAAGAAATATGTGATAATACAAAGGTATCTTGAAGACTTCATCTGTCTTTGTCTTCTAACCTGAGGTGTCAAAAGCCAAGTTATAATTATAACTTGAATGATAGAGTGTACAGATTATGACAGACAAGTAAACACAATATTTTTACATTAGAATAATCAAATGCAGGAAAATCACAATTTACACTTTGTTCTATGACAATACAGATTTCATTACAAAATCAGCCTGTAAACATAAATAGTTTTCAAAAGCCAATTTTTTGGAAATTTTTATGAATTTGAGATAGCAAAAATGGATTTCACTGCTTTATCATCTCTATACATTATTTTATGGTTGATGTACAAGGTCTTAAACTTTCCCTTTTTTTCAGTTATAGCTTTGCACCATGGCACTGGTATAAAATTTTCTTCTACATAAGTTTACTTACCTACGAGTCATAGTGACATGGTTTTCATTGTGAAGAGCATCCCTTGCCTCTTTCAGTTTTATCAAATATTGATTTGAGAGCTGAATAAATCTTCCCACTCGCTGCTCCTCCTGTTCTAGGCTCTGAATTTCTTTTAGAAGTTCCTCAGCAGCTCTAAAGAAGAAAAAATAAATTTTAGTGAAGGTTTACAAATCTGCATGCAAATATGCATGTGAAACTCCAAAGAGCAGCAATCAATAGAATTGACATGTGACTATATGCATCTGTCAGTACTGTATATGGAAAACTACATCTTGAAAGTTTCTACCTTTCCTGTTAATTATTTTTATGTATGACCTGGCAATAGGTAGCCTCAAAACTGCAAAATCAGTTATCAGTTTATCCGGATATTCTGTCGGTGAAAGATCTGTGCTTGTCAGGGGTGGAAGTTTTGCCATTAGTCCTCTGTTGAACACAGAGATCAGAAAAACCTGTTAATTCATTTGTGCTACCACCAAGACTTCATGGGTTGTCAAAGGTGCATAAAGAACATGTTCCTCCAAGGCCTGAAGTTAGCGCCATTGGATCACCCATCTATTCAACTGCCAAGTTCTTGATAACATTATTATGACATTATGTGGGCTGATTGGATTCATATATGAAGAATTCAGCACATTTTACCAGTGGTCCAGCTGGAGGACATATAAGTTAATTTTGATGTGGTATCTCTGTTTACTTTGGTTCCACTCAATGAGGTGTCACAACAACAGAATCTCGTTTTTCCTCCTGATACTGCAGTATTGTTTAAATATTGCTTTACAGCCACATATTTCAAATGGAGCAATGGGTTCTATGAACACATGGCTGGCATGGCTATGGGGAGTCCCTTAAGCCCAATTATAGTGAATTTCTTTGTGGAAAAATTCAAGGTGGAGTCACCGGAAACTGCCTACAAGCGACCAAATATTTGGTTCTACTATGCGGATAATTCATTAGTTTTCTGGAAGCGTGGCAGACAGGAACTAGGTCGTTTTCACAAGAATATCAAGAACACCTGAAGATTCAGTTTGCCATGGAGAAAGAGGCCAGCGGAAGATTAAATTTTCTTCATGTGCCACTTTTCAAGAAAGAAAATGATCGCTTCGGCCATATAATTTACCAAATATGCGCGCCCACACACACACACACACACACACACACACACACACACACACACTGTTACCTACACTGGTATTTGAACCACCACCCACAACAAGATCAAGTCATCATAAAGACATAGGCGGATAGAGCAGGGAACATCTGTGGAGTAGAGCTGCTTGACAACAAATTAAAATACCTCACCAATGCATTGCTAAAGAATGGTTATTCATACAGTGAGGGAAAAAGGACACTAATACCACTGTGGAAGAAGCGCCTATGAAACTGAAACTTTTCCTGCTTTTCATTAACAACTTTACTGACCACAAAGGAAAAAATTCTTCAAAGAACAGATCACCATAGTAACCTACAAACTCACTTGGAAGGTACAGAATTACCTAAAATGGTCCAAGGATGCTCACAAACTGCTGAAAAATTAAGAATTTATAGGTTTCCATGTATTTGTGATGAGGTGTTGATGGATACTGCAAAAAGAAAATTCAAGAAATGACTAGAAGAGCACAAGTGCAACTGTAGAAGGGGAGACTGACAGATCATCTTGTGACATTCACCTCCTTATTGCTTCTTTGATGGTCCTCAGTGTTGATGTAGTGTGTTGTTATACTGGCTGAAAAATGGTAGGGGGGGGGGGGGGGGGCGGGGAGTGGAAGTTCAACACTGACAGCTGTAAATGATGTAGCTGACAGATGCATAGTTACATTTCATAGTTCTTTACTTTCACTGTTCACAATCCTGCAATATTACACAGTTATATGGCCAGTTAACTATGGGTTAACTTTTAATAAGCCATATTAATAGTTTTGCAGGCAAATGTCTGCATACTGCTACAATAGTTTTCCGTTGAACATATAAGAACAGTAAAAACATAGTCAGACAGTTGTTGCAGAATATATTGAACAGACACTGTCATTGTTTTAACACATGGCCTAATTGTGTTACACTTATTTTATGGTTAAATTTATGCATTGTTGTTTATCTAACCAACACAGTTTCCTCGTCTGAAAATTGGCCATGGACTGACCATCTCAGGACTAAAAATCAGGCCTTTACATATTATCACAATAACAGGTACTGAAACCATACACTGTTTGCTCTTTGAGTTACAGAAATTACAATCAAAACATAACTCATTCAGTTAACTGAATATATCGAGAAATTCCTTCTTTTTAACAGTTTCTTCTACTACAAGAGTTAAGCTGAATTATTTGTGCAACTGATGAAATTAACAGATATAGTTACACAAACAATACATTCAGGATTAATGAAGGGCTGGCTTTGCTAACATGTTTTCGAAAAGAGCCAAATAGGCACTTTAAGAATACTAGTAGTACTTCTTCCAAATGTTTATAATTATTAGAGAATTTATATTTGTTTATAAGTCAACAACAGAATCTAAGTAACGAAACAATTACTGATTTCATCCTATAACAAAAAATATTAACTAGGAATAGTCTAAATAAATTACGAAATTGAGTACATACACAAAACTAAATGCAGATTATACTCCTGTACATTAATGGTAATTATGCAAAAATGAAAATAAAATGAATTTTAAGGAGGCAGATGGCACAACAAGAGAGGAAGTAAAGAGATTATCATGCAACAGCCTCCCCGAAGATCATTATGAATTGTCCGATGCCACCTTTTTTTAAATACATCTGTGTATTTATTGTACGATTCAGTGCTTTCTAGGGCATTTTATGTGTATTTTTATAGGTGTTGTTCAGTTCAGTTTGCCCAAAAACCTATTCTTCTTTGTAAATGCATATAGAATATTCTGGTATGATGTACATTCTCATGATTGTTAATAGATTGTTGTCGTTAACCAAAACAGATGCATATGCCAAATTAAATATCAGATTATGAAATTGAAGTAATAAATGTTTAGCAACAAGAGGCTGTGGATATGTTAGCATAAATAAGTAACACCTCTAATTACCATAACTGCAATTTGTAAATTCACTAACACAAAAACCTCATTATGATTCAAATGAAAATAACAATAATTATCCAGTGATGCGATTTCATTTGTTATTCATTTTTATGTGATTTATTGTAATTAATGCTACTAGTAAATTATGCAGATATTTAACTCTTGTTAGTTACGCCACCCAAATTTACGAAATTCTGCTATTTGAGAAAACATGTGTGCATTTAATTTATGTAATCTGGCAAAGCACAATGTGCATACTTTGAACAAATGCTAGCAATAAAATACATAGTCACTAATTACAAAATTAAAGTAAAATCAAAATAATTGTTGAAATCAGATTGTGAATTAATTTTCACACATAATGATGACAAAAATATTACGTTATTTGACATTATATTTTATAACCTGTACAAATGTAACAGAAGTTAGTGTAGAATAAATTGTTTTTAATTGTAAGTTACATTTTGTAATAAATTAACGATGGCAGCGATTGTTAAAATTGTATTTAATGCGACGCAACGAGGCTGCACAGGGCAGTCAATCAAATTTTGTTTATTTCAGAAGTCAGTGCAGTTCAGTTCGGTTCAGCTCAGTTTCATCTTCTCATTATTTTCAGCATCCACAATATCGATGAACCACAGGCCAACACAAGTTAAGTAGTAACGTTTAAAGTTCATTACAAGATCCCAATTTGCTTTGCCACATTTCCCCCTCATTGGATTGACCAGACAGATATTGCAAATAGCTAACTGGGCAATTCAGTGACCACAAGTGACCCCAAAAAATTGGTTGAAGAACTACACACAAAAAAATATTACATAAGAAATCTAATCAAAAATAGTGTGCATATGTTTTTCAAATTTCTACTCATGTGAACTGGCTATAAGAAAATCCCCATACAAAATATTTACATACAGTGTATTGTACAATATCATAAAATATCCACAGGTTATACTTTTAATAGAAATTAGGCAACTTCATCATAAGTGATGTCCTTTTTGGAGAAACCAAGATTACATTCTAAGATCCATATCACTTTATACAAGTCCAGTCTTTCTTCAAATAATGAATGACCATGGGTTGCAAAAAGTTAAATTACACTGCGCATTGCAGTTCATTTTCAGACAGAAAATTTCACTTTTTCAATGTTTAGTACGAGGGCCGTTCAGAAAGTAACCTCCGGTTGATTTAAAAAAATACATGAAGTTAAATAAAAATATTTTAATATATACATCTTACAACTACATCTTTGCACTATTTTTCTACATAGTCTCCATAGCAATTGAGGCACTTATCGTATCTCTTCACAAGTTTTGAAATTCCTTCTGCATAAAAATCACCCGCTTGTGCCTGGAGCCAGCCTGTGACCGCATCTTTGAGCACTTCGTCGTCATCAAACCGCTGTGACCCGAGCCATTTCTTCAAATGCATGAAGAGGAGATAATCACTTGGCACCAGGTCTGGGCTGTAAGGTGGATGGTTGATAACGTCCCACTTGAAGGACTCAAGAAGGGCCGTTGTTCTGCGAGCAGAGTGAGGACGGGCGTTATCGTGCAAAAAAATGATACCGGAAGTCAGCATACCACGGCGTTTGTTCTGTATAGCCCATCATAACTTTTTTATTGTTTCACAGTACACGTCTTGATTAATGGTCGTACCACGTTCCATGAATTCAACCAACAACACCCCTTTGGCATCCCAAAACACTGTTGCCATCAGTTTTCTGGCAGAAAAATCTTGCGAGGCTTTTCTTGGTTTGGTAGGCGAATTTGAATGTGCCCACATCTTTGATTGTTCTTTTGTCTCAGGGTTCACGTACTTAATCCAGGTTTCGTCACCGGTCACGATTCTGTTTAACAATGGTTCTCCTTCGTCCTCATAACGTGACAGAAAGTCTAATGCAGAGGCCATTCTTTGAGTTTTGTGGTGGTCGGTAAGAATTTTGGGCACCCATCGTGCACAGAACTTACGGTAACCCAATCTTGCTGTCACTATCTCGTACAAGAGAGTCTTAGAAATCTGTGGAAAACCAGTAGACAACTCCGACATTGAGAAACGTCGATTTTCACGAACTTTTGCATCAACTGTCTGAACGAGTTCGTCAGTCACCAATGATGGTCTACCACTCCTCTCTTCATCATGAACGTTTTCTTGTCCACTTTTAAATAAACGTACCCATTCACGGACAACTCCTTCACTCATAACTCTTGGTCCGTACACGGCACAAAGCTCACGATGAATAGCGGCTGCAGAATATCCTTTGGCTGTAAAAAACCTTATGACAGCACGCACTTCACATTTGGCGGGGTTTTCTATTGCAGCACACATTTCAAACTGCCACAAAAACTAAACTAGTGCAAGTACGACGTTCACTCGACCACGGCTTGATGCCGACTGACCTGTTGAGTGCGTGAACGCACAGATGGCGTCGCTACTCCCCCCACAACCCGCACTGTGACCGATCGGAGGTTACTTTCTGAACCGCCCTTGTATTATGCACAAGCACTTTCAATTTTTTAATGAGCTTTAACACACTTTCTCACCAAGTTGTCCACACCTTTAACAGATCGAAGTGGCAGATGGTAAGGAAATGCACTGCTATCAGTTCCCTTGGAGGAGGGTCTCCTCTGCCACAGTACGTGAAAAAAAAATCTGGCAAAATACCCTACTTTAGTACACTTACTTTTACTTCTAACTAAGTCTAAGAAAGAAGCATGTTTAACACTAATGGCAAATGATAGTAATTACATTATAGATAGATACATTACATAGTTCACATAACGTTACAATAATTAGCACTAAAATTGACTGTAGTACGAAAGGTGTGGATGAGTAAAAATTTAGAACCAAGTACGCATTACACTACAAAACATTACTTTAAGTCATAACTGTCTGAAACTGGTTATACTTGAAAGATTTGGGTTTCTTTTCCATTCGCAAAATAGCAAAAACTCAAGATGTGCAGTAGCATATATTTACTGATCATTACGTTATGAAAAAAAAGGTAATGATTACATAACTTAATTATTACTCAAATGAAAGTTAAAAGGATGGAAGTTGTACCAAATCATAGCCCCACTTGTCTACTTATAATGCAACTGCAGACTGTTAAATGTCAAATATGACATAAACCTACAGTACAGCATTACCTTCTAGGCGGAATTTAGAAATTGACCTTATGTTAACCAAATGGACAGAGGGTATCAAACCTGAATCTTGTACTATGGCAATTAGCAGAAATCAGAAAGACTTCAATTTTGTAAGAAAAGAAAGCAATAAAGGTCCCTTAAATGAAACAATAAATGGTCGCCAGCCTAATTAGGACTAATAAGGTGAAAACCTTATTCTCAATGGATACATGTATGTATATTCTTTCAAATTTTTTTCGCTCGAGGGTAGACTTGAACCAAGGACCTCTGGTTCCACAGCTGCCCACGCTAACCACAGGGCCACAGATGGTTCAATGCTGAATGCTACAGCAAAAGGAACACTGTTCTAAGAATCCTCCACAGACTAAGAAACCAGCATGACGAGGAAACACACAAACTGTACGCAGAAGAGAGGAGAATCTACAAAAAACTAATAGAAGAGAAGAAAAAAGAATACATACAAAGTGAGGCAAAAAGAGAAGCGGATGAAGCAGAGAAAGACCCATACATAGCAGCAAGACCAAGAAAAATGGCTCATACACCAAATATAGACCTGAAGGAATGGGAAGACCACTTCAGTAAGATACTGAACAAACGAGGACTCAAAACACCCCCAAAGAAAGAGAAACAACATCAAACTAAGGAAAAAGACAATACATGGGAACCCCTAAATGAAGATGATGTGAAAGAAGTAATAAAAGCACTGAAGAACAAGAAAGCAGCAGGATCTGATAATATATACAATGAACATATAAAAGATGCAAAAGAGGCCCTCCAACACATATGGACCAAACTGTTTAACAAATGTCTGGAACTTGGAAGAATTCCGACACAATGGAGACACTCGACAATAAAAGTTCTCTACAAAGGTAGAGGAGACCCAATGGACCCAAACAAGTACAGAGGCATAGCCCTGGAAAATACTCAATTCAAGATGTTTTCAAAGATAATAACACAAAAAATCCAAGCCTCTGTGGACAGTCATCTCCCAGAACGACAAATGGGTTTCAGATCTGGAAGATCAACACTTACGGCTGTCAGGCTTCTTCTAAACAACATCAGTGATGCGCTACAAAAGAAACAAATGTTCTACACAGTGTTCATAGACTTTACCAAAGCCTTTGACCTATTGGAAAGAGAGCTCATAGTCCAAAAACTGGAAAACACAATGGGAGAAGATAGCATATGGGCAAGAATAATCAAATCAATCCTCGAATACAATTTAATTACAATATCAGACAACCTCTCTTTTTCGAACCCCATTCTGCAATCGAACGGAATCTTACAGGGTGACCCAGTGAGCCCTTTGCTATACATTCTTGCCACTGAAGAAGTACTCCAAATTGGAGAAAATGAAGAAGATGTGTATGTATATGCATACGCTGACGACATAGCCGTAGGTTCAACAGATATACAGAAGCTGCAGAGAATCAGTGAGAAAATAGACAGATGGTGCAGTGAACACAAACTACACATAAACATAACAAAGACAGAAATGGTAATTTTCAGAAAAGGAGGCAAAACACCCAACAATGCGGAAATCAGTATCAGAGGACAAAAAATAAAAATCTCATCAGACTTTAAATACCTAGGAGTGACATTGCAACCAACAGCCAAATGCTTCACAAAACATACAACAGAACGTGCAGCCCAAGCAATAATAGCAATACAGGACATCAAAAACATCCACCTACTCAGTCTAGAAACAGCCATGAAATTATTCAACGCAAAAATCTTGCCAATCCTGGCCTATGGGATGGAGGTTATATGGGACCACCTGACAGAAAAAAATCTAGAAACACTAGAAAAGGTAAAATCGACCTATCTAAAAAGAGCACTAGGTCTCTCAAGGACAACAAGACCTAGACTAGTGTACCTCCTAGCGAGAGAGACATTTCTAATTGAAGACACCAGACTTCGATATATGATGCCACACACCAGGGCTTCCAGAAAGCAACTGAAGATCATGGAGGACAAACAAGAAAAAATGTGGCCGGAGTTTTATGGCACCGAAGCATTGACGAACCGCTCATGGACAGCACCAAACTTGGACAGCACCAAACTTCGAACAGTGGCATGTTGTAACTAGACTTTCTACTCACGGCTTTCATCATCTAATCTGCAAAAACAAAACTTATCACGACCCAACCGCAACATGTGTATGTGAACTGTGTAACGAAGCACATAGAACTGTGCAGTAAAAGAGTGAAATCGATAAATGAATATGCAAAAATGTAAAATGTAAATGTAAAATGTTAAGCAAAGTAACTGTATATGGCTATTTGGCCGTAATTTTATTAAATAAATAGTCTTTCAAAGGGTCTTTCATAAATACTTTCTTGGTAAAGTGCAATGGACACACACACAACCACCAGCTGAACTGCACAGTGGGTAGTTATCAATTGTGCAGATAATCAGTTGCAGCAATGTAAATATTAATAACAGTTATTACCTCAACCTTCAACTAAGTGGCACCAGACAAGAGTTTAAATTGAACCAAAACATACACAGCACAAATGCAATAAAATAACACTACACTATCACAGTTCATATTCATTTCACTGTAGTAATGTTTCAGATTTCAGTAGTAAAAACTGAATTGAAATTAACCTTTTCCTACTAGCAAAGATTAAAGTGGAGGCCCTTCCTTTGTAATCAACTATGCACACATTTCAGAAACAATTTGCATCACATAAATGATGAATTACAACCCCAGTTAAGATTATTTAGCCCTCAATGCTTTATAAAAATTTACACTAGCAATATTCTTATTTAGCTTCAGAAATAAATCCAAGGTAAAGTAATGTTACAAATAGGTTTAGCATTATGTGCCTTTTTCATAACTTGAGAAACAAGTGATTTTAATTATCAACATTTATACCCTTTAGCACTAAACTTTGGCACAAAGTAGTCGCAATTCAAAGCAAAATAAAACTTTTTAACAAGTTTAAAAATAATGTGCCTCTCTCTTTATCTGTGAAACAAAGGGATTAACTAGCAAGTTTTATATACTTTAAAACTGAAACTTATGCACAATAGAAACAAATTTGCATTTCTTCATAAAAAGGATACTCAGTCTTCAGCACTTTCAGGATAGGACCCTGCTTGGTATCATGAAGAGGACAGTTTCAAAGTTCAAACACAAATTTTGCAACACTTGAATTAGTATTGCAAAAGCACACACAAGCACACTGGCTCATACTGGTAAACATATATGTTTTCGAAAGTAGGTGAAGCAGTGGCACATTAGAGGTGGCCAGCATGTGGTGGCTATCAGATCTCCTTGAGGCAATTTTAAACTCTATTTAATTCTTCTTGCCTACATATTCATCATCTTTAGAGCCTTTCCAAATGCAAGAGCACCATTTTACAGTCGTAACCACATCCAAGGCTATTCCACCATAGATTTGGTTTCAGAACGCTTCACTTGGCACCTGCTATGTTGAGTATGTGACTGCTGGTCACTTACTGCCTAACGTGCTCTCTCTCTTGCCACCCAAATTGACAACCAGTTCCACCTTTTCTCACATGCCAAGCCCCTTCTGTAGCAGAAGTGGTTCCCCACAACTTTTCTATTTCACAATGCAAGATCCCTAAGTATGAGCCAGTTTTCTACATACAATTTTGTTTTTACAAACAGACATATTTTATACTTCCATTATTTATACACACTGTTAAAAATTTTCAAAATATAAATCATAAATTTCCACTTCCCTCAAACAATTCAAAGACTTTAACTTGTACAGAATAAATACTTCATAATTAAATTACACTGTACCAATTACACACAATCGATAACGGTGTTACACACTCAACTCTGAGCACTACTCTCATTCAACCACAAAATTAAATGCTCACAAAACACTACCAAATAGTAAACCTGTCACAATATTCAAATCAGCCTAGCACCACACTTACCAGTTAATCAGCAAATTTACTTTTCTTTGTTCCATCATTACCACTTTCCTTAGAACACAAATAGAAGTCTTCAGATAACCTATACATCCAACAATGCAGCATTATGTGACTTGTAGCTCACTAAAATTTTGCTCTTTCTGTTAAGCTCTCATTCCCAGCTTCAGTGTCATGAATTGCACAATATACACAGTACTCAATGTTACCTGGTTCAAAATTCAGATTCTCAATACAGTTACACCACATTTGTTTGTATACACTCATCTTTTGCATTAACAGGGTGTATACATGGACAAGGAAAAAAAAATCAGTTAAAAATACGTTTCCTCTTGGGTGAAAATACACTTTTTCTGTGTAAAGTGGCAGTATACTTTCCCTCAGAACTGTAAAACTTACCCTTTGAGGGGATATGGTTTTATACAGGAGTGTAGAATTTCCTGGCACTTTAGAAAATGAAACTCAGGGGCAAAAACCTGGTCTGGAAAGATCTTTGGTGTGCACCAACATGTATGCTGCATATTTTCGTATTACAAAAGTATAAATTCGAATTCCACCAACAGGAAAAGCTAACGATTTACATTTATATACATAGTGTTGATACAAGGAAAGCAAAGCTTTCACATATAATATTTGTCTTGAAGATTAATAAGCTACAAGAGAAGCTCATGTTTCACATATAATGTTGATCTGTTTAGTGCATGTTACACTTTAATATACATCACACAAATAAGCCAGTAAAATTTTTGATACCAACATAAATCTCTTATTTCCTGGGCTCAAAATTCTTCTAAATGGCTCGTCATCAAAGTGTTGATTTTTAAAAGAGAGAAAAAGGTCTGTGATTTAAGAAATTTCAGCAGTTGCCAGATAGCGCCAGATAAGCGGCGTAACCACGCTTGCGCAGCTACGGTGACATAGGAACTCGCACGTTCGTACGTGTAAAACATTAAAAGATCTTACATTATGTCATAAAAGAAACATGACACCAGAGGATACTCCAAGAGCATTGGAATTTCGTGAACCATACTAAAATGCATAGTTCACCTTACAGTGCACATTTGTATGTCCAGATTCCCAATGATGTAGGCCTCGACCTGATATGAAACTTTCAATGTAGTTTTCAGGATGTAAATTTTATTGGAGTACCAGTACTGTATTATCTCATGTTTGGTTCTTTATTATGGCATAATGCCATATGTGCTAGAAGATGAAAACGTGCACTTGAAATGCAGCGAACAGTTGAAAGTAGCCAATAGTGTGGAATTGAACACTTTGTTTCAAATAAATTGACTGCCTCAGCAGGAGAGCTTAACAAAAGCCAAATTTCTTTAGCAAACTGACAAAAATAACTTTATTGTTCTGCAAGGTGATTAAGCTTGACTGTCAGAAAGGTGGAAATAAAATAAAATCTGAAACTAGTAACATATTTTAGCCTTCCGTAGTTATGTGAATGTATTTTAATTCACTTGATAGCTCCCAGCCACAGAAATCTGTCTTGTTTTCATTTGACATGAGAGTGGTAAACAAAGAGGTAACACAAAAATCACTAAATGTAAACACGGGTCACGTGCAGAGACTGCGCATCAGAATGTCAAAAATTAAAAAAAAAAAAAAAAAAAAGGACTTTTCAAAAATAAGTTCATTTTGTAGCACACATCTTTCTGACACATAAAACATATATCACCGAGGAAATGTAAGACACATTATTTGGTCTTAAGTGTGCAGTGCAGTGCCACACCTCTTCAAACAACATTTGTATACCGCATGTCATTTTATTTCACTCTGTGGAACTCAAACATGTACATTTTGTAATGGATGCCATCAAACTATTTCAGCACAGTGGAAATTAAAATGTCTTGTAGTGCCTCTCCTGCTCCCAATTGGCCGGTTTGATGTCCTGACCCTCAGTTTTTAATAAAAAAAAAATAAAAAAAAAAAAAAAAAAAAAAAAAACCCACCCTCACAATTAATACTGGATAGGGTTATTTGCAACCAGGAGAACAAGAACTCTTCAGAAAATCTGGATTCTTTATTGCCTATTAGCTAAGAACTTGCTCTTCTGTGTGACAAAATTAAATATAGGATACCTAAAACCAGTAAAGACAAGAGACAGGCAAGATAGTACACATTTCTTCCATCCTTAGGTCCTAGCGATTTTTCTCTCTAATCTTGCTACAGCTTTACATGGTGCGCTTTCCTTTCTGCAAAAGAACTATTACCTTATCAAAGTTCATCAAACATTTTGCTACATGAAAAACAGGAATGTTGTTGTCTAATACTGAAAAAGCTGTTAAAACAAATAGTACCCAAGACTGGTGTGGTTTCTGGATCTGATTACATCTGTTCTGTCACTGTGTGCTGGATAAAACAAAATAGGCCTCTCTAATATTGCAGCAACTGTAACACACACCAAATAAGCGAGACTGTTTTGGCAATGATGATCATTTTTATAATACAACAGAATATAATTCACGAAGTACCAATATGAATACCTATTAGGCCTACTACAAGCAAAAAGCTTTACGTTAGGAAATAGTTTCACATTTCATTTATACGCTCCAGTTTCTCATACATGAGACCGAAAAGTAGAAGAACAAAATTTCGGAATTGTCATAGTCTTCCATAATTTGTGTGATGTCCCTGTTTCTTCTCCTTCCTCATTCTAACAAACAGTCTTGTCATCACTGATTCTGTAACTATTCCTACCACTGTCAAAACTCATTCTCCGGTTAACTTTACTAACCCTGCCACAATCACTGGTTTAGTTATTCAGTGATTATTCTCCGGTTAGGCTTTATTACGTGTTCGTACTACGTGTTTTCCAGGCTACCCCCAGAATGGAACTTAAGTGGCTGCTAGCTGGGGACTACAACTGGCCCTGTCTAGTGTAGTGATCTGGCCAAAAATTTTCTGCCAAAATTTCACTTTCTTGGATACACCAAGAAGATAATACATAATCTTTCTTACCTATTATTCCTGTTAGTCGTTTATTTCTACTCTGGTAATCTGAATCTATGGATTTTGCTAGTAATTTTAATGACACTGAACATTCACAAACCGAATCAACCGCAAAAACAAGCAGCAATTGGCATTCACCAGTTTGGCTTCATTCCACTCAGCTCGTATAGCCCATCCCATTTTTTCTGCAGAAAAGTTTATTTCTAGATGTGACGAGGATTCCCCTGGCAGAGACATCATGTACATTATGCACGCATTCAAAAGTCAACTAATAATTCATTCAGAAATCAACTTAGAATGTGTTCAAAACCAAGCAGGGGAGCATTTCAAAATCATATAAATAATCGATAGACCGATATACGCTGGATGCTAGGTGCTTTGTGAAACAAGGTTCTTTTCCTCAAGAATATGAATTTGCCCCCTTCCCTGAAATTGCTGCCCAGTTCAGATACCCTGGTTTGCCACCACCCCCACTAGATCTGGGCCTGTTGCGCATGCGTGAATCTGACGGCTTGGGCGTGCCAGTAAAATTTTTCTGGGTACCATGTGGCTTGTTGCTGCTACTGCTGCTTACACAGCCAACAGACACATTTCTGTAGCCAGAAGTGAGAGAAGATATTACTCATATGCTACTCAACTGTGCGTGTGCATGAGCCCACTTGTTACTGATTAAATGAGTCTAATGTAAACAGTTATGACAACACACTCATCGGAGAGCAATTTGTTGATATGAAGCATTGCATGGTCTTCTGAAAGCCTTTGACACATTTTGCTGTTCGCAGATGCTTGTGCGAGCACTGTGTTATTATATATGGTGCATTTCTTTTGAAATTTAAGTTTTATTTTCGTTTTCTTTCTCTTGTTCATGTTTTAATGCTGCAGCATAATTCTGCAGTAGTGGGATACAGTAATACCCTTTGTTAGACAATTGGTTCTTACCAGTCAAAATTATAAAAATTTAACTGAAAACTAAAACAACGAAAAATTCCCTAAATTCTAAAAAATTCCCATGTTTTTCCTGGTTTTCTCCTGGATGAAAAAATTCCCAGGTTTTTCCTGGATCTCCCGGTTGTCCCTGGTCATATACACTCTGATTAATCATGTCTGTTAGCTCCACTGTTTTACTTACATATATTACCTCGTTAGCTAGTGAAGGGCATTTTCAAAACAAAACAAAAAATCACTACTGCAGAGGCAGGCACCCTAACCATTAAGACCCTAACTGTATTCATTATTTATTACTTCATTATTGCTTCATTATCTAATAAACACCCAATCTGCTTATCCAATGCAAAATTGATTTTATTTAAAAACGCTCCACAGCAACAGATCCTTATGCTAAGGCAAACTTAACTCTCATTACTGATCAGACAAAATTATCTCTTATAAAAACTATCATTTCACTGTAGTCTATCAAACTGCTTAAGGTTCTAGCCTGAAGGGCGATATACATACAAATCTTGCTTGTTCTTTGCATACATTACTCCAGTCAAATATGTTTAAAGTTCTATTTCCTTAATGTTGGAAGAGACTGTACCATGACACATTTCTATAGGTAGATAGTTATCTCAATATATTTATTGCACTGAACACAAACACTTCTATTATATCACAATTAATATTAAGACCTAGTATTCAAGATGATATTTACTGCATATTGCCTCTGCTACTGCACTTGTAAGCTGATTACTTCAGATGTTCATTATAGTTTTCAGATAATCTGCACCTTCTCCTCCACATATGCTGACACCATTCATTTTCTGTATACCTTACTTTTTTGGCAGAAATTCTTTATCCATGAAGACAATTTACTTTCTTCCATCCTCTTATGATTCCATTACTTATCACTAACACAACATAATATAAATAATAATAAACACTGGAGAAACCTTTTCTAAAATATTCCTATACTAAAGTACACTGCTGTACAAAATCACATGAAAGTCAAAGTAGAATGTTTGATTCATAAACTACAGGTAGGATAAAAATGAGACAGACAGACAGTGGTAAGCATTATCGTTACATAATGAATCCAACACAGAATGTTGAATCTCCTACTTGCTATTTGCACAAGAAATTAGTCGCAAATATTACATCAATGCTGAGATTTTGAATCACCAACAAATTGCACTCCAACAGGTGTCCTGCCAATTCCACAGTTAGTAGTACCTCTCGTTTCACATTCTCTGATGGCTTACCAGTAGCACCAATAATTTTTATTCCAGAAACATGCATCACTACTATACCCTCTGTGATCTTAATAGATTCAAAAAAATGCCTGAGAAATACCATTCAAATCACCACCACTGTCCAGTAAACACTTAACATGTATACCTTGTACACTTGCTTTTATTACAGGGTGCCACACTTCCTTTTAACTTACCATATGATCTTCTTCATACAACAAATTCTCATTAATCCTTTCCCTGGAAAAACTATCATCCTGCTTACCAAAATAATTATCAGACACAGTCAAATGACAGATAGCATGGTTCTCTTCCTCATTACCACTCTTAAAGTCTAACCCTTCATTAGGCCTAATATTGTCCTCCTTTATTCTTTCTTTGCTTAACACATTGCCATTATTATCAATAACAAATTCAAATACCTTATCTTCATCACTACTGGATTTGCCACTGCTATCATTACCACTACTGTCAGAATCAGACCCACTGTCACTTTCATTGTCCTCAAATACTTGGCTAGTTAGTTGATCCTTGTTTCAAATATCAGACCACAAAGCAAAACAACTGAATTCCTTGCAACACACTCTGCTTCATCACCTGATTTTATTATAGTAAGTTCCTCCTCTTTTACTACTACTATTTGCATTATCCTTACCTGTGAGTACTGCACATTTATATAGAAGTGGCTCTTCATCACTACCTGCTCTAGTGTGAGCCAAAACTGGAGTACTGTCTAGTTTAAATGGTTTGATACAGAGCTAAAATCATCTCCTCTATTTCTGTTACTTGAATTTCTCCTACCATTTCCTTGCCCATTCTGGCTATCCTCCACCCAACCATTCCTTGCATTTCTAGTATAATTAGTTCTGTTCATCTTATTTACCTGAAACTCTCTCCCTGATTGATTATTATCATCAAAATTCCTCCTACAATCTTCCACTGATGTCTTCACCCTCTCCACTTTATCAACATAATTCAAAAAATCACTACTATTACCCCTATGGGCAGGTACAAGCAATTCTCTAACTTTCTGAGGCAACTTAGTTTCTAAACCCATAATTATTGATCCACTACCTAGCTCTTTGTCCAAATATTTCATTTGGTTTATCCAAAGCTGACAGAAACCTTTCACAGTACCCTTCCTAGAGTCAGACCTCTCTCCTCCCCAAAATTCACTCAAAATTCTCTGCTGCTTCTCCTTGGGCCAATATTAATCTAAAAATGCTTTCATAAAGCTTTGCCATGAAGTACAACTATCACCTACCTGAGCTGCCTATCCATAAGTATCCCCTTTCGAAAAACCTCTCACAAATGACATTTTCTCTGTGTCATTCCATGTTTCAAGTAAATCATTAAACTCCCTAATCGAATCCAGTGGATGCACTTCCCCATATGGTTCAAAATTATGAAAATTCTTACAACTAATAAATGGTACACTACATTCTCTATTCTTTAGATTTTGCACCTCTTCCATCATTTTCTCCATTTTATCCAATTTTGAATCCACATTTTTATTTACTTTTACCAGGTTTTCCTTTGTCAGTACTCCACAATTGGTTTCTACCTCCGTTTCTAAATCATTTTTAATCTGATCAACATGGTTCTCAAGTTTAACCCTGTTTTCAGCACAAAGTTTGCTGGCAGCTTTCATGTCATCTTTATACTGTTTTTCAGAAGCCTCTACCCTCCTACTATAATCATCACAAAGTTTCTTTCTCTCTTATACACATTTACTACCCATTAATGTTAATTTCTCATTAGTATTCTGCTCAGCCCTTCATTATCTTCTCATCACAATTTTTAACTACTGCCTCAACCTTCTTATTTAATTCTGAAACATTAGAGCTAACTACCTTAATCTCCTTTTTAATTTCTTTCTTCAGTTCATTCTTTAAGCTAACCATGTCAGTTCTAATGCTATCAGTTTTCTTTTCCACCCTAGTAATATCTTCTTTCATACTATTTTCCACCCTACTAATGTCTTCTTTCATACACATACTACTCAAACTAATCATAATTTACCTTAACATTACTTCCACTTTTCCATCTGCCATAAACTTTTACCCTTGCTGACTTCCACTACTAGGTCCCTCCCCCTTAACCTTAATGATTTCATCTGCTTCAGTACTGGTTTTCATCCACTTTGCTCACATCACCATACAGTGTAGATGACACTTTTATCATTTCATCTACATTGGGACTTTCGTTCCCATCATTCAAAGTTACATTCATGTCTGATTTGTAGCCATTATCATCTACAGAACCAGTCCACATTAAGTCTCTCTGTTCATTGAAAAACTTAACCTCCACAGCTTTGTTATCAACCACACCACTCCCCTGTTGTCCAACCTCTCCCATCAAACTGTCTTATTCGTTAAGCGCACTCATTACATATGAGTTAATATAAAATGGCTTTTGCTATGAAATTACCTTATTCTTATTCACTCATCTCCTGTTGCTGCTGCTGCTGCTGCTGCTTCTGCTGCGGTTGCCATCTCGACTCATCATCTGCACAGCTGCTGCAAGTTGTAATTTTCTCAGTGATACGTGTTGTTTATCCTGGTCAGCTAAATCCACCTTTGTGCTGATTGGTTGCTCCTGTACTCAATGGCTGCATCCATAGAACCCACCCGCTGATTGACTGCTGTCATACTGTGGCCATAAAATGCATGCGCTGATTGAATGTTGCCCTTCCTTCTTTAAAATCACTGTATTGTAAACTGTTCTTGAGTTCACTGCTTGAATTTTGTGAATCCTAGTTTATTGTGCCCACATACAACATTCCTCACCGGGAAAGGGACCATATGTAATGCTCATCTGCTTCATTTCTTCGTTGATGGTCCTCAGTGTCGATGTAGTGTGTTGTTATACTGATTGAAAAATGAGAACCTCACAATACTATGCAGTTAAATGGCCAGTTCACTATTGGTTAACTTTTAATAAGCCTCATTAATAGTTTTGCAGGCAAATGTCAGCAAACTGCTACAATAGTTTTCTGTTGAACATCTGTGAGCAATAAAAACCTAACCACATAGTTCTTGCAGAATAATACAGTACATATTGAACAGACACTGTCATTGTTTTAACACATGGCCTAATTGTGTTACACTTCTTTCATGGTTAAGTTGATGCATTGTTGTTGATCAAACCAACACGGGTTCCTTGTCTAAAAATTGGCCGTGGACTGAATGTCTTTTGACCAAAAATTAGGCCTTTATATATCATCACAATAATAGGTACTGAAACAATACACTGTTTGCTGTTTAAGCTACAAAATTACAATCAAAACATAACTCATT
Source organism: Schistocerca cancellata (assembly GCF_023864275.1). Taxonomy (NCBI): domain Eukaryota; kingdom Metazoa; phylum Arthropoda; class Insecta; order Orthoptera; family Acrididae; genus Schistocerca; species Schistocerca cancellata. Next base: position 383,676,311 of record NC_064626.1, on the reverse strand, counting down.
CAATTAACTGAATATTTTGAAAAATTCATTCTTTCTAACAGTTTCTCCTACTACAAGTATTAAGCAGAATTATTTGTGTAAATGATGAAATTAACAGATATAGTTATACAAACAATACTTTTGACAAAACTGCTCATTACCTTGGAATTAATTAAGGGCTGGCTTTGCTAACATGTTTTCGAATAGAGACAAATAGATACTTTAATGAAGACTAGTACACTGAACTTCTTCCAAATATTTATAATTATTTCAAAATTTATATTTGTTTATAAGTCAACAATAGAATTTAAGTCACGAAACAATTACTGATTTCACTCTATGACAAAAAATATTAACTAGGAATAGTCAAAATAAATTAGGACATTGAGTACGTACACAAAACTAAGCACAAAATTAGACTTGGTGGTATAGCCCTTAAGACTGAGGGGCAACTTTTCTCTTGTATAGAAATGCAGATTATACTCATGTACATTAATGGGAATATTGCAAAAATGAAATAAAATTAATTTTTTAAGTGTAGTGCTTGAGACAGTCACATTGATTAAATATTTGGGCGTAATATTGCAGAGCGATATGAAGTGGGACAAGCATGTAATGGCAGTTGTGGGGAAGGAGGATAGTCGTCTTCAGTTCATTGGTAGAATTTTGAGAAGATGTGGATCATCTGTAAAGGAGACCGCTTATAAAACACTAATACGACCTATTCTTGAGTACTGCTTGAGTGTTTGGGATCCCTATCACGTCGGACTGCGAGAGGACACAGAAGCAATTCAGAGGCAGGCTGCTCGATTTGTTACTGGTAGGTTTGATCATCATGTGAGTATTACGGAAATGTTTCAGGAACTCGGGTGGGAGTCTCTGGAGGAAAGGAGGCGTTCTTTTCGTGAATCACTACTGAGGAAATTTAGAGAACCAGAATTTGAGGCTGACTGCAGTACAATTTTACTGCCACCAACTTATATTTCACAGAAAGACCACAAAGATAAGATAAGAGAGATTAGGACTTGTACAGAGGCATATAGGCAGTCATTTTTCCCTTGTTCTGTTTGGGAGTGGAACAGGGAGAGAAGATGCTAGTTGTGGTACGAGGTACCCTCCGCCACGCACCATATGATGGATTGTGGAGTATGTATGTAGATGTATGTAGATGTAGAAACTGAATGACCTATGGATCCCAGAGTTGAAGAAGATATGTATGAGTCTTCCACCATGGGGTGATAGCAACAGCTGACAATGGCAACTGACAACAGCCGATTGCTTTCAGGTAACAAAGCATGTGATGTCACACCACTGAAGGGAGCACACATAAACGGAATTTTGATGCAGTCAGTAGTGAACCAGTATGTGAATCAGACACTCAAATAGTTACGATTGCCAATGAAAATGTCCTATGCAGATGGGGACAAAACATTGTCTTTTAATGTAAAATCCATTTGACCATTGAATAATAGTACAGAATATTTTATTAATTGAGCCATCAAATTTCATAGTATTAGTGTCCATAAAATTAACAGCATGTCAAAATCAGGCACCTATTTTGATACTGAACCTTCTGTGGGCCGTAAAGAAACCATATTCTTCATAGCTACAAACAATATAGCAAAGGACAATGCAAAAGATTTCATTGTTTCTCTTAAGGTGAAGTTCAAAAAAATCTTTTGGTTCAAAAAAATTGATTTTTTTTACATTCCATTTTTGGAGCCATAAAACTGTTTAGAATCCACCCCTGAAATGGTTTCTCTAAAAACGAAACGGAAATGTTTGTTATTCACGGTTGAACAAAAAAAAAAAAATGCACCTACCTGAAATCGGCCTTTTTCATGCACCAGGTTTCTTCTTTCAGAGGATGAGTTATTGTACTGGTGCTTTGTAGGAAACACACAAAATTTAAATGAAAGTTTGCGCACTTATGTTTGAAAGTTAACCTCCAAGCATTTACATTCTTGGGCAAAGACAGTGGAGATAACCACTTTCCTGGCAGTGAGCAGCTTCAATGAAGGATATTCAGCAATTCTGAAGACCATGACAACAATTGACATCATCCTGGGACTCTATTTGACACAGTTTGCCAGGCATTCGAATGACCACTGGATTCAAGCGGCTGAAAACCACTTGTCACCGGCCACACGAGCGGCTCTGGAGCAGTGCAGGATGGCCAGATAGAGCTGAACAGACTCTATGAGGAAGAGGAAGGACTAGTTTATGGATCCAGAATAGCAATTTGTTTCCTATGTTCCAAATAACTCAAGCAAGGTACAACTCCTAAAGAATCTTATATACTTCGCTAACGTCAACTCAATTTTTATTTCAGTCGAGCCAGCTGACCTGTGACATACTTCACGTGGAGGTCTACATCGAAATTTTGTTTCATTCCGATGGCACTTTTGCCTTTGCTCTTTGACATTTCTTGTCAAAAAAATTCCAGTTTGTAGAGGAAATATCAATAAGCATTTTGACCAAATTTGATATTGATATCTATAAACATCCCGAGAAAGAAATTCTCAAAGAACATGCTTTTTTTGAGCCAAAGATAGTAAACCTGCCCTTAAATGGAGCATCAAAAGATTCTGAAAAACAAATTTTAACATTTTTTTCACTTCGTCATGATGTACATGACTGCTCCTGTGCCCATAAGTAAATAGAAAAATTTTAATAGACATATGTAAAATACATATAGGCAATTCAGAAATGTAGTATACACTAATGTAAGCAGACTGGAGGGGATTTCACACAGCTTATAACTTCCATCTCAACAGACTGGGAAGGAAATTTGTTAATAGCACATTTCTGGAAATAGCATGCATAAATATAAAATCTGATACTATAGAGGCCATGCTTTTGAAGGAGAAAAATCACATGTCTTCACAATTAAGAATGCAATGTGATCAGAAGTAGTAATTTCTCCCAGGATCAAGAATGACTTTTTAAAAACAAATAAACACTCCTAAAGCTCTAACTTACACATATAACTTATATGTGAGTAAAGTGTGTCAAATACAGATGCCAGTAGTAATGAAAACAAAAAAAAAATATATATAAAAAATATTTACATTGCTCCTAGTTACCAGTATATTGTGTATTTGACTTAGCTGTTAGAATTACAATCTTCAGTAGTGTTGGAAAGTTGATGTGACATGTATGTAGGAGCACTTGATAATAGAAAATCAGGCAATGTTACCTCTCAAATATAAATGGAGAGTGCAACTGACTGAAATTGGTTGAGGAAAATATAGGATAGCACATGATAGTTGATGGTACTTGTATCATTATTTATGTTAAAGCCATTGCATACAGAATGTTTCATTTTCTTCAAATTTTGTATCATTTTGTTCTTAAACATACAAATGTAGAATAAAAATACATACATGACAAGAAAGCTGTATAGTTTTTGTGTGGTGATCCCTGACTTATACACTGCTTGTCTATAAGTGCTATAAACATTTTCTTGACTATCTCTAAATCAGAAGTGCTTGACCCATTATTTAGTTATATGCCACAATTCTTAGTAATAATATGGAATGTGATACAGCAATAAATTGGACAGCTATTTTATTCCACTTACTTTTGTTTGACTTCTGCAATAAAATAATTGGCAGAATGCAAAAATAACCTATGTGTCATAACCCCAAGACTTTTGGTTGGACATATCATATGTGATACAATAGTTAATCATAATGTCTTAATTATCACCTCAAAATAACAAGGTTACACAATTAATTTTGCATTTGTTTGTAGCTCTACATCCACAGCCCTGTTTTACACACTGCATGACACAGTGACTTAGCATGACGCTAAAGGAGCAATAAAGAAATAGCACAGTCAATTGATACTGAGGAGATGGACTGCCATATTGGTTTGGCTTATCTAACAGCATGACACAGTACTGTGGTGCTTGGATATCAATGTGTGCTATGAAAACACACAAGTAACCCAACAAAAAATTAATAACTTATTTTTTGAGATGATTTTAAAGCTATTTTCACTACAGCTGACACACAAATAAAACTGAAAAGACAACTAATTCAACACTTCAACTGATCAAATAAATATATTTGTACGTACAAAGAAACTGATTTTAAGTGGGCAATGCTTTAATCAATACCAAGACAAAATTTTAAACATTACAAACATATTGTTTATTCAAGGATAAATAAATTATCAGATCTTATTTAAGGAAGAATAAAGATTAACACTGAGAATGAAATTTTCATTCTGCAGCAGAGTATTCACTGATACAAAACTTCCTGGCAGATTAAAATTGTGTGCTGGACCAAGACTTGAAGTTGGGACCTTTGACTTTCACCAGCAAGTGTTCTATTGGCTGAGCCACCCATACACCACTCATGACCAATTCTCACAGCTTTATGAGTCATGCTCAGGAAGATCAACTGGTAGAGCACTTGCCTGCAAAAAGTAAAGGTCCCAAGTTCATTTGTAATTTTGCCACAAACAAACCTTTTAAGGCGATCTCTTCTGTACTGCAAGTTATTAAGCTGCATTTCTACATCTTGGAAATTGAATTCGCTGTCTACAGGATGTTTATGCCGTTGTCTGCGCTGGATTTCCAAATACTGTGTGATAAGATAGCAAATGTGTTAAAGCAGTATAAAGTACAACAAAAATCAAATGTCATAAATAGTTTTATTTTATGATAGTAATAAGAGTTTTATCAATCTTTGCCAAGCAAGAATAAATGTACGCTGTTCTCCTGCAAATCAAGAAATGAACAGTAATTGAGGCTTACAGTAATAAATGCCTAATATATTCCAAAATGCTGCACATAAAAACAGTGTTCTTCTGGACTCATACCTCAAGTTTTACAGGTGACAGAAAGTTATGGCCAAGTGTTTAAGATAGCCCTTGGGATAGGACCATTTTTACACGCAATGAAACGATCATCTTAGTGTCACTATATTGTAGTTCAGGATCAAAGTAAGAATATTACACACTTTCTCCTGCTTAGGCAAATTGAGCAAATTGGTTTGTTCATTTTGCATTTGATGTGGTGTACAGTGGGCTGTAAGGAACTTATGAAGCACCAGTAGTTCATGGGTAGTTCCTTACGAAATCCCAAAAATGTCTTTTTTTTTTTTTGGTTCCTTACGAAATCCCAAAAATGTCTTCTCTCTTTTTCTTTTTTTTTTGGTATCAAAACCAAGCCACAGATTCCAAGATGGCTATGCACAGCCTAAGACAAACTTTTACAATATATTCATAAGTTCCCACTACTGAACAATGCTGAAAATTTTCTTGATAGTTTATCCATTTCTAAGATACATAGGTTCAAATTCACCCTACTTCTATGTGTAAAATTATAACATAAAATCCAGTATGAGGCGAAAGCAAAATAATGAATAACTGCAACAAATTTATCAAATTTTAATGCTGTATTCTTTCGGCATTTATCTAGAAGTGCCACCTGCATGTTTTCAAAAATCTTTATTAGTTCATGGGCAGTTCCTTAGAAAACCCCAAGAAAGCATTTTTTACCATTTTTAATACCAAATTAAAGCTGTAGATTCCAAGATGGCTTTGCACAGGCCATGGCTGAAGTTTTTATGATATATTCCTAAGATTTTGACATCAAACAATCTTGAAAATTTTCTTGGTATCATTACCCATTTCTGTGACACAGAGATTCAAAGTTACAGTATCAGTACACATAAAAACATAGTTCATAAAGTGATGTGGCAGAGAAATATGCTGTAGAGTGTCTTCATTACTTTCAGAACTGCTCGGGGAGCCCCACAATGGAATACACAAAATTTTTGTACACGTAAAATCTGATCTGAGGTGTAAAATTAGTTTTGAATTATTTCAATTTGACATAACTATCAAAATTTTACTGACCCATAAACATTATTTCGTATGAGTGACATGCCCTGCTGTGCCAGAGAAAACCAGGAAAACAGCACACCTGTCAGAGCACAAAAATGGTAAATATGCTGCTATTGAAAAGAAACTGAAAAATGTGGTACTAGCTGCCTCAGCACCCTTAAAATTTTCCCAAAAAATTTGGTATGTGAATATATTCACACATTTTTATGCTGAGAGGAAAGGGAGTGGCAGTGTGAAAGAGATACTGGAAGACAAGAGAGAATGATTGTGGCATAGAACGAGCAAAAGAGACAATGTGGCAGTGTGAAAGAGAGACACAGTGACAATGGAACATATTTGAGAGTGACAGAACAGTGCTAAGAGAAGAGTGAAGAAGACAGTTCCAGTTGGAGCGAAATAAAGAGACAGAGAAAGTGGAAGTGGGTGAGAGCCAATGATAATAAGGAACAGAATCTATGACAGCCAGAATGAGGAGCAGAGAGAGAGTGACAATAAGCAAAAAGACAGCAGCAGTAGAATGGAAGGAATGAGGTATTATCATTAAGAGAGAGCAAGAAGGAGACAGTGATAGTGAACGGAGACAGGAGTAGTGAGACCAAACAAAGGAGACAGTGGCTGTGATACAGGAGACTGTGACCATTAGAAAGACAAAAGGATAATGACAATGGGTTGGACAGTATGAGTGAGTGGGAATGGTCAAGTGTGAGTGGACAGGTATGAGTAGCTTAAAGCATTGGACTAGTGGGTGTGAGTGAGTTACAGTCAGGGGAGCTTGTGGGAGTAAGACATGGATTGTAATTTTAAAAAATGTGAATATGTTCACCTGCCAAAATTTTTGAAAAGATTTTTAAAAGTTCTGAGGCAATTAGAATGAGACAACTGGTACCCCACTTTTCAGTCAGAGTCTTTTACACAGGAGCATACCTGCCTTTTTTGTGCTCGAATTGGAGCATCTTTCCACTGGTAAACAATTAATTAAAAAAGTAATTTTAAATTCTGGTGCATGTTTTTCATTTACCTAAGTGAACATACATTAAACAGGAATAGTGGCTGGAAACTATTCATTTCTTTTTGCAATATTTTAGGACTAAAGCAACTGTCAGAATCATGAAATTTTATGGAATCAGGTCCTCTCATGCAGCAACAGCCAATAACACATTCACATGATGTCATTGCCTGATGTATAACACATAGGTTGGTTGGGCACAATTGACCCTTCTGTGACCAGAATTGTGGTGGTTACCTTATCCTCACATATTTTCTTTTTTTTTCCATGACATTTCCAGTTTCATCACATTTTACGTTGTGAACATGGGCATATGATAAATGAATGGAGCAGCATTTTGAAAAACCTGAGAGAAAGAATTCCGAGTCGGTGCTTACTCTCAGGAAGCACTGCTGATAGATACATAGAAAAGTAAAAGTGATACACTTCCTACCTTTGGAACAAATAGTTCCTGGTTGGGGAACATTAAGAGTAGGTCACTCAGACCTCAGGAGAAAGGTACCCACCTGTAGAGGACAAAGGTAGACAAAGATGAAGTGGGGGCATTAGGAAGAGTGGGTTACATAATGATTCACTGGTAAGTACTGTGCCAGTTTCAGCTCACAGATGATAAGGACAGAGTGAGACGTGAAGATAGATTAGGGGGGAAAGCCATGAACAGTGCAATTAAGAATTATTCTATTTTCTATGGCTTGCCACTAGACATTTTTGCCATTTTTCTCTCATAATTTATTACTTCTCTCTGCTTCATTTATTTTGATACTATAAAGTGTAATCTATCCATAAAATTAATGAGAAAAGAGAAGCCACAAAATATCAGCTGTATCATAAACAAGTATTATGGTGAGTATTGGATGAGCTTAACAAGACACTATGAACTGAACTACTAGCCGCACAGTGCTGGCTTTTATCAGGCACTATAGATAAAGTGCTCTGCCCACTTCATTTTGTACTGTATCAAAACTAATTTACTGTTTGATCCTTTAGAGCAATCAACAACCTGATATATAGATCATGGGAATGATGTTTGTAACCACGGTATAGGGGCCGAGTCCAAGACTCGTATAGCTGTCAGGATTGTGACAAGCAGGGAGCGGTGAGGAGGACCTGTTTATGTTCAAAAGTGTCAAGAAAACATTATCCACAACAAAAAAATTATTAATCAGAAATACTCAGGTGCTTGCAGCTCTCTTGGGCCAGCAGTAAGTGGACCCCCATCAGCAGTAGCAATTATGCATCATCTAGCAATACTGCAGTGTCACATACAGCTCACCTGGCAGCATTTATGTCTTCAGCCACAGGTATCAAAGCTGGCAATGCCTGCAATGGACAGTGGTGGGCAGCAACACTATGACCTGTTCTCCAAACCACAGTTTTTGAAGACATGTGTCCTTGAGCCGAACCTGAAGCACTCATTATCATCCAACATTCAACCTGCAGCCTGCAGTTAGGAGACAGCGGTCAGCAGCATAAATGGCGGGTGCAGAAACAGGGTGAACAGCAACAGTGGCTCCCCCTCATGATGGCAGATGGCATACAGCTTGGCCCTGCTGATCAAGCATCCAGTAAGCCAGCAGCTTGCTGTTAGTCTCTGCCCCCTATCAGTGATGACCCTGAAGTTGGCACAGAAGTGTGCAAGACCTATGACTCCATAGATGATTAGGTGCACAGAGAACCAATTGACACAGCCTTCCATGTGTCACAGGGTAGTTGCAACTGAGAGTGTGATTCAGAAGAGAGTAGTATTTATGCTGGCGCTTTCTATGCACTCTGCTGTGGTGTGGCTAGCAATGACGTTATGTGTACTATTTTTCTCATGTGGTCAGCTCTCCAAATTTTTGTACTGGGAATGTAGTTCTGTCAAATTTTTGTTTGTGTAAATAGCAGTAGTGGTAGTGGTAGTAGTAGTAGTAGTAGTAGTAGTAGTAGCTTTACTCATCCTTAGATCTCTTTCTAGAAGGATAGATGACATGTCAAAGTATTTACAAGTTAAGACCAATTCAAAACAAGCTCATTCACATACACATACAATTATAGACATCTAGACATCTAGTTAGAGACAATCATTAGATTTACCCCTGGTATACAATACTTTTTTTTACAAATAACTTATTAAATAATGTAGTGCCACACTGTTCACTCAAATCTATCAGTCACTGCACACACTATACCCCTATACACACATTGTTTCATAATACTTCACTCACTACACACACACACACACACACACACACACACACACACACACACACTGGTGATCTCTGGGCCATTTTCTGTACCGCAACTTCCCATTTGCGGTCCTGAAAAACTGAGTCAACATCCCTCTATAATGAGTGAGATGTTGAGCTCAGATAGAGGAAGAGGTGTTAGTATTGTGCTAAGCATATCTTGGGGGTAAGTATTTCTGGAAAAGGAAAAAAGAAGGAAAAAACATAGTGTGAATGTGTTATGTGGAATGTTGGATGTTTTATAAACATTATTATTATTATTATTTGTTTGTATAACTTTTTTTACCAAACACCTACTTTCTTTTATCTAAGTAATCCTTCAATGTATAAAATGTGTGGTGTCACTGCCAGACACCACACTTGCTAGGTGGTAGCTTAAATCGGCCGCGGTCCATTAGTACATGTTGGACCCGCGTGTCGCCACTGTCAGTACTTGCAAACCTAGCGCCACCACATGGCAGGTCTAGAGAGACGGACTAGCACTCGCCCCAGTTGTACGGACGACATTGCTAGCGACTAGACATACAAAGCCTTCCTCTCATTTGACGAGAGACAGTTAGAATAGCCTTCAGCTAAATCCATAGCTACGACCTAGCAAGGCGCAGTTAACCATATCTGGAGAGAGTCTTACTTGTATTCACCATAAACGATGTATACCAAAAGGATGGATTAAAGTTAAGTATTCCCAAAGCAACGTACTTTTCTTATTAGCATTCATTGAGCATCCTGTTTCAGACTTCACGATATTCTGGGTGAGCTTATAGCGTGCCTATTCGGCCCCTTCAAAATAACACTGTGTCGGCACTTCTGTCGACACACAACATTTTTTGTTTTTTACACACATTTGTCCTTCCTCATCGAACCTTGATGTCTTTGCTGCATCCGCCGCATCAGGTTCCTGTGCAGCGGCAGACTCCTGCTTTTGCTCCAGGCGATGTTGTATTCTATCGCAACTATCGCGGTTCACGGCGTTGGCTCGCAGGGCGCATTCTTCGCTGCCTCGGCCGCGCGATGTATTTGGTATTGGGGGCCTCTGGTGTGGTGCGTCGGCATCTCAATCAGCTGCGCCTCTGTCGTCGCCTGGGTTCTGCCGCTCCCCATCTGCTTTCAGCGATGGAGCCGTCCGGTCAGTGCCCTGGGGACCCATCTACTGGCTCGCCTCATCCCCAGGTGTTACCGACGATGCCTTCCATTCTGCCCCATGGCGTCGCGTCGCCGCAGCAGCCGCCGCCGGCGCAGCCCGCAGAGGACGCTTCGCTGCAGCCGCCAACCGCCTCCCTGGGTCACGCGCCGCCGATCGCTTCCCGTGACCAGCTGTCGTCCGCCCTGGACCTCTTGCCCGCTCCGGACCACATGGCGTCATCGCGCGTCGGATACCCCAACGCAATGGAGGTCGAGCCTTCGGCTCCTCCTGTCTCATTACGGGCGCATACGCCGCATGTTGACGTGCACCCTGGAGTAGGTTTCCAGGCGTTTCCTAGCTCCCCTCGGACCGAATGGCCGGGTGCGGGTGGCACAGCCTCGCCTGTTGTTAGGCTCCCCACCTCATCGCATACGTCAACATGGGGCCCTCCCCACAGCGGGCGGAAGCCTTATAACACGACCGTTCGCCGATTTGCGGGGGAGGAATGTGGTGTCACCGCCAGACACCACACTTGCTAGGTGGTAGCTTAAATCGGCCGCGGTCCATTAGTACATGTTGGACCCGTGTGTCGCCACTGTCAGTACTTGCAAACCTAGCGCCACCACATGGCAGGTCTAGAGAGACGGACTAGCACTCGCCCCAGTTGTACGGACGACATTGCTAGCGACTAGACATACAAAGCCTTCCTCTCATTTGCCGAGAGACAGTTAGAATAGCCTTCAGCTAAGTCCATAGCTACAACCTAGCAAGGCGCAGTTAACCATATCTGGAGAGAGTCTTACTTGTATTCACCATAAACGATGTATACCAAAAGGATGGATTAAAGTTAAGTATTCCCAAAGCAACGTACTTTTCTTATTAGCATTCATTGAGCATCCTGTTTCAGACTTCACGATATTCTGGGTGAGCTTATAGCGTGCCTATTCGGCCCCTTCAAAATAACACTGTGTCGGCACTTCTGTCGACACATAACAAAATGTATTGCATAACAGGAACTTTTAAGCTGCCTTTTTAAATAAATGTATTTTTGCAAATTATTTAATCTCATTTTATAATTTATTGTACAGTTTTATTCCTTGGTAGAAAATGCTATTTTCAGTTTTACGTTATTTTTTCTTGGTAAATGTAAGTTGAGTCTAGCTCTTGTTCCATGGTCATGGACAGAGCTGTTTGTGCTGTAGTTACCAATGTCATTTTCTATGGGTACAGCTGACTGGTAATTGTATTCACATGGAGCAGTTAAAATCCCCAGTGTTTTGAACAGGTCTTTACAATGAGCTTGACTACTATTTTTGGTTAATATTCTTATGGCTCTTTTCTGGAGTTTGAAAACTGTGTTCACATTTTGTGCATTTTTCCCCAAAAAAGAATGCTATAGCAAGAATTGAGTGTACAAATGAATAGTACATAACTAAAAGACACTGCATGTTACACACTGATGATAGGACATAACATGCTGATGACATTCTATTTGCAAGTACCTTTGTGTGTCCACAACACTTCAACTGAAAATCAGTATTCATTCCTAGAAATTTTGCATTTGTTACCCAGTTTGTAGAGGTGCCATCTACATTTAATTTAACATTGTCATATTTCCTATTCAAAATGAAATTCATGGCACTAGTTTTCTTAATGTTCAATGTCACTATATTGCTTATTGACCAATCATAAACTTCACTGAGAGTTTCATTTGCTTTCTCTGCAAGGAGTTCTCTTGTTTTCTTGGTCACTATAATATTGCTGTCATCAGCGAAGAGAATTTTTTGACCATGAGTAACACTACTGGGAAAGTCATTGATGTACATTAGGAGTAGTATTGGTACTAATATGCTACCTTGCAGAAGCCCTATATTAATGTATTTTGGTTTTTATTTGTGTTTTTCTACATGTTTGGCCCTATTTGAAGTATTTGTTATTTCTGCTCTTTGAACCCTATCTGCTAGGTATGATCAAAACCAGTCATTAGCTACCCCTCTTACTCCTAACACTTCTAATTTATTTAATGACACACTCATATTTAGCAAGAGCATCAAGTACAACTTTTGTGAATTCTACTATGGCTGACTCCGTATTTTTGCCACTTTGGAAACCAAAATGTGATTCGCTTAAAAGATTGTATTTATTCAGGTAATTCATTAATCTGTCTATCATAATTGCTTCTATTATTTTTGAGAATGGTGACAGCATGGAAATGAGCCAGTAATTTTCTATGTCTTCTGCATTACCTTTCTTAAGCAAAGGTACAACTCTTGCCTGTTTTAACTGCTCTGGAAATGTCCCTGATGGTGAAGGATTCATTTATTATACACTCCTGGAAATTGAAATAAGAACACCGTGAATTCATTGTGCCAGGAAGGGGAAACTTTATTGACACATTCCTGGGGTCAGATACATCACATGATCACACTGACAGAACCACAGGCACATAGACACAGGCAACAGAGCATGCACAATGTCAGCACTAGTACAGTGTATATCCACCTTTCGCAGCAATGCAGGCTGCTATTCTCCCATGGAGACGATCGTAGAGATGCTGGATGTAGTCCTGTGGAATGGCTTGCCATGCCATTTCCACCTGGCGCCTCAGTTGGACCAGCGTTCGTGCTGGACGTGCAGACCGCGTGAGACGACGCTTCATCCAGTCCCAAACATGCTCAATGGGGGACAGATCCGGAGATCTTGCTGGCCAGGGTAGTTGACTTACACCTTCTAGAGCACGTTGGGTGGCACGGGATACATGCGGACGTGCATTGTCCTGTTGGAACAGCAAGTTCCCTTGCCGGTCTAGGAATGGTAGAACGATGGGTTCGATGACGGTTTGGATGTACTGTGCACTATTCAGTGTCCCCTCGACGATCACCAGTGGTGTACGGCCAGTGTAGGAGATCGCTCCCCACACCATGATGCCGGGTGTTGGCCCTGTGTGCCTCGGTCGTATGCAGTCCTGATTGTGGCGCTCACCTGCACGGCGCCAAACACGCATACGACCATCATTGGCACCAAGGCAGAAGCGACTCTCATCGCTGAAGACGACACATCTCCATTCGTCCCTCCATTCACGCCTGTCGCGACATCACTGGAGGCGGGCTGCACGATGTTGGGGCGTGAGCGGAAGATGGCCTAACGGTGTACGGGACCGTAGCCCAGCTTCATGGAGACGGTTGCGAATGGTCCTCGCCGATACCCCAGGAGCAACAGTGTCCCTAATTTGCTGGGAAGTGGCGGTGCGGTCCCCTACGGCACTGCGTAGGATCCTACGGTCTTGGCGTGCATCCGTGCGTCGCTGCGGTCCGGTCCCAGGTCGACGGGCACGTGCACCTTCCGCCGACCACTGGCGACAACATCGATGTACTGTGGAGACCTCACGCCCCACGTGTTGAGCAATTCGGCGGTACGTCCACCCGGCCTCGCGCATGCCCACTATACACCCTCGCTCAAAGTCCGTCAACTGCACATACGGTTCATGTCCACGCTGTCGCGGCATGCTACCAGTGTTAAAGACTGCGATGGAGCTCCGTATGCCACGGCAAACTGGCTGACACTGACGGCGGCGGTGCACAAATGCTGCGCAGCTAGCGCCATTCGATGGCCAACACCGCGGTTCCTGGTGTGTCCGCTGTGCCGTGCGTGTGATCATTGCTTGTACAGCCCTCTCGCAGTATCCGGAGCAAGTATGGTGGGTCTGACACACCGGAGTCAATGTGTTATTTTTTCCATTTCCAGGAGTGTATTTGTTAAGGGGCCCTGTATAATCCCTAAGCATTGTTTCAGTACACACATTGGTTTTTCATCTAAGCCTACTGACTTTTTATTTTTTAGTTTATGAACAGTTTTATTGACTTCAACCTATGTGGTTGAAAGTAACATCATTGTATTTAGTGCAACATTATTTAGAGTTGTTATATCTATTTTGGGGAATTTTTGCTGTAACTTCTCTGTAATACTTGAAAAATGCTCATTTACATAGTTTACTAAGTGTTGTGGATCATTTATTACCTTATTCCCCTCCCTTAGCAGTATGTTATTCTGCGTTTGTTTGCCTATCCCTCATTCCTTTTTTATAACATCCCATACTGCTTTGGTTTTATTCTCTGCATTATATATTATTTTGTCATTAGCTGACTTTTTTGCAGCAGTCAGCACCTTCCTATAGATCTTTTTGTATCTGTGATAGAAATTTAAGAATCCTGGATCATTGTGACTCTTTTTCATGGAACTGAGGTATTTAAGTGTATGGGAGGACTTATTGATACCTGCTGTTATCCATCTGTTTTTGTGAAATGTTGATACAGACATGCATACTTTTGGAAATGCCTTTTCAAAGTTCAATTTAAATAATGTGGAGAATTTAGAGAATTTCATATTCACATTGGTTTCCTTATGCACTTCATCCCAGCTTTGTTTTGCTGGTTCTTTTGAAAAATCTTTTATTTTGATTTCTGATAGATGTCATTTGTAGGCTTGTAGTTTAGGAAATGGTTCAATGCATGATTTTACTGTTGTTATTTGACAGAGATGGTCTGATAGTCTGAGATATTTTACAGCTACATCACATTTTCCCCTGTCCATATTTGTGGTCACATGGTCAATTACTGTTGAGTGGTACTTAAGATAGGTAAATAAATTAGTGAAATCAATGTGAAGTGAAGTAGAAATTAGAAAATAAATGAAAAACTTAGTTTAGTTTAGAAGAATTACACACTGGCAAACAGCGGGCAGAGCACCAGTGACAGAAGAGCTAATGACCACGAAGTCAGCAAGTTCAGGAGAAGCCATCGCCCTCCCCACATAAGCAGAAGCTGTCGATTCAGTCGTCAGAGCATCGCTCGACCGGCTCACGCGTTTCTCAATTGTGATATGTGATCAAAGGCCTCACCTACATTCCAAGAGCCAATGACCGACATTAAGAAGATTATTCGAGAAGCTTTACAATGTGACAGAAGAGGTAATGACCATGAAGTCGTTTACCTCCAGTGACCTGAAATGAATAAATATGTGAGATGCTGTGGGTCTGAGAGTAGTAGTTTTCAGTTCCAGTACAGTTCAGTCAGTGCTGAAGACCGTCATGCAGGAAGAGACTACATCGCTCACAGAAGCACCAAGTCCACTGCTGTAATGGAATAGCAAGCAGCAGCCTTGCCACCAGAAGACAGAAACTGGAAGACATGTTATTTAGTCTTATGTGTGCCAAAGTACAGCACCATGCCTCTTCACACAGCATTCTTTCATCGCACGTCTCTGTATTTCACTCTGTGGCATTCAAACATGTAATATTTTTTAATGGGTGCCATCAAACTATAATCACACCAATGGAAATTAAAATGTCCTGTGGTGCCTCTCCTGCTCCCAGTCAGCCGGTTTCACATCCTGCCTCTCTTTAAAAAAATCTCGCAATTAATACTGGATGGGATTATTTGTAACCAGCAGAAGAAGAACTCTTCAGAAAATTTGCAGTCTTTACTGCATATTACCTAATAACTTGCTGTTTTGGGTGACATAAAATTAAATATAGGATACATAAAACAAGTAAAGACAAGAGACAGTAGAGTTCTCATCATGAGCTGCTAAGAACAGCCACAACTCATCCTTGAGACTATGTGCATGAGGACAGCTGAAATTTTCAAGAAAGGCCAGCCAATGCCATTGATGGAGAACCAGGTTATAATACCATTATGATTACACACTAGAGGAGACTAAATGATTTGCAAGATGGGCACTTTAGCTTCAGGAATGTTACATCACAGTCATATAAAAAAATGGATGTGAACACACTCATCCAAACTGTCCGTTCCAGAAGACAAGCAAGACAAAACACATTTCTTCAATCCTTAAGTTCTAGCTTTTTTTAATCTCTAATCTTGCCACAGCTTTATATGGCATACTTTCCTTTCTGGGAAAGAATCTACTACCTCATCAAAGTTCGCCACAGTTTTGCTACATGAAAAAATGAAATGTTGTAGTCTAATACTTGAAAAGCTGTTAATACAAATTGTGCCCAGGACTGGTGTGGTTTCTCGATCTGATTACATGTATTTTGTCACTGCTGTATAAAATAGGCCTGCCCCATATTGCAGCAATTGTTACACACACCAAATAAATGAGAGTGTTTGGCCAAACGGTCATTTTTATAACACAATGGAATATAATTCATGAAGTATCAATATCAAATGCCTATTAGGACTACTACAAGAAAAAAGTGTTATGTTAGGAAATAGTTTCACATTTCATTCATACTCTTTAGCTTCTGAAACATGAGATCGAAAAGTAGTAGTATGAAATTTTTATATACCTTTGGAATCATCATATTCTTCTGTAAGTTGTGTGAGTCCCTGTTTCTTTTCATTCCTTGTTCTAACAAACAATCTTGTCATCACTAATTCTGTAACTATTCCTGCCAGTGTCAAAACTTATTCTCAGGTTAACTTCACTAACCCAGCCACAATCACCTATTTAGTTATGCCACATTTATTCTCCGGTTAAGTGTTATTACATGTTCATACAACATGTTTCCAAGCTACTCCCAGAACAGAACTTTAGCAGCTGCTATCTGGGGACTGTATAACTGGCCCTTAGTAGTGTAGTGGTCTGGCCAAAAATTTTCTGTCAAAATTTCATTTTCTTGGATATATGGAGGAGACAACTGGCAATCTTTGTTGCATGTTATTCCTGTTAGTCGTTTATTTCCACTCTGGTAGTCTGAATCTATGGAATTCACTAGTAGTTACAACAACTCTAATCATTTGCAAACCCAGTTAACCCCATAAACAGTGATTGGCATTCACCTGTTCGGCTTTATTTTGCTCAACTCGTATAGGCCTGTCCTCTTTTGTCTGCAGCAAAGTTTATTCCTAGATGCGATGGAGATTCCCCTGGCAGAGACATCATGTAAGCTGTGCACGCATTAAAAAATCAAATTACGATTCTTTCAGAAATCAACTTAGAATTTGTTCAAAAATGTTCAAAAACCAACAGGGATGTGTTCAAAATCATATGAGTAATTGATAGACCCACATGCACTGGATGCTAGGCACTTTGTGAAATGATGTCTTTCTCCTGAATAATATGAAATATGAATATGGTGCCCTCCCCCTGCCCCCCTCCCCCTCCCCCTGAAACTGCCACCCGGGGCAGATACTCCGGTCTGCCCACGCCACGTAGTTCCAGGCCTGTTGTGCATATGTGGATCTGGCAGCTTAGGCGCACCGGTAAAATTTTTCCGGATAGCATCTGGCTGCTTGCTGCTATTGCTTATACAGCTAACTGCCACACTTATGTAGCCAGAAGCTGGAGAATGCACTACTCATATGCGACTCAACTGCAGGTACGCATAAGCTCGCTCACAACCGCTCAAATGAATCTAATGTAAACAGTTGTGACATCACACTCATCGGAGGCAGTTTGTTGTTATGACACATTGCGTTGTCTTCCTAAAGCCTTTGACACTGTTGGCAGACGCTTGTATGAGCACTGTGTTTAGTTGTTGTATATGGTGCATTTCCTTTGCAACTTAAGTTTTACTTCCGTTTTTTTTTTTTTGTTTTGTTTTTTTGTTGTTTTTTTTTTTTCGCTCGTTTATTTTTTATAGCTGCAGTATTATTCTGCAAACTAAAACAATGAAAAATTACTGGGTTTTTCCCAGTTTTCTCCCAGATGAAAAAATTCCTGGGTTTTTACAGGATCTCTCGGTTGTCCCGGGTCATATACACCCTGTTAATATCCTTGATAATTATGTTCACGGTATTATATCCAGGTGGGACAATTCCAATGATCTAATATTTGTGGAAGATGGGGTGCCACCTAACTTTGCATATCCTAGCCTCACTTGTCTTGACACTCTTTTTCCGGGATGCTGATTGGGACAATGTGGCCCCCTTGAATGACCAGCAAGCAATCCTGACTTAATGCTCTGCAATTTCTTCTTCTGGGGATGAGTTAAAGATGAAAGTTATGAGACAAAACCAAACACCCTTGATAAATTGGAGGAGTGAATTTGCCAAATTACTGAAAATGTACCACTGTCTGTCACAAATATCATCTGTTTATGGAAACTGATATATAATGATGTTGCTTATGTTGACTTTTAGTGTTACATAACAATTCTATCATTGTAAGGAACAAAATATTTTTTTGTTTCATGAAAATTGGTCAAGTATCTAAAAGGTATAAACAATTTTTAGTGGGAGTTAATTCTCACCCACCTTGTATAATGTCTACAAAACTTTAAAATTTTAATTATAAACTTGGCAATAATCATGTTTGTAATAACACAAAAGAATGTATGCCATTTCTGAAATCTTATTTAACTGATACGGCAATGACCATGTGAGACACAGTTCTGACAAGCTTTTAAGACACTCGCTCAGTATCAGTTTATTTGTCAGTTTTGTGAATATGTTGGTGAGTTTAAACAGAAAATGTGTCAGCTAGATCATTTCATAGTTAGAATGCTACTTTTTGTTGAAAATGTGAAAACAAATTACAGGCAGTATTCAGATTAACAACCACCATTAGAAGACTATTACAAAAGGTAAGTTATCTAAGTTTCAGGCAGTTGAGAATGTGCAATATGAAGAAGCCATAGTCTGCCAATGTGATAATCACTTTTACTGGGCTACATTACACATCATCTCAATGATAGATAAGATATAGTTTAAATTTCTCTCAGTATTCAAGTTACAAAACATCTGAGCTGGAAACTGAAGTTCTGAAGTTTAGCACCAATGAAAAGATTCTGTTGTGAGAAACGTTTGATGAAAGTGTCAAAACTATAACATTTTGCAGAGTTTCTTTACAGAATAGCTAATGGCTACATATCAGGATAAAAATTTCTGCAGAAAGAAAATGCATGTCTTACCACAGTCTGGACATCTTTAAGATGGTTCAAAACTTTTTCTGTTCTTTTAAAGAGGTTGAGGTAACCTGCTGACTGTTGTCTGAGCACTTCCAGCTGATGCCAGTAATATTCTTCTGTAGTGGTTTTCTCATCCCTGATTAGCATACACAACATAAATTTCCACATATGAAAATTGTTTGAAGTTAAATTTAATCTACTAGTGAAGGAAAATTCAAAACATTGGAACTTAATAAAATTTAGCCACATTACGTGTAAATAACACTATATGTAACAGTCACTAGTGAAAGTTTACTATTTTGAATCCTGATTTCATGTCATGAGGCAGTTAGTATCATCTTGAGAGACTAGTTTCTGGGGAACAAATTTGGAAGCACTGCTCATCAACACACACTGCAGAATGTATAGTGAGTAGTGCATGCACATTCCACTAGACTAGACTTCTATGCATAATGAATTGTACAAAGATTGATTTGCCTGCTAAATGATGATTCTGTGTTGCATGTTGTGCTGTCACTAACCACCACCCTGACTAGTGATGTTGAGCCCAAGATCTTAGATTCTCAAACAATCAGGCCTGAGTTGAAATTGGTACAGGAATAACCATGGCAAAGTGTAGCATTGTTCAGGTATGTGTAGCATTGTTCATGTATCAGGCCATATTCATCACATCCTGGCTGGCTAATGTACCCCAGGTGTGGTTGTTGACAGCTCTACTGCCACATATGAGCTCCAGGCACATTTATTGAGGAACATTAGAAGTAATGGACTGAGGGAATTCTGGCAAAGGCTGTATGCCAAGGGCACATCTAGGAACTTCTGAACCCACACTATGCTACATGAAGTGTGGGTAAATAAATAACACCATGGACTAGAATGAACTTTCACTTTGTAGAGGAGTGTGCACTGATTTGAAACTTCCTGGCAGGTTAAAACTGTGCACTGGACCATGACACAAATCCAGCTTCAAGTCTCAGTGTGGCACACAGTTATAAACCGCCAGAAATTTTCAATAAAATGGTCCTTATAAAATGAACTGTACTGCTACTTTTAATTTAAGGATAATATACTGCAGAACTTAAAAATCCAAAGAGAAGTTAGTGGAGTTCAGTAAGACCAAATGGGCTATAGCGGGGTTATCAGGATTCCAGCAAAATCACAAAAACCAAATGGAACTTAAACCAGGACTTGTGATTTCTTACAGAGGAACAGAGCAAGAAAGAAATTCAGATGTAGGTTTAACTGTAAACTAGGAAGTTAAAAATACTACTATAGATATTGAAGGACTCTTATATGGAAGAGCAAGATTTGTTTGGATGCACCTTTTATGCAGGCAGAACACTAAATAAGGTTTACTGGTACATTCTTATAATAGAATCTCAGTTCACTTTACTTTTTTAAGAAAACTGACAGTGCTTTAACAGCTGGCTGACACTGGGAGTGTTCTTATTTTAGCCACTGTTTTAAAGTGTTTCAATGGCTTACTCTGGGCAGTGTTCTCATTTCAGCTAAAATTTTAAAGTGTTTCAATATCTTCTGTAACAATGAGAACTTATCATGAGTTGCCCAAGAACGTCTCGAACTTGTTTAGTTTTTTGGGTATAAGTAGATTATCAGACCCTTAAATGTAAGTCTGAGGGTATCTTTGTTCAGAATGTGGGGAGGTACTCAAAACTAAGTTGGAAAAAAACTACACATAATTAACATACATTTGAGATTGCTAACTCTATGTTTATTAAAAATATAATTTCAATTGTTGTGGTGTTTCTCCTGATAAACCCAGGACTACAGTGTCATCTAAATAGTTCAAACCTGTGGTACCTCCTGCATAAGCTGCTCTAAGTTTTTTTTTATGTTGTGAGTGGTCTCTCAATACCAAAAAGTAAACTGCTGTACTGATGTTGCTCAAAATTCATACTGCTTAGCATAAAATGTTTTGATGTTGCATCTAAGAGTAATTGTAAGTAACCTACCTTATAACAAAACTGGACCCATAAGAACTTAGCCAACTCTTCTTGATGCAGAATCAGATAAACACTTAGATTACACTCAACACATAGACAATTTAGAATCAGTATGTGTTTGTTGACCTGCCTTTATGAAACTCTTTTTGTTTACCTAATTCCCCAAACATGTTTCTGCAAAATATGGACATCTTCATTGGTTTTCAGGTTTCAGATAAAGAAATGAACTGAGGTAGAGTATTACTGAAACTAGATTGGAGACTTACAATCCAATATTGTTTTATGTAGACACACACCAACAAAACAAGAGCTCAAGTTACAATATTTATTTTAAAACTGCTGCAGATCTGAAGCGTGCCTTTAGACTTTTTAATTACCACCATCGGTGTCATCCACTGGCTAGATATGAATGGTGTCACAACACCTGATGCCTCTGAATGGTAGATTTACACTTTAATTCCTTCATAGCAAGAGGCATGGGGTTAGCCTGGGTAAAATGAGGAGTAGCATTATGTTTTAATTACAGCTGTACTTCTAATTTTAGATTCACACAAATCATAATATACCTTATATAAAATAAAGTTGTCATCTATCCAAGGACGGTTTAAGCAATATAGTGCTTTACTATGCATGGTCCAACTAGAGATGGCATGCTGTTGCCTTACCCAGCCAGTTATGGGAGGATCTACAGCTCTTCATTTTTCACATTAATTAAAATTGCCTAAAGCAAAAGAAATGATAAATGACACGCAAAAATCACAGTACGCACCAGGTACTGAACCAGACTGCTTTGTATTCATATTCTATCACTTCAACACTGAGCCACTAAACCTAACGCATTGAAATCATTAAACAGAATACTGTTAGCTGTTATACACACTGAATTTAAAAAAATAATAATAATAATAAAACAAAAAACAAAAAACAGAAGAAGAAGAAGAAGAAGAAGACAGGAAAGCCATCTAGACTAACAATATCAGTTGCAGATGGTGAAGATACTACAAGAAATAATACTGTACATTTTCAAACAATGTTCAGTTGTCTCCAGAGGTAGTGGGCTAATACACCAGCATGTGTGATACTGTTAATTAGGTTTATGATGTCTTCATTATCCATTTGAAAATTGATGTCCATGTTGTTAATGAACAGTGAGATTATCACTTTAAATGCAATTCCAGAATTGGCTAATGTAACTACACTGGAGCTGTGCCTTGGGGTTCTGCTTCATGGTTAAAGTTAGAGACGGTGGCCAGTTGCCCATGTTTGTGGCAAGCAAAACCATAAGTGTTGAGCTGTGGTCAAGTGCATTGGTCACAGCAGCAGAAACACTCAGAGCAAGGTTTTCATGTCTTGATTATACTTTACAAATTATCACTATGATAACAACCACTATTATTACTAGAATTTCTCTCTACATGATGTCATACTTGTCTTAATTGGCTTATTTGCACATTAGTGTAATGGTGCCATGGAATCTACAGGTAATGGTGCTGTCTTATAATCCATTGATTTTAGGGAACAACATTGTAAAGTATGAACTTTTGCCAAGCTAAAGTCAACATTTGAAGAACTTTGTGCAGATGTTGAGTCATGATGAATGCACATGGTTCCACTATGCAATTTAAAATGACCGAGTTAATATGTGTTCATCGGGCTTAATGCAGTGGCACTTTAAGTGTGTGTGTGTGTGTGTGTGTGTGTGTGTGTGTGTGTGTGTGTTGTGTGTGTGTGTGTGTTCATTCTTTTTCATGCATCTGTTGATGACTCGTCATTTCTACTATTCCACTAGTTGGTGAGTTGTCTCCTTGCTCCTAAATTATTAGCAATCTACCACTAGTTTCCTTACCACAATTGTGTGATTATTGTTAATGCAGAATTTTCAGTGCCTGGAAAGCAAATCTTCCCACACAAGATTTTTCAAGTCCTTTAAACATTGGAACATTTATGTATTTGTCTGAGTACATTCAAACTCATTTCATGTGGATACTGTGTAACCACTAATCAAGAGCAACATTCATCAAGTTGACTCAGTCTACAAACAAATAAAATTCCACATAGTAAATGAACACAGAATCTCCAATATTCCCTGTAATATTATAACCAAGATCTCGGCACATGGTGCTAACAGTTGATACTTTACTTCATTCATCTTTCATATTTTCTTTTAACACTCATTGTCAAAAATGAAAATTCAATTACCTTAGATCCGTGAGAATTTGACGGGTTACACAAAGAGAGCTCCTGAGATTAACGGCAACTTCTGCAGCAATGCCTGCCTTTTGGGTCAATTGTTGACTCCTTTGTTCTAAATCATTCCAATGCTTTTCTGAAAGACCTGGTGGAATTAAAATTTGGGGTACGTTAAAATTAATACCTGTATTTTGTTCTCATCCATTTTGTTGTAAAATCAATCAAGCAGCTAATCTTTGCAATTCCATTCAAAAAACTATAACTATGCACATCAGGATATACTTGTTTCAGGAATAAGTAATTTTCAAAAATGGTTCAAATGGCCCTAAGCACTATGGGAATTAACATCTGAGGTCATCAGTCCCATAGACTTAGAACTACTTAAATCTACCTAACCTAAGGACATTACACACATCCATGCTTGAGGCAGGATTCAAACCTGTAAACTGTAGCAGCAGCCTGGTTCCACACTGAAGCACCTAGAACCACTCGGACACAGCAGCCGGCTAAATAATTTTCAGAAAGGAGAAAAGAGTAACAACACAATTAAATCCTATAGACAATAAAATTATGAATACAAGGTGCAATGAAGTGTAGGTGAAGATTGTCATTGTGAGGTTAGAGTCAGTGTTGCTGGTTATATTCTAGGCAAGCAGCTACTGGTAAAGGAATTGACACAGACAACAGAGATCATTGCAGGTGCTAAAGCCTTTGAGAGTGACCAGCATGGGAGTCCACAGAAATTTATCCTGGGTGTCATTTTTTATATAAATGGGTTGGTCAGTTTTGGGACATATCAAGCAAAAGAACTTAATTTGATAGAAACTAACTTACACTAATGAGCCAAAACAGTATGACCACTGCCTGTCGCATTGTTGGATGCTGCCCAGTGGTATTGCAGGTACATAATGTGGTAACAAAAGTTTGTAAGTGGAGAAGGTACTGATGGGGGATTACCCTAGTGAAGATATGGGCCACTAATAAGGAAGTCCACTGAGACCAGGGACTTTGACAAAGGGCTGATTATTATTATGCAGAGCCTGTGAATGAGTATCCCAAAAATGGTGAAGCTAGTTGAATGTTCACACACTACTGTCATGAGCATCTACAGAAAAGGGTAGAAGGACAGTGAAACTATGACTCGATACTAAATGGTTCAACATCCATGACTCTTCACAGAACATGGTGGTTGCAGACTTGTCTGCTCTGTAAAGCATGATAGATAGTGATCTTTGGCACCTCTACCAAAAGAGCACAATGATGGTGTACCCAGAAGTCGTTTGAGCACACTGTTCATCATATATTGTTGAACATGGAGCTCCACAGGAGACCAGCCCTAAGCGTTCACATGTTGGCCCAATGACATCGTCAATTGTGGCTGCAGTGGGCATGGGGCCATTGGGATTCAACTGTAAGTCAATGGACACCTGCAGTCAAGATTCAAAGGGCAGCAAATTCCCTCCACCTCTCCTACACCCTGCAGATACCAGTGATAACCAGCAATATTAAATTTCTAGATTGCATGTGATCTTTGTTTTGCAGTAATCAGCAACTAATTTTTGATTTAATTTCCTTGCTTTTTTGTCTTTGTAAGAGTGAGGGTGATACGTCAACAATATTATGAAAAGGATAGATTGCTGCTCACCATAAATATGTAATTTGGTTGTTTTGTGGAATAGGTATGGCTACGCATTATGGAATCCTCCTGGAGCAGCTAGTTGCTGTTCATGAACTTCTGGAAACTCCATTGACAACTTTGACTGACTTCATATGACCTCTGAAAACTGCACCAGTGATGAAGTAACAGGGAAGTCTGTTATTACTGCAAACATGCTGCACAGATAACCATTTATTCTTGTTGCTGACTTAACTCTTGAAGACCCAGATCTGGCACCAATTTGCCACCCGATGATGGTTAGCAGGTCATCCCCAGATCTCAAGTTATTTCATGGGGAAGACAGTATGTGGCAAATGGACAAAATGGTACCCCAAATTTCTGATGAACAGATTTGAGGTACTGCTTGCCTCTGATAATGAGACAGAACCTGCTAGTCTTGTTCTTTCTTCTCATGAAGTTGTAGTGTCATGAAAAATGTGCCTGACATTACAATTTCTTCTGCCTGAGTGAAAACCAACAAGATAATTCATCAAATAATTATTGTAATTAATGCACTGCTGTAAATTTTGCAAATAATATTGATTGATACATATAGTATTTCACGATACTGATGCAACTGCGTATGCTCTGTTTCATACGAAGGATTCTGGTGACATGCAACCCAGTGGTAATATGCCACACATGTGACAACTTAAAACTATGCCAGCCATTGCTGAGAGTTAAACAGCTATCTTCTGTGAGAAGATAAAGACACTACTATGTCATGATGATCTGTGAAAATTATTATTAATAATAAAATGATAGGATTAACTTCTGTATCAAAACCACAAATCTACAGTCAATTATGCAAATAATCACTCAGTATCCACCACCATTGGTGTCAAGTTACCAAATGTTGAAGTAACCAATACATGTAAGCACAAGAGCACTGATGCTTCTCTATAATCTACAACAAGTCTTTGTATGGCACAATTTTCATCATATTCTATAGAGAAAATTTGAGTGTTTGTTGAACATAATTTGTTTGTTTAGTGAAGATCCCAACCAAAAGACAACAAAGTCATTTAATGATAATTAAATATTAAAAGTGCTAATAAATCAAGAAGTGAAATTAAATGTCACAGTACAACAGAATCATTTCCTTGAGTTACAAAATAAAAACAAACTATCTGAATCTCATCCTTAATATCCAATTTGTACAAGCACAGTAATTTTCCAGTCAATAGAGATCTGTTAAACAGATAAACTACATTTCATGACATTGAAGGAATTTGCAATGAAATTACTACAAGACAAAAAAAATTCCATGAAACAAATTCATCTGGATTTCAGTTGGAGATACTCAGTGTCCAATCTGATGGTTACATAAAAAAAACTGTTAAATTTGAGACTGATATGACAAAACAGCTAATCATAACAATGAACAGTGATAACAAACAATTGCTGATGGTAAAAATAAGGTTCAATTAAACTTTAATTTATGCCAACCCAATACAAGACACAAATGAACTTCATGTAGACTTTGTCTCCTTGTCCATGGTTCATAATGAAGTTATTTACTCTGGTGGAAGATATTCAATAAGCTCCCATTTAACATAAAGCAAGAAACTGGGAATCTCTACCAACTGAAAAGAAAATTCAAAGCATATCTCATTAGCCACATTATTTGAATGTTTAGATTAAGGATTTGTAAATAGCTGTTAACTACGTGTCAAGTAGTAGTATTTGTTATAATGCTGTATAATAAGTAGTAATGCAAATAGTACTTAGCATTAAGCTGCTTATAGCAGCTCTATAATAAAACTGGTGAGGCTGCATCTTGTTTCAGAGTGGCAGCCATAGCAACTTACTACAAAATTAATGTGATAAACTGACAATTAAATTTAACTTTTTTATTTTGCTTTGAGTACTGATGAAATTAGTAGCAGATGGTTATTTAGATTGGTCTCTGTCTTTGTAGATGGGGTGATGATTAAAACTTGCTTCACTGTGGTTCATATATGATTGGTTCTTCATGCATGTAGGATGCCAGATATTTACTCTGATTAACAAATGTACACAAATTTGTGGCCAGTTTTCACTCCGTATTATAACTTCTCACAAATACATAAGTTCTGACAAACAAACTTGTAGTGAATGCTCCTCTAACACTCAACTGGAATGAATGAATGAATGAACTACCTCCATTATAAAAATGCTTGCACTCAGGCAATCGAATTTTCATAACAGGTAACAATGACAATCTTTAAATGTTATTATAGTAAAATGATTGATAAATAGATTTATAATGAACTTGGACAGCTTCTTGCAATTCTACATCTTGAGAGCAGTCTCCAAAAGCCTTTTCAGGAAATTCTGGTAGTATTCTCCTGGGTTGCTTTGGCCTTAATTGAGAATAAACTGTTACCATCACATCAAAGCAGGCCTAAAATATACTCAGCATCACCTTACACAATGATGAAAAGGTCTTTGCCTTTTTCAATGGTGTTTGCTCATGCTTCCACTGCTGGCTTTGCTGTTTTACCTGGGGGTCATAGTGATACACCCGGCACCAATCCAAAATAATCAGTGGGCTGTCTGAATGAGTGTGGCCAGTCACAGAACCCAGCAGATGGCAATCTTTGTGATCTTCAAAATGGTATTCAGTATATTGAAAACAGAGTGTAACTGATATTCCACTGCTACCTAGATTATGATACACATCTTCATGTCTTCTACTGTTTTGCCATGGTGTATCAGTTAAGTCAAATCCTTTTTGGGAATCGAGAAATACAACATCAGTCTGACTGATGAATCTGACTGCTCTGATCCATAGTTTTCAGTATGTCATGTGACAGTTACGGGAGTTCATGTTGGTTGGTATGGTGGGACACTTTCCTTTTTAGGTACATCATGCACTATTATGTTTGAGCCAGAAGACCAAGAGAGGTGACACAGTGGGTAGCACACTGGATCACATTTGTGAGGATGACAGTCCAAATACCTGTCCGGTCATCTAGATTTAATTTTTCTGTGATTTCCTTAATTACCCCAGGCAAGAGCTGGAATGTTTTAGCTGAAAAGGGCAGGGCCAATTTCTTTCCTGGTCCTTTCACAGCCCAAGCTTGTGCTCCTCCTCTAATGACTACACTGCCAATGAGGCATTAAACTCTAATCTTCCACCTTTCCTTTCTTTAACTAGAATACATTCTAAGATTCAACAAAGGTAGACGTCAAAAGATTGTGGATATCAATCATCTCTGCAGTTCTGCAAGAACTGAACTAGGATCATTCTCCTGTCTCTTTCCTTAAAATAATATTTTAAAATGAAGCGGAGCTCTTCTGCTTTTGTTTTAACACACTCAGTTTTGGTTACTGCATCATCTACGAGTGTCTGAATGCAAACTTTGGTATGGTACCACTGGAAGCCTTTACATATGGCCAGAATTTCTTTGGGTTTTGTAATAAGTCTTTTGATATGATTCTGTTACAGTAGCCACTGGGAGGCTTTACACATTAACCTTTAGACAATTAAACATGTTTAATCTAGCATTTTTCTGTCTGTGGTATCCAGGGTTTGGCAAACTATTCTTGTGCCACAGTTCTTCTACTTACTCCTGGTAGAGCTAAATATTTCAAAGTCCTCATTGTGAAATGATACTAGTGCTTCTTTATCAAGTTTGCTGACCATGTAAATTTTACTACTTGTTTAAGTCATATTTTGTACTTGGCTAAATATTGTTGCTACAGCCACCTCATAGGTTTATCTTCCTTCAATCTACCGGTATCTGCCATTATAAATTGTAGAAATAGTCTTACCCTGTGTATTTCTACTTTTCTTTGTAAAGCAAACTTATTTTGCTGAGGTTGGCTTCTAGAAGTCTTTCACTTCTTCTGCAAATAATTTGTGTCAGTATTTTGTAATCGTGACAGTTAAACTGACAGTTATAAAATACTCATTCCTGTCAGCAAATTCCTTTTGTTACTGGAGTTACATGTAACATTCTTCTTTAATTTTGACAGTATCGTATCTTGAATATGAAGTGTAATAGTTTTCTCATTGCTGGTTTTTTCAAAGATCTTAATAACTCTCAGGGAATGTTATCTATTCCAGGTGCCTCATTTTGACTTAAATCTTTCAGCACTCTCTCAAATTCTTCCTGCAATATTGTACCATCCATTAGCTGGTAACAGTACTGAAACCAAATTCTTAGGACTTTGGCTGCAGATGACATAAAAGCTATTACTGAGGTCAATACCTTTGGAAAATCTCTAAAGTAATATTTACAGCATCACTGCATTTTCTCCATTGAAGAATATTTAAATTTATGAAGTATGTTATGCAAATACTTATGTACAAAGTTTGTTATTGTAAACTTAAATATGTATGGCTAGAAATGACATTCAGATGTATACTCATAACTTGACTTGTCCAATGCCTTATGCATACGGTAAGCTGCATTGTAGAAAACAGGACCAATAAATACCATACAATACAATACAATCTTCATATACTTTTTGTTTCCTTTCCACAATATTATCTTAAAGTTAATTCACTTTGCATAGCCATTTTATACGAGGGTTGGAGCTTTAATAGTGGCAACTATTTATTTACAGTTCATACAAAATAGATACGTGTTTCAAAGTTTTACTGACCTTCAAAGTATTCGGCACGAGCATTGTGTATAGCCCATTGCCAGTGATGTGGAAGTCGTAGGATACACTTAGCAGTGCCAGTTGTGTTGACATTTCGAGTGGTGCGGTCTATTGCCCAACGAATTTGTAATAGTTCTGAAGTGAATTCCATGAAGTGTTTCCTTCAGTTTAGAAATTGAGTTGAAGTCACAAGGGCTTAAGTCAGGGGAGCACAGTAGGTGGTATAGCACTTAGCAGCCCCAACAGTCAAACAAATCAGTAACAGCTTGCAGTGTACATGCTTGAGCATTGTCCTACAAAATGATCATTAGGTTATGTAGGAAGTGTCATCACTTGGCTGGTCGTAGGTTGTGTTCCAAAAATGAACAGCATAGAGACAGAAGTGATGACACTTCCTGCAGGACCTGACCATCATTTTGCAGGACAATGCTCAAGCAGGTACAGTGCAAGCTGTTACTGATTTGTTTGACTGATGGGGCTGCTGAGTGCTATACCACCTACTGCACTCCCTTACTTAAGCCCTCATAAGTTCAACTCGATTTCTAAACTGAAGGAGACACGTCACAGCATTTGCTTCGGAACTGCTACAAATTCATTGGGCAATAGACCACATAGACCAATAGACCACATTGGGCAATAGAACTGTCAACACAACTGGCACTGCTAAGAGTATCCTATGCCTTCCACATTGCTGGTAACAGGTTATACACAATGCTGGTGACTACTTTGAAGGTAAGTAAAATTTGAAATATGTATCTATTTTGTATGAGCTGTAAATAAATAGTTGCAACTATTAAAGTTCCAACCCTCATATATTCCTTGCACCTTCCAGCCTTCCCTTGTTTAATAATTCTCCTACAGTTGTAAAAATTATTTATTTCTAAAAACAAACACACCGCCCGGTTTCAAGTCCAACTTCAGGTGCAAATTAAAATGTGAGTGCACAAAGGATGCATAACTAATGTCAAAATAAGTTAAAAAAAAAGGACATCTCTGGTACATGGCATGCAAGAGAGCATCCTCTTCAGTCCTGGGTGGCCAAAAAAGGGATATTGTCTTGCATACCATGTACCAGTGATGCCCTATTTTAACCTTAGTTATGCATTCTCTGTGGAATCACATTTTGATATGCACCTGAAGATGGGACATATGTCCCAAAACTGGGTAGTGCTTTCCTTTTCAGAAATAAATAATTTTTACAACTGTAGAGGATTTTATCATTGATCATGAATAACAGTTGTGGATGTCCCGTCAAGGGAAATGCTTCCCTTCTTTGCTTAGTACTGGTTTGCCATCTTAGTTCTTGAAATTCAAACATCTGCTTCTCTTTTTCCAAAGCTTTCTTTGATCTTCCTGATGGCAACATTTATCTTTCTCACAGTCATGTATACTTGAAGAGCTTTGCTTTCTTTTCTAGTAATTTCTGCTTTGTCTTTTTGCAGTTTTTGTCAGTGTAATTTTTAGATGTTCATATTACTTTTTTGTCTTCTTCAGTAGCTACTACTGCATCCTTGACTTCAGGCATGCCTTCACATCCAGGCAAAGGATGTGCAGGCCAATCACCATTGTAATTCTACAGCTGGGCAGCAGGGTGGTGGAAAAGTGCTGTGCAACACCCTTCAACACAGCATTCATTCTCCTGTCAGTGATTGAGTTGCTACACAGTGCAGCATAATATGGAATTTTCACAACCAAGTGTGTGATGAGAGCCTGTCATGTATCATACACACTAAGCTAGAGGTAGTACAAATGCTCCCACTTTAGACAGTAGCACCATTCCTTCAGTGTAGTGCATCTGACGGGCATAGTGTCTGCAATAATCATCTGTCAGATGTACAGCTAAGTTACTCCAACCTCACTGAGCAGCACAACAACTTGGCAAGGTTGCTGGTTATGAGTTGTAAGCTAGCCCTAACAATTCAGGGCTTTGTGAACGACCTGCCACAGCAAGGGTGCCCAGTAGCCGCCATCGCCTGATGTGCCATCTTGCCTCCAATGTTCCCGAGTTCAACTTTGTGTGCCTGCTCATTTCTGCCTCCTTTCTGCCAGCCACCACTGACTGCAGCCATTAGCCTTGCCACACTGTGGAGTTGACACATTACCTGGTCAGCAAGGGCACTGTCACTACCAGCTGTTGTTGTGCTGCCTGAGCATTGTGTTGGGGATTCACCTGCTGCCTAGTAGCTGTGACCGGACACAGGTCCACTATCACTATCATTAAAGCATGGCATGGGAGGCATCAAATAATAAAGAATGTTCCTGTTGAACAGGCATTCTTGATTCCCTGGGAAATCATTGGAAACAGCAACTGAATCATTAATAGACTTTATTGTACAGGGCTTGGCAACCAGACGGTAACATCTGGAGTTTTTCTTGACATATTCATGGCGTTTGACACAATCAGTCATGCAGTCCTAGTAAAGAACTAGAGAACACTGTTATTTGTGGACAAGCAACAGACTGGATAACGTCATATTACAGTAACAGGAGGCAATATGTCACCATTAACTACTTACACAGATCACAGATCAGAAGTTAGAAGCATTATGTATGATGTACCTTAAGGATCCGTTAGGAGACCTATCCTCTTCAATTTATTTGTAAATAATGTACAAGCGTATGAAAATGAAAATAAGAAGCTGTATGCAAATGATATGACTGTGCTAAATCTTTCCAACAATTTTGAAGCACTTGAGAGAAACACTTTCATATCAGTCAATAATACAGCACAATGGCTCACAGGCAATGAGTTAATTATTAATCTGAAAAAAAAAACTATGTACATGGTTTTCAACACTAAGCAAAAGAAAGAAAACATAAATGTTTTTCTAGATGAAAAAGAACTGGGAGAAGTAATTTCAGTTAAGTTTTTAGGCATAAGAATAGACAGTGGCCTAAATTGGAAGCAACAGATAAAAATTGTTTCCAACAAGCTACGTTCAGTGATATTTAGAATGAAACAACTTGCTCAGCACATCAAGACCTCTTGTGCACTGTCTATCATAGACTTTTTGAAACATACACACAATATGGAATCATAGTATTTGGGAATTCAACCATCACAGGAATGAAACGAATATTCATACTACAGAAGAAAGCCATTCTAATTATATTGAAAAAGAATCTTGTATAAACTGTTTCACAGATCTTAATATTTTGACATTTCCATGACTGTATATATTCAAGACCATTGTGACTGCACTGCAAAATCTCATAAAACTGGAGATCAAAGAGACTGTTCGTCCTCATAACACAAGGAACAGAAATCAGTTGTGAGGCATAACATATAGACTTCAGATTTTCGAAAAAGAGCTAATTACTTTGGCATAAAGTTAATACAAGAATTGCCAAGAGACTTACAAAACCTCAAAACTGAGAAGGTGTTCCCTGCATCCCTAAAGAATTTCTAATGGAAGAGGAATTGTAGGTACATGAGCAGAGAGTAAGTCAAAGTTCATCCTGTGAGTGATAAATGCTATGCAACACAGTAAGAGAAACTACAATAACAAATTAGTGCTAGAGCAACACACATAGCAGAATGATTCATGTACAATATATGATTCACAAAAAAATTTTAACTCTGGTGTGTATGCTGAAAATTCTTCAGCATTATGTATATACTGTGCAAGCTAGCATGTTTTTACTGTGTAATCCACTACATGTATACCATCTAGACTGCAACCAAGTGATGTGTCCTATATTACAAGTACATACCTATACAAAAGGTAAATTACAGGGCCAACAAAAATCACAATCACAATTCTACATTTACATGGTTACTCTGCAATTCACACTTAAGTGCCTGGCAGAGGGTTCATCGAACCATTTTTCATACTACTTCTCTACCATTCCATTCTCGAATGGCACATGGGAAAAAGGAACACCTAAATCTTTCCATTCAAGCTCTGATTTCTCTTATTTTATTATGATGAGCATATCTTCCTACGTAGGTGGGTGTCAACAAAATATTTTCACATTCGGAAGAGAAAGTTGGTGATTGAAATTTAGTAAATAGATCTCGCTGCAGAGAAAACAGTCTTTGTTTCAGTGACTGCCAGCCCAACTTGTGTATCATATCAGTGACACCCTCACCCTATTGCACAATAACATGAAATGAGCTGCCCTTCTTTGCACTTTTTTGATGTCCTCAGTCAATCCTACCTGGTAAGGTTCCCACACCGTGCAGCAATAATCCAGCAGAGGACGGTCAAGTGTAATGTAGGCTGTTTCTTTAGAGGGTTTGTCGCATCTTCTGCCAACAAAGTGCAGTCTTTGTTTTGCCTTCCCCACAATATTATCTATGTGGTCTTTCCAATTTAAGTTGCTCGTAATTGTAATTCCTTGGTATTTTGTCAAATTGACAGCGCTTAGATTTGTGCGATTTATCATATACCCAAAATTTATTAGATTTCTTTTAGTACCCATGTGGATGACCTCGCACTTTTCTTTGTTTAGTGCCAATTGCCACTTTTTGCACCATACAGAAATTCTCTCTAGATCATTTTGTAACTGAAATTGATTGTCTGATGATTTTACTAAATGGTAAATTATAGTGTCATCTGCAAACAACCTAAGGGGGCTGCTCAGATCATCACCTAGATAATTTATGTAAATCAGGAACAGCAGTGAGCCTATGACACTACCTTGCGGAACACCAGATATCAGGTCTGTTCTACTCGATGATTTACTGTCTATCACTGTGAACTGTGACATCTCTGAGAGGAAATAACGAATCCAGTCACACAACTGAGACGATACTCCATATGCATGCAATTTGATTAATAGTCTCTTGTGAGGAACGGTATCCAAAGCCTTCTGGAAATCTAGGAATATGGAATCGATCTGAGATCCCTTGTCGACAGCACTCATTACTTCATGGGAATAAAGAGCTAACTGTGTTGCACAAGAACTATATTTTCTGAATCTGTGTTGGTTATATATCGATAAGTCATTTTCTTCAAGGTCTTTCATAGTGTTCGAGTGCAGTATATGCTCCAGAATCCTACTGGAAATTGAGGTCTGTAATCCAATGGGTTACTCTTATTTCCTTCCTTGAATATTGGTGTGACCTGTGCTACTTTCCAGTCTTTAGGGAGAGACCTTTTGTCAAGTGAGCTGTTGTATATGATTGCTAAGAAAGGTGCTATTGTGTCTGTATACTCTGAAAGGAACCTGATTGGTATACCATCTGGACCGGAAGACTTGCCTTTCTTAAATGATCTGAGTTGTTTCATAGCACCTAAGATATCTACTTTTATGTCACTTGTGCTAACAGCTGTTCTGGTTTCGAATTCTGGAATATTTACTTCATCTTCTTTTGTGAAGGAGTTGCAGAAAACTGTATTTATTAACTCCGCTTTAGTGGCACCATCATCGGTAACATTTCCATCACTATCACGCAGTGATGGTATTGACTGTTTTTTGCCACTGGTGTACTTTACATACCACCAGAATCTCTTTGGGTTTTCAACCATATTTTGAGATAATGTTTCATTGTGGAAGCCATTAAAATCATCTCGTATTGACATCCACACTAAATTTCGAGCTTCGGTGAAACTTAAACAGTCTTGAGGATTTTGCGTTGTTCTGAATTCGGCATGCTTTCTTTGTTGCTTCTGCAACAGTGTTCTGATGTGTTTTGTGTACAATGCTGATCAGTCCCATATGTGGTATGAATCTATCTATTGCTGTTGGCACTGTATCTTTGAATTTGAGCCATATCTGGTCTACACTTACATAATTAGCTTGGAAGGAATGGAGACTCTCTCTTAGGAAGGCATCAAGTGAATTTTTATCTGCTGTTTTAAATAGATACATTTTGCATTTATTTTTAGTGGTTTTGGTTGATATGATTTTTAGCCTCACTACAATTGTGTTCACTAATCCCTGTATCCGTCATGATGCTCTCTATTAGATCAGGATTATTTATGGCTAAGAGGTCAAGTGTGTTTTTGCAACCATTTGTGTGGGCTCATGAACTAATTGTCCAAAGTAATTCTGCTGCTGCTGTACTGGAAAACTCATACCATAGTATTTGGCACACACAACTCTGTAGCCTCAACTGACTAGCATGTTACACAATGTTTTTATATTTTCTCATTTCATCAATGAAATTCAGTATCTCTTCCATTATTCAAGGGTTTTTACTAGGCCTTTTCATTTTATCTAATTGTGCCTCTGCTGCCTTCATTATTTCACCTTTCAAAGCTACTCATTCATCTTCTATTGGATTCCTTTCTCCCATTGCAGACAATAGATGCCTACTGCCTCATTTGATACTTTCAGCAATCAATGGTTCTTACAACTTATGCAGGTTGCATCTCCTTAATTTCCTACATTTCTGCAACTTCAGTTTCAATCTGCAATTCATAAACAATAAATTCTGGCCAGAATTCACATATGCCCTGGAAATATTCTGTAGTTCAAAATCTGGTTTTGAAATCTCTGCTCTACCATTATGAAATATATATGAAACTGTCCAATGCATAGATGTCTGATTCATGGTCGCAACTATCTTTCATAACTCTTAAACCAAATCTTCAATCATTAAATGGTACTCTGCGCAGAACTATAGCAGGTGGCATATCCTTTCAATCCCCTCCAATACACATTTAGCTACTATTTTTCATTCTCTTCATTTTCTTACTACGGAATCCCAGTTCCCACATCACAGTTAATTGTTTGTCTCCTCAACACTCTAAATAATTTCTTTTACCTCGTCATGCACTCCTTCAATTTCTTTAATCATCCAAGGAGCTATCAAGTACATAATTTGTATTTCTGTGGCATATCTTGGTTTTCTGAGACTAAAAAGTATTCACTATGCTGTTCACAGTAGCTCATTAGCGTTATATTTTCTTTTCCATTGTTAGGCCTGCACTTGCATTACCCCTACCAGATTTTCAGGTGATACCCTCTATGCACTTGTGCTGAAGTCCTGTTATTCTTGTCAACATACTTCACTAACTCCCACTATATCTAACTTCAGCCTTCCCAATTACACAAATTTTCTAACATGTCTATCTGGTTATTGGATCTAACACCACAAATTCTGATCCATGTAATGCCATATTTGTTTTTCCTGATGGTAACATGCTCTTAAGTAATCCCTGTGCAGAGATATGAATGAGCAACTATTTTATCTCTGGAATATGACTCGATAATTCATTTAATGTGTAACTGACTTAAGAAATTTTTCCACAGAGATTTAAAAAGCTGTTGTCAAAAACCTTACAGGAGAAATGACAATAATTAATATCCTGTTAACCTGCAGGAATCATTTTCAACGATTTTTGAGAAAATAACACCTCCTAGAGTAATATACCACTTTAGTAACAGAAATATTCTTAGTGGTACAAAATTTGTATGCAGAATAACTGAACTTTTTCCATTAGTCAACAAAGTTAATCACATTAAGAGGGTTATAAATTGTCAAAGGAAGTGATAACTTAGCCCTTTAAAAATTCAAAACATTATAAAGGTAGTACATCAGACAATACTGGAAAATTCCTAAAATGATTAGTGACCATGACAAATATTATTTGTGGATGCCAATTTTTTATCCAGTGAAATGCAATCCAACCAATTTTGTTCATTTGTGATATTACTAATAGATACATGCTGCAGCATTTTATAAGTATGCTTGAAAAGGACAAGATGTCAAAATTGCAATCCCAACCAATAAATATACTGGTAACCACAAGTAGTATTTTTCATGTTAAACATTTTTGCAGAGGCTGTTGACCCTTGATCCACCAATCTATTAAAATGATTAGACTAATTTACTTCTGCTATACAAATAACTGCCACTTTTGTGTCATACACATCTGCAACTAACATTTATTAAACAATTACCTAAGTAGATGTGTATGAAAGCATGTATAACACTATGTTTTGTTTCTGGCTTATGGCCATCCTTGTTCATGAATATACAGAAGAGTGAATACTAATGTAAGAAAATTATTTATGTACCATTATAGCTAAACAACACATTTTACTTATTATTGTGTGCATGTTTTGATATGTACATGGCACAATGCTATTATGAGATTTATGAGCTATTATAATTTTAATTTCTGGATGAAGCTTACTGTGGAAAGCTTTATCCATGAAA
This sequence comes from Schistocerca cancellata, assembly GCF_023864275.1. Taxonomy (NCBI): domain Eukaryota; kingdom Metazoa; phylum Arthropoda; class Insecta; order Orthoptera; family Acrididae; genus Schistocerca; species Schistocerca cancellata. Next base: position 383,638,724 of record NC_064626.1, on the reverse strand, counting down.
CCCGTTGTATCATTAGAAAATTCTGTTAGTGTGTGTTGCCATTCTTCAGCCCACATTAAACTTTCTTCCAGCTCCAATAACATCTCTTTTAACTTACAACAGTCTCCATCTGTAACAAACAACACAAAATAGTATTACTATTTCAGTTTCACCAGAAAACAATGTTTGCATTAATCATAACAAAAAAAAACAAGTAAATTGTTATAAATTTAATTGATACTCACTTTTAAAACCAACAATAAAGATATATATAGGTCACTTAGTTCCAAAATGTCTTTATCCAATTGGCATAAATTTTGGTAATTAGTAAAAAACATATTTAACAATTCGTGTTGTATGTATAAAATTGAAATTTTTCTGCATGTTTCTTATTCATCTATTTTTGTTATTAAAAAAACCATGAAAATAACTTATTCCAAAATTCAGTTATAAATAAAAAACTCTTGGATAAGGGGCATTTTGTAACCCAAATATGGAGAAGAGACATTTCGAAAATCAAAACTTTGGCTAAGGGACAGTTTGAAAAAGAAAATAGGGGAAAATTATAAACAGTGTTTGTTTAGTAAATGTATATAGTTTAATTTTTGTGGAAACAATGTCTGTAGGTATTTTTAAAACAACTGAAATAATTTATGGTTAAGTTAGGGAAACAGATAGAAACATACATTTACTAGAAAATTATTAAAATAATGTTACATTAAACCTACACATATTACAGAAAATATAATTTTAAAAGTTCCATAAGTGTAGTCATTTACTTATTTAAATCTGGGTTTGCCCTATTAACTGCTGTGGAGTAATTAAATGCCATTTTCATCGTCCATGTGTCCACCAGCATTTTCATCATCAGATTATTCTTCAGGTATATTCTGTACTGCATTGAATATATTTTTTTGTAGAAGGCTAGGACTTCATTTTGAGCCAAGTTTTCCCCTAAGTGAAGAGTCAGAAGCTTGTTGACATCTTCCACTTTCAGCTCTTTTACTGCAGTACTAACAGTAGTTCAAAGTTTTGAACTTTATATCCAGGTCTGAGTATTTTTTTCACCTTGTTGATGTTACACCAAGGTTCACCTGCAACAAGTATTTCAAAGATTGGCACATTGCCTAGTGTTATAATAAATCTTTCAGCAGCTGAAAATTTAAAGTACAAACTTCCAAGTTTCTTTTGGTAATTTTCACATACCTTCTTCAAAAATATTACAGCTCTCAGTCACACTGAAAACAGTTCCACATTCCTTAAAGATTTCAATATATTTCTCAGGCTTAATAATAGTGTCATAATTTTGAATTTCCTTCTCAATTCTGCCAAATACATGATTAGGTGGCATACACGAATGACCTGGTACATGGAATACTAAAACAATGTCTTCAATATTTTTACCAACCAGTATTGAAGCATAATATTCATTGAACTGTTCCAGTTTTGTCCTCCTCAATCAGCCACAAAAAGCCTTATATTGGTCACTCCTTCCAAACAAGTATCTTTTAGCCTATGAAAAATTTCTGATGCAATTTCATTCCAACTTTTTTTGAAGTCTGATTCTGTCCAGTAATATATAAAAACATGCTCTTTTGTCTGCTTATCTTTAGGTGTACCTCGAGAGACAGTAAAGTTAAATAAATAGAACTGTTGACTATAGTAAGCTGCCTGGTCAGGGACTTTGGGTAAAACCAAATTCTTTTGGCAGTCAAAGGATAGGGTGATTTCATTTCCAGTTTTCAGTAAATTAAAGAATGCTTCTACCCTCTTTTTGTGGAGATTGAAATCAGTTTCAACATATTTGTCCCCACTGTCTAATTTCATCTGAAACTGGATGCATTTGGAGCACTTGTCGACAGCATGAGAGCCAAAGCTTAAATTATAATCTTTGGCAAATATTTCATAAAAAAATGAGTATGGAACTTGAAGATCACTTTCTACTCTTGAATTGTAAGCCTAGTGAAACTTACTTATTGAAAGATGGCTCAAAAAAACTGTCTTAAAATTCTGGCATTTCTGCAATAATGTTTTTCAAGTGGGCAGAGGCTCTCTGTGAATGACTTTACAGAATGCCTGTTAGCCTCAAACAGCTTAGACTTACGGTCTCTTCCTCTATTCTCTACAGTTAGATTTATGGAGTGGAAATCTCTCTTACAAACTCATTGAGCTCTTTTCTCATTAACACCAAGTATGCCACAAAAAGATTTCTTACACACCCAAACCAAAGAAGTGTTTCCAGGTTTGGTATGTGGGATTAGATAGTGATTCCAATTTTCAGTGACTTGTTTCTATTCATGTACAATAGTTCTCCTCTGTTAAGGAGTTTCACTCACAGTATATTCAAGTACACAGTTATGCTGATCAATTTTACTCTTAGAAGAATAAAAGCTTCCATGAAACTCATGAACATCTTGCATTGTAAGCTGATTACACTTAAAAACTTGATCAAAATGAAGGCACTGTGGTAGTCTTGGCAAAGTCTTTGATGTGTAGAGCTTCCACTTCTCTATTGTCTCTTTCCATTTATCTGGATCCTTTATATGTTTCCTTCCTTCACTCTGGCATGTAGTTATTTTCGGTCCCTTCTAGTTTCAGGCTGTAGTTCATGCATTGGTTAACCACAAAGTTTATCAAGTGATTGGAGGCTTTCCCGGCATATGTGTTGTTTCCAGGGCTCTCGGGTGTCCAATCAGATGCGATCGTTGAAGTCCCATGATATTTTGGCAAATAACCTTTCCGCCATCATCAGGTGGTTCTGATGGAATGGTCTGTCTGCTCATTGTCAGTGTTATTTATGTCTGTCAGTCAGGCTTTAATTCCCTGCACCGACAGTCCAACTGCGGCCGCCGACATTCCAATTGCTAGCGCCGACACTCCGATTGCAGCTGCCAACAATCCATTTGTGGGGGCCGAACCAGGTCTACTCCATCCCTGGCGTTGTGCCAGTTGGTGGAAGATGCAAAATCGTATGGAGTGTCCCCAGCGGCCGTTGCGGAAGGATCTTGTGTTCGCTTGAGGCGTGACTCCTCGATGGAATTATGTAAGGGTTTCCATGCCTTGCTCAGTTGAAAACCTGTGTCTTGGTTTATGTGATTGTTCGTTATGTGAATTTCAATGCCCTCCTTGAAGATGCTGTCCCAGTAGAAGTTGGTAGGGGTCAGAATCTTGGTCTCTTTGTATTTTGCGTTGTGTCCAGTTTCCAAGCAGTGTTCTGCCAGTGCCGTTTTGTTGGGCTGGACTAGGCATGTGTGGCATTGGCGTTCTTTGCAGCAGTCTTCAACTGTTCAGAGCATCTGACCAATGTAGGATTTGTCACAGCCACATGGAACATTATATATGCCCACTTTCTTGAGGCCAAATCCATCTTTCACTGTCCCCAGTAAGGGGCGTATCTTGGACGGTGGTCAGTAGGCCGTGTCAATTTTGAGTTGTTTTAGCAGTCTCCTAATTTTTGACGTCACGTTGCCTGCATATGGTAGGAAGGCAAGGCTTGGTTCCTCATCTTTAGACTGTTCTTAATCTGGGTTTCTGCTGTGTTTCCATCGTTTGAAGGCTGTCTGGATCTGTGGATTGCTGTACCCATTCTTGCAGAACACATTTTCTAGGTGTTTGAGTTCTTTGTGCAGATTTTTTTCATCTGATATCGAGTACCTGGGTCGGCGGCTGCAATCAAAGTGTTGGCGCTCGCAATCGGAATGTCAGTGACCGCAATTAGACCGTCAGCGCAGGGAACAGAAGCCCAGCTGATGGACATAAATAACATCGCCAATGAACAGAGAGACCATTCCATCAAAACCATCTGATGATGGCAGAAAGGTTATTCACTGAAATATCATGGGACTTCAACAATCGCATCTGGCTGGACACCCGAGAGCCCTGGAAACAAGTTTATCATCTTTTAGGCCTATAACACTGCCTGTACAGTACACTTTCATAACAAGAAGCTCACTTTAAATGCAGAAGAACACTTAAAAACAGCCTGATTTCAATTATTGTGGAGAATTTTGACAATAAAAACCAGCAAAAATGCCATGGTGAACACACAAACAAGCACCAACTTCACAATAAACAAAATACATAACCTCTTGTCAACAGTAAACAAAACTTAACTTCAGCTGACCGCCAGTTCTACCACAAAACTTTTCACTGGAAAAATACCCTACATAATATTTTTAAATTACTCTATTCCTTAAAATAGTTGGTAGTTGCACTGTGTGTAACAGTCACTTTTGAAGAAAAAATGACACATTGCTTAGAAAAAGGCAAAGGATATAAGTCATTTTGTTACAAAAATTAACGGTAGGTGAGTCAGCCATGTTGGATTGGATAAGGGACATTCTGAAACTAAATAGGCATATTTCAGGATTTTATTATTAAATTGTAATGGTTTAAAATTCGTTCTGAACAAAAACCGTAGTTTAATATGATGTAAAAAAATTGATGAATGCTACGGTAACAATAACTCAATTTCCACAAAAATTGGATAAAGGTCATTTTGGAAACGAGTGACTCATACATGTTTACTCTGCAAATCAGTATGTGGGAGACATCTATTCACAATAACTACATGTACCCCCCCCCCCTCTCCCCATGCTCCAGGGTAGGGCTGCTGGAATGAAGGGATATTTGTGATGTACAACACTACCAGTCCTAGTGCGTGTTGGTGCTAAAAACATAGAAGTGGGTTGAGTGTCCAACGGGAATCAGTCTTGGCAGCAGCTGCGACATATGATGTAGGCATGGGCAATGATAGGGAGACCTGGCCCAAAGTTTTACCCTTTGGAAGCAGGTAGACCAGTTTGACATGTTCCAAGGGCACTGTGGCAAGCTTGCCAGTAGCCAAAACAATATTGTCATAGTGTTTTTATTCCATGTCCATATGGGATAAAGCTGATGTAAGATGTTTTCAATGGAGCTTCCAGACAATCAGTACATAACAATGTCAGAGAACATATGTAGATTTTTGTGTACAAAGATATCAGTGTTCAAGTGTTGGGATGCCAGAGACAGATGAAATTTGGAGATTGTAATGGTCGCCTGGTCGTAGATATTGCTAATTGCTATAATCGCACTATTTCACTCCCATTTACGGAGCTTGTTAGCACTTGATGTTAGGTTGGCACCATTAAAATGCATTGTGTTGTGGTAATCGCTGCTACTTGATGGATAGCTGCTGTGTCTCGATGCTGATGCTGGCTCTAAATCTGGTTGTCTAGGGTTAAAAGCATGAGGTCCCGTGTTTTTTATGTGCTTTTGATGATAAAGAACGAGCGAAACCAACAAATATGTAAACTTCAAATATTTATTACTCTGGTGGCCATCTTAATTCCACTTTCCACCAAAGACCATGACACAACACAAAGTAGTACTTCCTTTACATGTTCTTTGCATTGTTTATCAACCTGAAACAATAACACACAAACACACTTTACCAAAGTGACATTCCGACTGCCTCTCGACCCTTCTTGCTGCTTGTATTTATAACATTGTCAAAGAACTACTAAAAAGAGATATAGTTTATAAGTCACATGTACATCTGTTATCATAATTTGTGCAGAAAAGTTATACATTTGCATCGAGTGACATAATTTAACACATTATTAAAATGACAGACAGATTTGTTGACTTGACAGAATAATTCTTTGTTACAAAAAGGCCATTTTTTAGAAGTTTGTCAATTGACTTCTCTAATTTGCATAAATAAGTAAATAACATGAATTATTAAGAATTACATTGGTTTTCGTTGAAAATAGAATTGATTACATGAATACTGGGTGAAAACGCTCCTAGTGAACAAATAGGTTTCACTGGGTGATTTTTATTTAAGGAGATCCAAAATACCTAAGTTGGCCACTATTTTTCGTACTTCATATTAATTATTCAAGATGAACTTAGTGTTTTTACATGATGACATTTGCTGTATCAGTGATCAAGTGATATTAACTTTTGTGTGGGTCAGTTATTCAGTATAGTTTAATGGGTTGGCTGTTTATGGAGACATGTTATGCAATCATTGTTAACATACACAATAACTTTTCTATACTCATAAATACTCGTTAAACTGGTTGAATTTGGAGGGTATCGCATACTTCGGTACAGTAAAGCCTTTAATATGTTCCGTTATAAGATGCAATGCTTGATTTATTGCTGCAGAAAAGGTGGATCTTGTTGTGGTTGGTCACATTTATGTTCAGAAAATTCCAAAGGAGTCTAAGTGGTTCACCATGCATGAACCTCACTGCAGAAGCTCCAATATTGGGTTCAGTAGTGGCACAAACTCCCTATAACACTAGCAGTAGGGCTGATAGCCACGAAGAGCCATGGTACATTAGGGGAGGTTTTATAGCACAATGCCATCATTCCACTAATACGTTACTGGCCAGGTGGTAGTCGGTGATATGGTGGTGCTTAAAGCCACATAGATTTGTCAGCTTGTGGAAAAAACTAGACTCAAACTGACATCCTGATGAGTTGTGACACTTGTGATCAGGTAGTTCAATTCAGAGTGACCAGTTGTGCCTATCTCTGGCCACTGTTGTCATTTAGCTAGCTGCATGAGTTGTGCATTTATTTGTCTGTTGCCTGTGTCAGAAATGACAACAACATCAGTTGCATAATTGATAGTTGACATTGCAGCAAGGGTTGTGCTGGCTGCTGTGGTGTGGACATTAATAAATTGGTGCTGTTTCTGTAAATTGCTTGAATTTCTGCTAGAGAGTGTTCAAGTCATACTGGAGCCAGAAGATTAATTCAGATAGTGAGAGCTGCTGCCTTTTAGTGGGGTCCAAAGCAACTAAAAGCATTATGCCATTACTAGTTAGTAGGCCTCCATATGATTCATCACGTTAGAAAATACTATGCATTTGGTCAGCTACCTGTAACTGAGAAGTCCACAGTATTATTTGAAATCACAGCACTTTCAACAGCAGAAGTCAAATGACTGAACCACATCTGTTTCAATGCTGCAGTGGAAACTTCAAATACAAGCACTAGTGTTCTTAGGGGATGCCTCATTCCAATGTAGATTTATCACCAATAATGTCACTAAAACTTATTGAATGCACAGGATTCTTGATACATGAACATGGCAGAGAATGTAGTCTTTAAGGTATGCATACCTGTCATGAACAGTGTGTGACAATAAAAAAAGAGTTTGAGTGTGACAGTCAGGATGGATTGTAGAGTGTCATCACACACACCACAGGCTACAAACAAAAGTTGCAGTAATATGAACCATAGTTTCAGCTACTGTGACATGAATGACGATTTTGCTTCATGGTGTGGAAGACACAATGTAGCTAATCAATAAATCATCTGTGCACTGTATACCAAGCGAATTATCCAGCAATTGTACATCACTGGGGAGCACATAGAGGGGCAGGGTTTAGACATTTCCTCTGCTTTGACGTGACAGCATCTGTTGTAGCCTACATAATATCCTCATACTTAATGTGAATCTCTTCATCCATGGTTTTCTTTGAAGTCACCACTTGTAGGAGATGTTGATCATAGTAAGTGCTCATTGATATTGAAGTCACAAACTTTATTAAAACTCAGTGAGAGATACATGAAATACTACAACAGAAAACACTCAAACAAAACATCGCCAGTAAGAAATTGGGAGGACAGAGACTCTCAAACCAAAGATATTTAATGCTTCATTGCTTAAAAGATAGTATTCAACTAACCGTGTCACCGCAACTATAATTATGAAAGAGAATAAATGATTCTCACATTAGCACTGCATCACAATATTACATTATTTGGTCTCAATTTTTGACATTATTATTTTAATATTTAAAAATATAGTCAAGAAAAAGTTCATACTTGTACATTCAACCACAACCAACAACTAACTGCATCAATAAGAAACTTACTTTGTTAATAATTTCTAGACTCAGTAGATGTCCCATCAATAATTTAGTGGAGCATTTGCGTGAACTAATATGAAATAACGCATTTTTCAGATTTATTTACCAATTTGTCAGAGTATTCAGTCACAATGATTTTACTTTGGAACTGTGCTTAATATCATCTGTGATGTGTGTAATTATATTACTTTAGTAGCTAGTCCTATGACACCTGACATCTTGCCATGTCGTGTGTTATCTGCTATGCTGTAACAGTTACAGTCACTTGTTGCTGACACGTAAGTCACTGGTTCAATTCATGCCACCTACAATTATTTATGATATGACATTCCTCAATTAGCTTGCATTAAATGAATCTACATATAACATTCATGTTGTGTTTATACATGGTCACAATGGCAGTTTGCACAGGTTGAGATATGGATGGGATTTCTATTGTTGCTGGTCCCAAGTGAGAGTAGCGGTACACGCATACACATGCTTTGTGTTTGAAGAAAGCATGTATTCTGTAAATTAAATCTCTTTGTTTCTTATGTACAATTTGTCACCTACCATCAGTGATGACAACATACAACAAACAAACTAAAACATCACTAAATAACTCACTACCATCACGTTTTATGCTCGCACAGGCTATGACATCACAGCAGAGCACTCAGAAGACTACTGAACATTCATTGTCTGTCAAGAATGCATGAGGTAGGTGAACAGAAAAAGCGTAATCTTGATAGCCATCCTTTGTGAATCTCACTATAGTAGAATGTCATTTAGTAATAAGCTTCCAATGGCTTACGGAACGGACAGTTTGGATGAATGTGTTCACATCCATTTTTTTATATGACTGTGATGCAACATTCCTGAAGCTAATTCAGGAATGGTGCATTACAGTCATATAAAAAAATGGATGTGAACACATTCATCCAAACTGTCCGTTCCGTAAGCCATTGGAAGCTTATTACTAAATGACATTCTACTATAGTGAGATTCACAAAGGATGGCTATCAAGATTACGCTTTTTCTGTTCACCTACCTCATGCATTCTTGACAGACAATGAATGTTCAGTAGTCTTCTGAGTGCTCTGCTGTGATGTCATAGCCTGTGCGAGCGTAAAACGTGATGGTAGTGAGTTATTTAGTGATGTTTTAGTTTGTTTGTTGTATGTTGTCATCACTGATGGTAGGTGACAAATTGTACATATCTTGCAAATCATTTAGTCTCCTCTAGTGTGTAATCATAATGGTATTATAACCTGGTTCTCCATCAATGGCATTGGCTGGCCTTTCTTGAAAATTTCAGCTGTCCTCATGCACATAGTCTCAAGGATGAGTTGTGGCTGTTCTTAGCAGCTCATGATGAGAACTCTACTTGCTCACTTCTGATAATTATGATCATTGCTGGCATACAGATTTCTTTTGTGAGATGGAATGCTCTATTGCACCCAATCAGAGGTTCATAGTTTAACTGACAGTCCAGACTAGTGACTGTAATTTTGGTGACAGCAGGGTTCGTGTGTCTTCAATTGTTGACAATTGATCAAAGGAAATCATTGGTGCTTAAACTAAGTGGTGTAGCTTTGTCAGTTTGCAGCTCCAAATTTCCATAATTGTGACTACTTGTGAAAACTGCAGGAAGTCCCATCCAAAAATAACACTATAACTGCAGTATAGTGAAATAACAAATATGAATGAGTGTGTTCTGTCATTGGTAATTATTTCAAAATGTAGATTTCTTCTTGCTGGCCATATTTTTCACATGCAACCTCCAGTAAACTTACTTTTCAACATCAGAATATAATCTTCTTCAACTGGCAATGATAAGCATCAACATCATTGAAAATGATGCCCTAGAATTGACTAGTGCCCAGTCAGACATAGGTCAATGGTTATGTTGATGTGGTTTCTCAACATACTGGAAACTGTTGTCTATGGAGTATTTTCATTTGTGGCGACTTCATCTTCATAGATGGCCACCTCATTCAGTTTTGTACATCTCTGTACTTTTATCTCCCTGTTGTTTGATCACCATCTTTTACTTCTTAGCTGGTGTCAACAAGTTATGTGGAATTTGGTATGGGAAAAGTACCATTTAATTCTTCTGATAGTCTGATATTCTACACGGGTGTAAAAACCTTACTAGTTTTCCTGGTTTGTAGTTTGTAAGTTAACATTTGCATTATAATGTTCGCAGCCCTACCCTGGGTGTCTGGTGATGGGCTGTTGCCTGTTATCAGCAACCAACAATATATACACTAATGTTTCAGCCTCTCAAGCTTGGATCTGCAAAAATTACATTAAACCTATTGTGTCTTGCTTAGCTGTGTTGGATGCAAAAGTCATGACAGCCACATTTTATCCCAGTCTCTGCTTGATTTCAACATATATCAAGATATTGATTGTCAGTGTGACACTGCAGATTGTAGGCAGTTGACTTGACTTACTGAGGATGATGTTGCATCATGAAATTACTTCTGACTTAAGTGCTGATAGAAACATTTTTCCATGGTCAAAGATCATTAAATGTTGTGTTCTATGCTTCCAAATTATTTCTTCTACATGAAATCTTGGTAATTTCTGGTCTTCCACAGACAGTCTGGGTGACATCATAGCAAGTGAGGAGGTCAGTGCACACTGTTATCCATTTGTTCCCATTTGTCAATTGGGGAATCTCTTGGAGAGGTCAATTTCAGTCAAATGAAATGGACCAATGGTGAGAGTAACTTGTACCAGAAGTCCTATTGACAACCGAGGCACATGCTTCTGTCACTTTCATTCCTTACGGTGGCTTAAACAATGTCTGACATTATCAATTGAGCCCTAGTCAATGATACCTGCTTCTAATTCTGTCAAGGGTCTTCAGAAAACCCAGATGACCTGACTTTGGTCTGATGTGAAAATACTTCAGTATTGACCTGGGGTGATGAAGGAATGCTTTCCATCCCATTGAGTCATAATTACTTTTACACAATGTCCTTCCTTTGAATCCTTTGAAATGTGCTGCACTCCCTTTCTTCAGGTGCCATCTTTGTAAAGTGCAGTGATGACTGGAGTATAGCCATTTTTATTGTGATACAATTTTTGGTCACATTGCTATTTGCTACTTGAATGGCATAAGGTAAATATTTACTTATTAAACTTATTTATTATTTTTCAATTATTCCCTTTTAAGAGAGAAATTGAACTTGAGGAGGCGCGATTTCTAATTCTCCATTCATTCTCCCCAAATTCTCTTCATATGGTCACTGTGCTCTCTCTTCCATTCTTCTGACCATTTATTTCCTGTTCTTTTCTTGGCATGTTTTTGTTTAAGTTTATGATTCTTTATGATGGTCATGATCTCTTCTCGATTGTTTATTCTATCTTGTGTGATTCCCAGTTTCTTTAATGCCTCCCTTTGTTTCAGTGATCCACTGTCTTGTTCTTGAAAGTGTCTGCTATATCAAAGATTTGCCCTGTGAGTCTGTTCTTGTTCATCCTGCTAATATGTCCATAAACTTTCATCCTTCTCTTTCTATGGGTGTCTGTTATTGTTTTTATCTCTTTGTTGATCTCTCTTGTTGGCCTCTTTACCCAAATTCCTTCATGAAACACTGATCCATATATTTTCCACAGAAATTTTCTTTCTTGCTTTTCAGTCTCTCTGATTTTGATATGAACATGAATCACTGTAGTTCCGCAGCACTACCAGAAATAGATTTTTTATTGTAGTGATTCCAAGTGAGCTTACATGCTTTCTGTAATTTGGAGATCTTTCTTGATTGGCTATGGAGTCCACTCTGGATGGTTGAATTATCTCTCCTAGACGTTTGAAGTGCACAACTCATGGCACTTTCATGTACTGACTTGTAATGAGGAGATTATCGGTAGACTTGCTTCCCATGTACTGAGTTTTTGTAGGAAATTTGTGGACAAGTTTGGTTTTTTTTTCTATTGTTGGTTACACTGGCAAGATTGCCTGAAAAAACCAGACACTTCATATTGATTCTCTGGTCTTTTTTAATCCTTTATTTCTTCTTTCCAAACCCTCACAATTTTTTCTAGAACCATCTTAAATAGAAGGGGTGAGAGGCTGTCTCCTTGGTGAACGCCACTATGAAGTCTGCCTGCTTAGCTTGCCTCCCATTCAAGCGGGCCTGGGTTCAATTCCTGACCAGGCTGGAGATTTTCTCTGCTTGTGGACTGAGTGTTGTGTTGACCACATCATCATTTCATCCTCATCACCAGTACATAAGCCACCCAATGTGGTGGCCAAACTTGCACTCAGCAGCTGAAATTCCTCACATGGGGCCTCCTGGCAATCAATGCCATATGCTCATTTTCATTTTTACCACTATTAATATGAAATGCTTCTGATGTTTGTCCCATGAATTTAATTTTGGAGGTTGAACATGTTAATGTTTGTTGGATAATTAATCTTGTTTTCCTTTCAGTCGTGAGTTAATCTACATTTCCACTCTGCAGGTATTTGTTCAGTTTCCCAATTGTTTGATACAGATCTGCGAGTTGCCTGTGTGAGATTACTGCCATTTAATTTCCATATTTCTGCTATGATTCTTTCATCCCCAGGAATGTTGCTGTTCTTCAAAGAGTTAATTATATTGTTTACATTTTAAGAGATGATGATTTTGAATCAAGATTGGATGGGAGTTGTTCAGAATCTAGTTGTTCTATTGGAGGCTCATAGTTGAGAAGCGTGTGAAAATACTTAGCTAAACTTTGATAATTATTTATTGTGTTCATTTCCAGTGATCTGTCAGGCCAGTGAAAGTACAGATTATGTGGTTGATATGAAATGTTACCCTCCCAAGCACCACCATTAAATTTACTGTCTTAGTATCTCCACCATTTTCAAAAGCTTCAAGAGGTGTAAGATATGTTGTTGTTGCTGTTGTTGTTGCTGTTGTTGTTGTGGTCTTCAGTCCTGAGACTGGTTTGATGCAGGACTCCATGTTCCTCTATCCTGTGCAAGATTCATCATCTCCCAGTACCTACTGCAACCTACATCCTTCTGAATCTGCTTACTGTATTCATCTCTTGGTCTCCCTCTGCGATTTTTACCCTCCACGCTGCCCTCCAATACTAAATTGATGATCCCTTGATGCCTCAGAACACGTCCTACCAACCGGTCCCTTCTTCTTGTCAAGTTGTGCCACAAACTTCTCTTCTCCCCAATTCTATTCAATACCTCCTCATTAGTTATGTGATCTACCCATATAATCTTAAGCATTCTTCTGTAGCACCACATTTCGAAAGCTTCTATTCTCTTCTTGTCCAAACTATTTATTTTCCATGTTTCACTTCCATACATGACTACAGTCCATACAAATACTTTTCGAAAGTGGCGCTACAGAAGAATGCTGAAGATTAGATGGGTAGACCACATAACTAATGAGGAAGTATTGAATAGGATTGGGGAGAAGAGAAGTTTGTGGCACAACTTGACCAGAAGGGATCGGTTGGTAGGACATGTTCTGAGGCATCAAGGGATCACCAATTTAGTATTGGAGGGCGGCGTGGAGGGTAAAAATCATAGGGGGAGACCAAGAGATGAATACACTAAGCAGATTCAGAAGGATGTAGGTTGCAGTAGGTACTGGGAGATGAAGACGCTTGCACAGGATAGAGTAGCATGGAGAGCTGCATCAAACCAGTCTCAGGACTGAAGACCACAACAACAACAGCAACAACAACATTAAAACAATTTAAAATCTATGTCTTACAATTATATAATCTATCCGGTACCTTCTAGTATCTCCAGGATTCTTCCATGTATACTGCCTTTGTTTATGATTCTTGGACCAAGTATTAGCTATGATTAAGTTACGTTCTGTGCAAAATTCTACCAGACAGCTTCATCTTTCATTTCTTACCCCCAATCCATATTCACCTACTATGTTTCCTTCTCTCCCTTTTCCTAATCTCGAATTCCAGACACCCATGGCTATTAAATTTTCGTCTCCCTTCACTACCTGAATAATTTCTTTAATATCATCATACATTTCATCAATTTCATCATCATCTGCAAGGCTAGTTGGCATATAAACATGTACTATTGTAGTAGGCATGGGCTTTGTGTCTATCTTAGCCACCATAATGCGTTCACTATGCTGTTTGTAGTAGCTTCCCCGCACTCCTATTATTTTATTCAATATTGAACCTACTCATGCATTACCCCTATTTGATTTTGTATTTATAACCCTGTATTCACCTGACCAAACGTCTTGTTCCTCCTGCCACCAAACTTCACTAATTCCCACTATATCTAACTTTAAGCTATCCATTTCCGTTTTTAAATTTTCTAACCTACCCGCCCGATTAAGGGATCTGACACTCCATGCTCTGATCCGTAGAACGCCAGTTTTCTTTCTCCTGATAACGGCGTCGCCTGAATAGTCCTCGCCCGGAGATCCGAATGGGGGACTATTTTACCTCCGGAATATTTTACTCAAGAGGATGCCATCATCATTTAACCATACAGTAAAGCTGAATGCTCTCAGGAAAAATTATGGCTGTAGTTTCCCCTTGCTTTCAGCTGTTTGCAGTACCAGCACAGCAAGGCCGTTTTGGTTAGTGTTACAAGGCCAGATCAGTCAATCATCCAGACTGTTGCCCCTGCAACTACTGAAAAGGCTGCTGCCCCTCTTCAGGAACCACATGTTTGTCTGGCCTCTCAACAGATACCCCTCCATTGTGGTTGTACCTACGGTACGGCCATCTGTATCGCTGAGGCACACTAGCCGTCCCACCAACGGCAAGATCCATGGTTCATGGCGGAAGATATACAAAACAATAACTTTTTACTTATCTTCAGTATCTAGTTATTGTTGTTGATGGCTCTAAGTCTTGTCTAGGGGTAAATTCTTGCAGGTGAAATTTCGATTTCTGAGGTTCTTGAAGACTAAATAACTGTTGAAGATTTTTCTGAATTATTCTTGAATTTTATTTTATCCCATTCTTCTAAATCACACCAATTTTCTCTTCTATCACACCACAAATTATATTGTTGTTGACAAGTTTAGCAAAATACATGCATTTCCATCAGAGGCATACCCACCACTACCTACATTCTACGCTACTCGCACAATTCCAGAGTTTACAAAGCAAAAGAGTTTACAAAACAAAAGATGAATTATCACTAAAATATATTATTATTTTAAAAATTAATCTAGGAATGAATTTAATAATTTGAATTAGATTACGCAAATAATAATATGAATTTTAAATATGTCAGATATTTTGGTAATTTCAAGTATTTTCAAAAGAAGAGTAATTTTAACAATACATACAGAGTGTAACAAATTGATTTTTTTCTTCATTTAGCCTGAAATATAATACATATACTGTTATATCCTAGCCAGTAATGCCAACCGAGCCCGCTGCCAAAAGGTTGGCAGCATCAAAGTCCGGACGCCGTCCGCATAAGCAGCGCCAGCGATACAGGAAATCGCCGCAAGTCTGCGCGCGCCACCGCTGGCTTCTGGCTTCTTAAGCGCTGGAGTCGCGAGCGCTAGGACAGTTCTGTATTCGCCGCTCAGTTGTATACTCGCCACCGATTTGTGTACTTGCTAGCCAGTTGTGTGTTCATCGCAGCAGAGTTGTTGTTTGTCGTCAGCCGACGCTGACCTAGCCGCTCCGACTCGAACTAGACAGATTTCTGTAGACACGGAGTTCACTACTGTGTTTCTGTATCTTCGTTAATAAAGATAAGTACCGACTTTTATTTAATCAGAGTGTTTGGGTTTTCATCTTTCTGTTCACTGTTCCAGCGGACCGGTCGGCCCGCTATTAAACGTGTGGCGGTGACTTCGTAAGCCATTTCTACAGCGAAGTGTTTGTCGCTACGAACGCCGCCACAAAATATACAAAATCATATGAATTCTTTTAGTGAAACAGATGAGATAATTTTAACCTAAGCAAGAATCGATAGTTTACATGGTATCAGATATTTCTATAAAAAAAGGTAACATTGGAGGGGGAGTAACTCATTATAACAACCCTGTCACAAAATTTGGAAACAGAGTGTTTACAATATTTTGTGACAGACCATAAGGTTTGCCAAACGGTATACAAAATGACGCCCAGGATAGCAGATGGATGTATAGAAGTATCTGATATGTAACATATTACAGAGATCATAAGAAAAATATCTACTATACTAATCATAAAAACATGATGTGACTTACCAAACAAAAGCGCTGGCATGTCGATAGACACACAAACAAACACAAACATACACACAAAATTCTAGCTTTCGCAACCAACGGTTGCTTCGTCAGAAAGAGGGAAGGAGAGGGAAAGACGAAAGAATGTGGGTTGTAAGGGAGAAGGTAAGGAGTCATTCCAATCCCGGGAGAGGAAAGATTTACCTTAGGGGGAAAAAAGGACGGGTATACACTTGCACACACACACACACATATCCATCCACACACACACAGACACAAGCAGACATATACAGAGGCAAAGAGTTTTGCCTCTGTATATGTCCGCCTGTCCCCGCACATGTGTGGATGGATATGTGTTGTGTGCGAGCGCACACCCGTACCTTCCTCCCCCCAAGGCAAGTCCCCCCACCCCCGGGACCGGAACGACTCCCCACCCTCTCCCCCAAAACCCACATGATCAAAGATCAACAGATACACGATCAAAGGCAGAGCCACGTGTGAAAGCACCCACGTGATTTACCAACTGACCTGCCTACACTGTGAAGCCTTCTATGTGGGAATGACCAGCAACAAACTGTCCATTCGCATGAATGGACACAGGCAGACAGTGTTTGTTGGTAATGAGGATCACCCTGTGGCTATACATGCCTTGGTGCACGGCCAGCACATCTTGGCACAGTGTTACACCGTCCGGGTTATCTGGATACTTCCCACCAACACCAACCTGTCAGAACTCCGGAGATGGGAACTTGCCCTTCAGCATATGCTCTCTTCTCGCTATCCGCCAGGCCTCAATCTCCACTAATTTCTAATTTCAATTTGCCGCCGCTCATACCTCACTTGTCTTTCAACAACATCTTTGCCTCTGTACTTCCGCCTCAACTGACATCTCTGCCCAAACTCTTTGCCTTTACAAATGTCTGCTTGTGTCTGTGTATGTGCGGATGGATGTGTGTGTGTGTGTGTGTGTGTGTGTGCGAGTGTATACCTGTCCTTTCTTTCCCCTAGGGTGGGTCTTTCCGCTCCCGGGATTGGAGTGACTCCTTGCCCTCTCCCTTGGAGCCCACATCCTTTCGTCTTTCCCTCTCCTTCCCTCTTTCCTGGTGGGGTGGCCATTTGTTGCGAAGGCTTGAATTTTGTGTGTGTGTTTGTGTTTACTTGTGTGTCTGTCGACCTGCCAGCGCTTTTGTTTGGGGGGTCTCATCATCTTTGTTTTTAGATACATTTTTCCCACGTGGAATGTTTCCCACTTTTATATATATATAATAGAGGGAAACATTCAACGTGGGAAAAATATATCTAAAAAAAAAGATGATGAGACTTACCAAACAAAAGCGCTGGCAGGTCGATAGACATACAAACAAACACAAACATACACACAAAATTCTAGCTTTGGCAACCAACGGTTGCTTCGTCAGGAAAGAGGGAAGGAGAGGGAAAGACGAAAGGATGTGGGTGTATATATATATATGATGTGACTTGCGGGGCGAAGGCGCTGGCACGTCGGTGGACATGCAGGCGGGTACAAGCATGCACACGGGATTCTGGCTGTTGCGGCCAACGGTTGCTTCGTCAGGGGGGGGGGGGGGGGGGGGGAGACGAGGGGATTTGGGTTTTTTGGGGGAGAGGGTGGGGACTCGTTGCGGTCCTGGGGGCAGGGGGACTTGCCTTGGGGGCAACCAATGGTTGCTTCGTCAGGAAAGAGGGAAGGAGAGGGAAAGACGAAAGGATTTGGGATTTAAGGGAGAGGGTAAGGAGTCATTCCAATCCCGGGAGTGGAAAGACTTACCTTAGGGGGAAAAAAGGATGGGCACACACTCGCCTGTCCTTTTTTCCTCCTAAGGTAAGTCTTTCCACTCCCGGGATTGGAATGACTCCTTACCCTCTCCCTTAAAACCCAAATCCTTTCGTCAAAACACACTGGGTACAAACCAGCAAAAAAGTTTAACACAACCAAATGAATAAAGCTCATAATCATCTCAACGAGTTCAATCATATGCAAAGAGCAGTTGTGAGAAGCATCTAGCTTCAATCAATGGTTGTACATTCTCTTTGAGTACACACACACACACACACACACACACACACACACACACACACACACACACACACACACACACATGCCGGCTGGAGGGCCGTGCGGTTCTAGGCGCTACATTCTGGAGCCGAGTGACCGCTACGGTTGCAGGTTTGAATCCTGCCTCAGGCATGGATGTGTGTGATGTCCTTAGGTTAGTTAGGTTTAATTAGTTCTAAGTTCTAGGTGACTGATGACCTCAGAAGTTAAGTCGCATAGTGCTCAGAGCCATTTGAACCATTTTTGAACACACACACAGAGTCGCAATGACAAGGGGTACCCAAAACAGAGCTAAGCATGAGTCTGTCTACAACTCAAAATCCAATCTTCCAATCTATACAATATTGCAATACTCAGGATAAGCTCAGGTAAACATAATCATAATTAGCTTTGAATGATGACACAATCCAGTAGCTTGACAACGATAATCAGATTATGAAAGCAGACATGCATACATCTTATTATATTATCTATGCTAGTAAATGTCTTCCACACTAACCTATGTACACAAAGACCTAGAAGATTTATTTACAGTTAATAAGAAAAATACATACTGATTTAATGTAACATAATTATTGGAAAGTCATTCCCCCAAATAAAAAAAAAGCATGCATATATGCTGAATTACACTGTCTTTAGCAGCCTTGCCTAACAGTTCACCAATATTAGTTACAAGACGTATCCAGCTGGCAGATGCACGCGTATGTTATGCATCACCCATGATCTCTTGCAAGATGACTGATCTAGCAGGGTACAGACATACAGCAGTGTGGGGAGTGGATCTGCTGACATCTTTCAGCTTTCACCTTAGAGTTCTCATCACACGCTCTGATGGATAGGTAACTTCCTGTATAGCATTCACATAAAATCCTGAAACATTATTTTGTGTACTAAATATGTTGTTCATTGCCTTCTCCACATCACACGAAATATTTTCTCCTTAGTAACTTTTAAAGTCAGTTGTATGGGATCTATGTCAGGTGAAATTAAAAAGTGTTCATTTGAAATTTTAATAAACAAAATTAAATGCAATGAAAAGAATACACTACTAAGGTAATACACTCAGATATGCTCAGATACTCTTCCTAATCTTTATAGTATAAGTTATGAATATAGTCCCATTTCAGAACTGTAAAAAGCTCTATTCATTCAGTCTCATTTCATCTATATATTTAATTCTAAAGCACAAATCTATTACAGAACATAACTATATAGTGTATCATACATTTTAACTCAGTCAATAGATAAGAGAAAACTTTAAAATTAACATCCTCTTTCATACTAAATTCAGAAAACAAAACACAGTTATATAGTATTATGAATCTTCAGATAGATTTAAACTCAGTCAATAGATAAAACAGAATTGTAAAAAGTACATGATCATACATCCTAAATTCATGATAATGGAAGAAGAACAAACAAACATACTTTAGATATTTATGAATCATGTCTATATTCTTTCAGTTCAGTGGTATTGCATAATCCAAACAACTTCTTAGATTTTCGATACACAAGTCTGTATGCGTTAGAATGGTCCAATATAAATATCAAAAAATTTCTTTAGCTCTGATGTCAACACTTTAGATTTTTCTTTGGCTTTCACCAATAGAAGATCCTCTACTTCAAACTCGGGAAATCTACCTTTACCATCGTGTCTCTGATTTCTCCTATCCCCCTGTTGTTTCATCATCTCCCTAACACACTCTTCCCTCTCTTGTGGAGACAGAATTTTATGTGGTGGAAACTCAACACTCTCAGAAAAAAAGTTAGCTGGTCTGCGATTAAACATGATTTCAAATGGTGAAAAACCTGTTGAAAAATGTTGTAAGTTGTTCATAATATCCTCAAAGACACTGACATAATCTATCAACTGGTATGATTCTTACTACAATATGTTCTTAACAGTCTTCCAATCTCTCTCATATGACTTTCTGCAGGGTTACTCGAAGGATGGTACACTGAAGTTAGAATATGCCTTATTTTTGCATGATCTACAAAATCATTCCAAGCTTGTGATGTAAACTGAGAACTATTATCATATAAAATTTTTTTAGGGATACCCAACTGATGAAAATATGTATTTTCAAAATTAGAGATGATTTGCTTACTGGTAGCTTTCTTGAGAGGAAACAACTTTATGAACTTGGAAAATACACCAACCACCACAAAAACATAGAAAAATCCATTCTTAGACTAAGGTAAACGTCCATAACCATCCACAGACACAAGATCTAGGTTACTATTAGGCAATATGTTTTGCATTTGGCCCCTACTTGTTTGGTTACTTACCTTCACTCTTTGACATCTGTCACATCTGGCAATCTTCTTCCTGGCATTCCTTCCTGTATTATAACAATAGATGTTTTCCTGAATCTTTTGTGTGCATTTTGTCGATCCACAATGACCAAAACTCACATATGTATAAGTAATTAAAGTATCAATACACTGTTCCAGACAACACAGTTTGCAATCCTCTGAGCCATCCTTTTGTCTCCTGAATCAAATACCCTTGTGTACCTTATAATACTGTTCTGTCTTTTCTCCTCCTTTCTTACTCAGCATACTCTTTATCAATTTCCAATTTTGATCATGATTTTGATACCTATGGATGCCTTTGAAAATTTTCAAGATATCTTTTTTTCTCTTTTACACCTTTCGAGTAGATAATTTTAAATTCTTGTTATCCTTCTCCAAAGTTGTTACATAAGTCACGTATTAAAGGTAGCCTAGACAAAGCATCAGCAACTACACTGTCTGTACCATTAATGTATCTGATTTCATAATTAAACTGCTGTAAAAACAAGGCCCAATGAGTAATTCTGTTATGGTACAGTTTAACACACCTGAAGATAACATAATACTTTGTGATAAGTATAGATGATGACTTTCTGACGCAGTAAATAATTTTTAAATTTCTTGCATGCCCAATGTACAACCAAAAGTTCCTTCTCAGTCACAGTGTATGTCTTTCCATGTTACTTCAATACTTCACTACCAAATGCAAGAGATCTATGTTCAATAACACCATCAACTTTAACCTCATCAAATAAATGAGCACCCAATCCAACATCACTACTGCCTGTCATAATACAAATGGAAGAGACAAATCTGGTCTGAACAATATATGACTTTGACACAACTGTCATTTGATCTCCTCAAAGGCATCTTGGCACTCTTGATCCCAATCCCAAATGGTATTCTTCTTCAAGTTCATGAAAGCATGGAGCATTCAAAGCTTGGCTGCTACAAATTTTTCCAGAAAATTCAGTTAACCCAAAAAATGATTTAAGCTGTTTTTTGTTGCAAGGAGGAGGAAATTAGCAATAGCATCAAGTTTCTCTTTATCAAGTGCAAGTCCTTTTTCAGGTATAACATGTCCTAAAAATTCAACTACTTCCACATCTAATTTACACTTTCCTATGTTCAAAGTCATGCCTCCTGATTCCAATTTTGAAAACACATCTCTTAATAGATTCAAATGTTGTTCCCAAGTCTTCTCAGAAACCAAAATTTCATCAACATACACAATTACTTTTGAACTCACTTCACTTCCCAGGACAGAATCCGGAGCTCTTATGAATTCAGCTACAGATACATTTAGCCCAAACGGCATCACACAATAATGAAAACACTTACCTCCATTAAAAATGCTGTATACTTTCTAGAATTAATTTAAAGTGAGACCTGGTGAAATGCATGGGTCACGTCCAAACTAATCATGTATTTTACATAATATTGGTGTAACAGCTCATCCATGTTCTCAGGATGGTCACTCTCTCTGATTAGAAATTTATTAAGATGTCTAGAGTTCAGAACCATTCTCAATCCACCATTTTCCTTACTTACCACAACTAAAGAATTATTGTAAGCACTCCTACTTCTATTACACCCCATGTTTCCATTTTCTGAATTTCTTTCTCTACATCTTTCCTTTTTGTAAATGCTATATTATATGGCTTGAGAAAGAAAGTTTGATAATCTCTAAGGTAAAGTATACACTGATAGTGTTTACTCTCCCAGATTTCTCACTAAACGCATTTCCAAACTCCAATAACAAATTTCTAAGTTGTTCCTGTTGTATGTCATTAAGAGTCGTAGCTTCCCTTACTTTAGACTCCACTGCACTTTCAAAATCTTGATCCTCAGTATCATTAAAATCTATATCATCATCAAACACCTGGTGCTCACCTTGGTTCACAATGTTTTGCAAATAGTTACAACTTTTCCTGAAGTTTACGATACAGAAATTAGTTTTCATATAATTATTACTTTTAGGTTCCAAAGTAAACAATTCTTTAGCATTCCATCCAAAACAAGCATCAACTTTCACTATCCAATCCATACCGAGAATCATATTTCATCCAGCCTGGGGATCACTAAGCATCCATGTTTAAAGGTTTTGCTTTCTGTACTGAATGTTAAAAGTACTTGAGATTTTGCCAGTTTGCTTTGCTTACCTGTAGCTCCTCTTATCTTTACACCTACAATGGGAATTTCAACAAAATTCTTACTATACTGGATTTTGTCTCTAAATTGTTCAGATATACCACAAATCAGACTACCTGTATCAATCAAACAGTTCCCTTCCCACTGATCAATCTTAATGGACATCCAAAATATGAATCATCATCAATATTATTACACACTTCATCTAAGAGGTCGCTTTCAGTTTCATCAAAAGCTATATTTACACTGTTTTTTAAGTGTTTTTTCAACTTTACTGGTATCATAGCATTACTTTGGTTACATATGTTGTCAGGTAAAGATTGAATACGCCAAATGGGTTCCACAGCACAATTAACATCACTTATTACAGAATGAAAATAAAATACATTACTGTCAAAATTACACTCCCTACTTCGGTCATCTTTCATTTCATTCCACCAATTTGGATACAAATTTTGACTAACCACAGCTAACTTATTCCAGAATGCACATTTATTTGTGTTATCATCAATATGGTCACAAACAAATTTCAATGCATGACATTAATGAAAAACTGCTTTGACTCGACTGGTATTCCATGGCTCTCACTTACATCATCCCAAATATCACTTACCTTACATGTATTCACAAATAATTATGAAACTTCATTATTCTTAAACTCCACAAAAACCTGATATTCATCAACATTATCATCATAATATTCTCCCAAAATTACTTCATCAACAACATCATTAACATCACAATTCTCATCACTATCAAAGTTACACACCTCATTTATATTCATTTGCAATAAGCCATAGTCTCAGACTTATCAACCTCAGTCAATTCACAGCTCTCATCCACAGCTCTCATTCACAACTACATCAAAAATACCACCTAATTCAGATCCAATACAGTTGTTACCTGTTTTACAGTTATCAATAACACTGTTTTCTGATGAAGAGAAGAAATCATTGGTACACGCGACATCAAAATTCTCATTATTCTCACATTCTAATTTTTGATTAGCACCTCATTATAATTAAACACAGTATTACAAACCATTTGATCAAAATATAAATGAGAAATCAGATGTTCCTTCTATTAAACTTCAGATACCTGTGACACATTATTAATACTGTTATTATTTTATAATTGTAAGTTTAAATTGGGGGTCCTGTACTTGCTGTGTCTCCTCACTGCAAAACTGTGGACCTTCATTGAGGAAGATGACTGTTTCATGAATAGTTGCCTCTATGATTATTTCTCCTATTATATTGCCCATAGTTGTCTCCATTGCCCCTATTCTGCTGATGTTCAAAATTTCTGTCTCTATGACCATTTTGACCCTGATTGAAGTTACCACCATCTCTCTTTCTGTAGTTGTTACCATTGTCATCTCTATCACTTCAATGATTACTGTACATGTTTCTTTCTACTGCTCTATCCAGCATGTCTACATATTGTAAAAATTGTTCTAGATGATAGTCAGGTCCATGTACTAAATCTCACTGCAAACTTTCTGGTAATCTCCTTTTTAGTGCAGCAATCAATGTCATTTCATCAAATGGCCTGTCAAAGTAAGCTAATTTCTTAAGTTGATTCTTACAAAATTCTTTCAGTGTATCATCACTATTTCTAAATTTGGACCATTCAGAAATTCACTTTTAATTCTGCCTTACTTATTTTCTGACCAACATTTATTTAAAAAACTTCTTTCAAAACTTCTATATGTCTCCCACCGCCTCAAAATTAAGATTTACCCATGACAAAGCTTCACCTTCAAGACATATTTTACCAAATTTAATCTTTTGGTTGTGCCTGATGCCTGACACAAAACTATCCCTAGAGTGATGTAGAAAATCTGCTGAATGGAAATCGTCTGATGGAAAACTTTTGATTGGAATGTTGGACCATGTAATACCTTTATTTAAAAAGGGATTGTTGTGAATACAATTTACCAGAACCAATGAAATTTTTTGGTCTAAAACATTTACAGTAATTAGAATACTGTTTTCAACATTTAAAACTTTTTGATCTAAACTATTAAAGGTTTGTTCCATTCTTTCTGCAACAGCTTTCTGTTTAACTCTGACATCATCAACATTCTTTGTTTGTTGTGCAGATTAGGCCACGAACTCATTTTCCAAAACAAAAAACTTATTTTCTAATACATACATTCACACTTTTTAATCCCTCTGACAACCCATCTTTTAGTTCCGAAACCTGATTACTAATTTGGTCTATTTGGTATTGTAGCCTGTCCATTTTATCATTATTTTCAATCAATTTTGCCAGAATCAATTGCACAAGGTCCATTTTGATTGTTTCTTTGCTTTCTACACTTTAACTTGGTTTAAACATGTTTTGGCTACGTCCTACAGCTTTCACTTCATCACCATTACCATTACCTCTATTCATTTTCCTAGCAGTCACAGAAATCCACCAAAAAAAATTAATTTTATATAAGGTTTGGACTTAGCCTTTCTGATGTTCTTTGTTGTAGTTGTAAAGTCCTTGTTATAACTTCAAGTTGAACAAATATATTTCAAGGAAGACGCAATACATGAAAGTCACAAATCAAGTAAACAGAGTAACATGTGTGTACACTTTAACAGTCAAATCATAACTGAGTCCGAGTCTAGCGGCCACTCGCTGGCTGGCCACTTAGGTGGCACTGCTGCTGCATGGCTGGCAGACAGCATCGCATGTAGAGGACACACGTAACTGCACGGCAGCACTTTGAAAGATCGGCGAGTCACAACACTTTCCCCCCTTTGAAGTTTTTGCACAGGTCTTGATGGAGGTGGCCTGTAGATTGCTAATGTCCATAGGTGTTGTTTGACTGGCCATAAAGTCTCGAGGAGGAGGCTTCCCGTACAGACAGAAGTGTCCCCGATGATAACAGGTCGAGATGACAGGAGACGTGGGGGTTGAATCTGCTGGGGCCCCATGCACCAATCTGCCCATTGCGGCAAGTCCGGTTGTTATAACAGGAGACATGTGCGATGTGTCCACGTCCATAGGAGAAGGAGGCGAGAAGAGTTGCTCCAACATATGATGGTCATCTGGTTCCTGCATAGGCATGTCTCCTGGTGGTGTCAGTTCTTGTGCTGGCACCGATATGATGGTTAGAGGACTGCGTTATCAGTAATGAGAGATTCCAGTATCCCGAACATCAGGTAGAGCCGAAGGTGGTGTAGCGGCATCCGCAACAGGCATTGCCAGCACACGAGGCCAAAGCTGGTCCGAATGATGCACTGCAACACCCGTGTCCATCTGGATTTCATACAGGTGTTGGCCACGGTGTCATTAAGATGTGGCCAGGACTCCATTTTGGCCACCTGCCACATCCCCATACCCATACAAGGTTGTCGGTGGTGAACCAGCCAAGTGAAGGCACCCGCGACCATGAAGTGGAAGGCCGCAGAAGATGAAGTAGTGTGCGGGGCTGTCAGCCATGTAAGAGCTCAGCCGGGCTGTGGTAGCCCATGGGGGTGAAACGGTAAGAAGCTAGAAATTGGAGAAGTGCATCATCAGCAGCAGAAGAAGTCAGGAGTTTCCTCATCTGAGCCTTAAATGTGCGGACCAGTCGTTCAGCCTCACTGTTTGACTGTGGATGGAACGGAGGGGCCGTGACATGCATGATGCCATGACGGGCACAAAAATCCACAAAATCGTAGAAGGCAAATTGCGGACCATTATCAGTAACAAGAGTAGAGGGAAAGCCTTCCAAAGAGAAAATGTGAGCTAGAGCATTGGTGGATGCCTTGGTGGTAGGCGACGTGCAACGGACAATGAAAGGAAAGTGAGAGTAGGCGTCAATAACGAGAAGTCAATAAGTACCCAAAAACGATCCCGTGATGTCAGCATGAATACACTCCCAGGGCTTCTCAGGTGAAGATGACTTCGGGGCAGCGGCCTGTGACATACAAGGGCCGCGACCATGTGTGCGATTTCAGAGTCAATGCTGGGCCAGTACACATGATGGTGCACCAGAGATTTTGAGCGAGACACACCCCAGTGCCTTTGGTGAAGGAGGCGCAAGATCAAAGCATGCAAAGATGCAGGTACCTTAACACGCGGCGAAGCATTTTCAGTGGAAAGGAGGATAACACCATCTCTAGCCGTGAGGCGGTAATGCAAAGCCTAGTAGTTCCACAACGGATCAGAAGTCTTAGCAGACGGATGATCTGGCCAACCCTTCTGAATACAGCGTAAAACCTGGGAGAGGGTAGGGTCAGGACCCGTAGCAGCCACCAGCCAGTCCCCGGTGATGGGGAACCCGTCCACAACCCGCTGCTCGGCAACATCCAGGTGGAAACACAAAAGTTCGTCCCTATCAAATGCCAGATCAGGACTCATGGGAAGGTGAAACAGTGCATCAGCATTCGCATGTTGAGCCATCAGCCGGAAATGAATCTCATAATTGAAATGAGACAAGTAAAGAGCCCAATGCTGGAGGCAGTGTGCAGCCTTATTGGGAAGTGACGTTGATGGATGAAACAAGGAAACAAGTGGTTTGTGATCCATAACAAGATGAAATTTGGATCCATAGAGAAAAACACCAAACTTACAAAGAGCTTAATGATAGCCAAAGATTCTTTTTCAATTTGAGAATACTTTTGTTGGGCATCCATGAGCGTTTTGGAGGCATAAGCAATGGGTTGTTCAGAACCGTCAGAAACATTGTGCGCAAGGACTGCACCAACCCCGTATTGAGAGGTGTCCGTGACAAGAACAAGGGGTTGGCCAGGTTGATAAGTAGCCAGGCACAGTGCCTGTTTCAGCATAGTCTTCAATTTCTGGAAAGACACATCGCATGACACAGACCAGTAAAAGGTACATTTTTATGCAACAGGCGATGCAAAGGCTGAGCCACCGAAGCAGAAGACAGTAAAAACTTGTGATAGTATGCTATTTTCCCCAAGAAGGCCTGCAGTTCCTTAACAGATGTAGGGTGATGAAGGGCATCGATCGCAGCGACAGTTTGCTGAAGCGGACGAATACCATCCCGAGAGAGGTGAAACCCCAAATACGTGATATATGCCTGAAAAAATTTTGATTTCTGAAGATTACACTTAAGACCGGCAGTCTGTAAGACATGAAAAAGTGTGCAGATATTTTGAAGATGTTCGTCAGTGGTGGAGCCAGTGACAATGATGTCATCCTGGTAATTTATACACCCAGGGACAGTGAGCAATAATTGTTCCAAGAATTGCTGAAAGAGAGCAGGGGCGCTGGCAACCCCAAATAGCAATCATTGGGATTGATAGAGGCCGAAAGGCATGTTAAGGACGAGAAATTGCCGGGAAGCAGTGTCGAGAGGAAGTTGATGATAAGCTTCTGACAGGTCAAGTTTAGAAAAATACTGGCCTCCAGCAAGTATAGTGAACAATTCTTCAGGTCGAGGCATAGGGTAAGTGTAGATAAAGCATTGAGCATTTACAGTGGCTTTGAAATTGCCACAGAGACAAATATCACCATTTGGCTTAGCAACGACAATGACAGGAGGGGACCACTCATTGGAAGTGACAGGAAGCAAGACCCCTGAAGCAGTGAGACGATCCAGCTCCCGTTTGACCTGATCACGAAGGGCCACAGGAATGGGCCAAGCCCGAAAAAACTTAGGCTGAGCAGTGGGTTTGAGCGTGATATGAGCTTCAAAGTCGTTTGCACAGCCTAGCCCAGGACAAAAAGGGATGAAAATGTCATTGACAAGGAATACAATTGAGCATAAGGAATAGCATCAGAGACGATATTGACAGAGTCATCTATGGAGAACCCAAAAACGCGAAGGGCATCACAACCAAAAAGATTCTCTGCATTACTATGGTCGACCACAAATATGGGAACAGTGCGAATGACAGATTTGTAAGATACCTCAGTATCAAATTGTCCCAAGAGAGAAATCTTCTGTTTATTGTAAGTCGGTAATTGCCTAGTGACAGGTGACAGGCTTGGAGAACCCAACTGAAGATACATCTGAGAATTGATGATAGTGGCAGCAGAACCAGTATCCACCAACACGCGAACATCTCAACCAAGTATTTGGACAGTGAGGAATAACTTCCCTGAAAGGGAAGAAGAACAATTGACAGACAACACAGAATCAGAATCAGCGTCATGTTCATGAACATCATGTATGCGGTTGTATTTGCAAACGGATGACACATGACCCTTTTTTTTTTTTTTTGCATTTTTGACACTCGGCCCAATGTTGTGGACAATCTTCTCATGAATGTTTCGTAAAACACCGCGGACATGAAGGAAGTTGCCGTGGGTTCTGCTGCAGTTTCTTAGAGGTTTGTTTACGGTTAGGCCAAGGCTGCGCTTGGGAGCGTCTTGCGGCCACGTCGGCCAGTGGGGACACTCCACATGCTTTGTCAATATCACACAGAGGTTGTATTTCCCTGATGTTGCCCCATGCCTCTATTTGCGCACCAGCAGTGCGAGAAATTTCAGAAGACTGAGCGATGGATAGGACTTCATCTAGAGTCGGATTTGCAACTGAAGGGCACGTTACATAACTTCTCTGTCAGGAGCCGATCGGATAATAGCATCCCGTACCATGGTATCAGCGTAGGATTCTTTGTGAACTTCAGTAACACATTGACACTTTCTACTGAGGCCATGAAGTTCGACAGCCCAAGCACCATAGGATTGATTCGGTTCTTTTTAACAATGATAAAAGGCAATACGAGATGCTACCACATGTGTTTGCTTTTGAAAACAGATGGACAGAAGTGAGTACATTTCAGCGAAGGACAAAGATGCAGGATCTTTCAAAGAAGCCAATTGCGACAACAGCCAATACATTTAGATAAAATCCATGAACGGAACAGAGAATTACATGTTTTTTCGTCCATGACATGAAATGCCAAGAAGTGCTGTGGAAGACTTTTTCGTAATCAGACCAGTCTTCCACCATCTTGTCTTAAGGAAGAAAAGTAGGTAGAGACAATGACGAGAGATGCCCCGCATTTGATGCTGCGATGAAATCACGAATCGCATTTGTGAGAAGCATTTGCTGTTCTATGAGACCTTGCAATAGTTGCTCTAAAGTAGCCATGGAAACATGTGGGTCAATGATGGAAAAGAAAAATCACAACCTCATCGCCAATTGTTATGACTTCAAGTTGAACAAATATATTTCAAGGAATACACAATACATGAAAGCCACAGATCAAGTAAACAGCATAAGATGTGTGTACACTTTAACAGTCAAATCATAACTGAGTCCGAGTCTAGTGGCTGCTGGCTGGCTGGCCGGCCGCTTAGGTGGCACTGCTGCTGCATGGCTGGCAGATAGCACTGCATGTAGAAGATGCGCGTAACTGTGCGGCGGCACTTTGAAAGATCGGCAAGTCACAACAGTCCTCTTTCAATCGATTCGGTCCATCATTGCCTATATTATATGAAATTTTCATCACTGTTGATACAACTTTGTTGGGCAGTTCTCTGGTCTTCTTTCTTAAGGTGACTGGAGTTTCCATATGTATATAAAAACTGTAAATGGCATATAATTGTCCTTCCTTCTTCTACAACAGACAAAACTTCATTATCAGTCAACAAATCATGGCTGACACCACCACTTGTAATCTTACCCTCGCACACATCACTATTGAATTCATTGTCTTAGTATCTTCACTATTTTCAAAAGCTTCAAGAGGTGTAAGATATACAAAATAATAACTTTTTACTTATCTTCATTATCTCGCTGTTGTTGTCAATGGCTCAAAGTCTTGTCTAGGGGTACATTCTTGCAGCTGAAATTTTGATTTATTAGGCTCTTGATGACTAAATAACTGTTGAAGATTTGTCTGTATTTTTCTTGAATTTTGTTTTATCCCATTTTTCTAAATCACACCGACTTGACAATTTTCTCTTTTATCACACCACAAATTGTTGTTGACAAGTTTAGCAAAATATGTGCATTTCCACCACTACTTACATTCTGCAGTACTCACACAATTCCAGAGTTTAGAAAGCAAAAGAGCTTAGAAAACAAAAGATGAATCATCACTAAAATATATCATTATTTTAAAAATTAATCCAGAAATGAATTTAATAATTTGCGTTAGACTGTGTAATTAATAATAAGAATTTTAAATATGCCAGATATTTTGGTAATTTCAAGTATTTTCAAAAGAAGAATAATTTTAACCATACATACAGAGTGTAACAATTAGATTTTTTTA
The DNA here is from genome assembly GCF_023864275.1 of Schistocerca cancellata. Taxonomy (NCBI): domain Eukaryota; kingdom Metazoa; phylum Arthropoda; class Insecta; order Orthoptera; family Acrididae; genus Schistocerca; species Schistocerca cancellata. The sequence goes on along the minus strand of NC_064626.1, from coordinate 383,608,009 downwards.
TACATTTTATCCTGAAATATAATACATATACAAAATCATATGAATTCTTTTAGTGAAAGAGCTGAGATAATTTTAACCTATGCAAGAATGGTATCGGTTATTTCTATTAAAAAAAGGTAAAGTTAGTGGAGGGTGACTTGGTTTAGATTTCCTGTCAGCTTTTCTCCAAAAATTTCATAAAAATTACTGGTGTTGTTCTTGATAAACTCTTGTTTAATTTCTTTAAGCCGGTTTATACCATATCTATGTTTTTCTCTCCATATTGCTTTGGATGAACTTTCCTGTTTTCTCAAAAATTCCTGTCATTTTTCTGGAGCTTTGTTGCTACTGAAAGTTTGAATCTAGTGAAGAACGTGATACAACCCGTCGACTTTGACCAATGACGTCAGAATTTGCCAGAGATCATTTACTACACAGATGTAACAGCTGACAAGAGTGTTCAGAAACAAAGGAATATGAGAGACAAAAATATGGTTGACATATATCAAGGCCACTAGTATTTCAACCTTAAAGATATTGCGTGTTTGTATCATATCATTTCTGTGGAAAATAAAGGGGAAAAATGGATGAAATAGTGGTAGCATAGAATACCTCACGTCACATATACATGGCTTGTATCTCGAACCTCATTCAAACAGTATAAGTTAACTGCAGTATGGGATACAAGTTTAGTGTACGTCAATTTCTTAATTTTCGTTAGCATTAGTATCCTCTTGTTCAGTTAAACTATGTCAGTCTTTTCGCCTTTAGTAGTTATAGTACAGAATTGAAAAAATTGTACTAGTACTAGTGCTAGGAAAGAAAAGAAGAACGACAGCTGCAAAATTTGTATTAAGTACTCAAATAGATGAAAAAATACGTAACGGTGTAATACACATATGAAATATGGCAAAATATTCAAATGCAGTAAAACAAAAATATGGAAAACTGAACTTACCAAATGTGAACTTCTTCTCAAAAGAACCAAAGCTCGCCTAGGAACACATCAACAAAAATCACATTCCCACATACACAAGAAACACAGCATTACCAAAACACACACACACACATACATATTTCATCCCCCTACTCCCCATCCCAATGTGAAATTAGCTAACATATTTGGGATGATACATTTGCCCTACGGATTTAATAAAACATTTAAATGGGCAATATGCATGGTGAACACTATGTCTTCACAA